>NC_053432.1:36772094-37114808 GCF_007990345.1 Gossypium hirsutum
ATACGCAACAGGACCAACTCGTTCGGAGATTTCGTACGGCCTATGAATCTCGGCTCAATGCCTTCGGCCAAACCTGAGTACCTTTTCAAGGCGAAACTTAAGAACATTTATCTCCACCTGATATTCATGTCCTTTCGTTTCAAATCCGCATACGATTTCTGACGATCTGTGGCTACCTTCAGACTTTCACGGATTACCTTTACTTTCTGTTCGGTATCTTTAATTAATCAACTCCGAAATTTTACTTTCACTGAGCTCGGTCCAAAACAATGGTGTACGGCATTACGACCGTACAAAGCTCGTAAGGTGCCATCTTAATACTTGATTGAAAACTATTGTTGTAAGCGAATTCAATCAAAGGTAAATACCGTTCCATGAACTACTGAACTCGAGGATGCAACATCTCAACATATCCTCAAGTATCTGAATTATCCGCTCAGATTGACCATCGGTTTGGGGGTGAAAAGCAGTGCTAAAATGCAGCTTGGTACCCAAAGCTTCTTGCAATTTCCTCCAAAATCGCGAGGTGAATCTCGGATCTCTATCCGACACGATAGAAATAGGTACCCCGTGTATTCTCACAATCTGAGAAACATACAATTCGGCTAGTTTATCCAATGAAAATCCGTACGCACGGGGATAAAGTGAGCCGACTTAGTCAGTCTATCACAACAACCCAAATTGCATCCTTCTTACTTGTTGACAATGGCAGTCCGGACACAAAGTCCATTGTGACTCGATCCATTTCCACTCGGGTATCATGATCGGCTGAAGTAATCCTGAAGGCACTTGATGTTTCGCTTTCACTTGTTGACATATTAAACATCTCGAAACAAAGTCGGAGATGTCTCGTTTCATACCATGCCACCAAAACCAACGTTTCAAATCGTTGTACATTTTCGTACTCCCCAGGTGAATTGACATTCGGCTACAATGGGCTTCGTTCAGAATCATTGAAATGAGTTCCGAATTCCTTGGAACACACAACGACTTCTGAACCTCAAACAATCATCATCATCAATTTGAAACTCCGATTCCTTGTTCGGAGCACACTCAGCCCGTTTTGCAACCAATTTATCATCAACTTTCTGGGCTTCACGAATTTGATGAATCAATAATGGTTTGGCTTTTAATTTAGCTACTAACACATTGTCGGGTAGAACAGACAAGTGCACATTCATCGCTCGTAAAGCAAACAATGATTTCCGGCTTAAGGCGTCCGCAACCACATTAGCCTTTCCCGGGTGGTAATCAATGACAAGCTCGTAATCTTTCAACAACTCAAGCCAACGTCTTTGTCGCAGATTTAAGTCTCTTTGAGTCATCAAATATTTGAGACTTTTGTGATCCGAAATACATGGCACTTTTCACCAAATAAGTAATGTCGCCATATTTTTAAAGCAATACGATGGCAGCTAGTTCAAGATCATGGGTCGGATAATTTTTCTCATGTGGCTTTAATTGTCTCGACGCATAGGCCACCACTCGACCTTCTTGCATCAATACGCAACCCAACCCAAGTAGGGATGCGTCACTATAAATGACAAACTCTTTGCCTGATTCGGGTTGCACTAAAATTGGAGCTTCAGTCAAATAAGTTTTTAGTTGATCAAAACTTTTCTGACATTTCTCCGTCCATTCGAACTTAACATCCTTTTGAAGTAGCTTCGTCATTGGTGTGGCTATCATCAGAAACCTTTTACAAATCGTCGGTAATAACCGGCGAGCCCCAGGAAGCTCCGAACTTCGGTAATATTTCTTGGAGGCTTCCAGTTAAGTATGGCTGAAATTTTGCTCGGGTCAACTCGAATACCCGATGCGGATACCACATGACCCAAGAAGCTAACCTCTCTTAACCAGAACTCACACTTACTGAACTTAGCATATAACTGCTTCTCCCCCAAAATTTGCAACACTAGTCTCAGGTGCTCAGCATGTTCAGTCTCATCTCTTGAATAGACCAAGATGTCATCAATGAACACAACTACGAACCGATCCAAATATGGTCTGAAGATCTGATTCATCAAATCCATAATACCGCAGGGGCATTAGTGAGCCCAAACGGCATCACTAAGAATTCGTAGTGACCATATCTCGTTCTGAAGGCAGTTTTTGGTATGTCTGAATCTCGAATTCGCAACTGATAATAGCCCGATCTCAAATCTATTTTGAGAACACTGTGGCTCCCTTCAGTTGGTCGAACAAATCATCGATGCGCGGCAACGGATATTTGTTCTTTATCGTCACTTTATTCAGTTGACGATAGTCAATGCACAACCTTATGGTTCCGTCCTTCTTTTTCACGAACAATACTGGTGCACCCCAAGGTGAGAAACTTGGTCGGGCAAAACCTCTATCCGTCAATTCTTGCAACTGAGCTTTCAACTCTTTTAACTCGGTGGGTGCCATACGATACGGAGCTATCGAAATCGGCGTAGTCCCAGGTACAAGCTCAATACCAAACTCTACCTCCCGAACAGGTGGTAAACCTTGTAATTCTTCAGGAAAAACATCCGGGTATTCACAAACCACCGGCACAGATTCGGGTTTCTTTTCTAATTCTTTGTCATCAAGTACATACGCAAGGTATGCTTCGCACCCTTTTCTTACATATTTCTGGGCCAACATTGCTGATATTACAGCTGGCATCCCCTCCAAGTCCGTAGACTCAACTCGGATTACTTCGTTATTTGCGCACCTCAAATCAATAGTCTTGCTTTTGCAATTCACAACCGCATCATGCGCGGTCAACCAATCCAAACCAAGAATAACATCAAATTCATCAAACGGCAAAAGCATCAAGTCCGCCGGAAAACAGGAATCTCGAATTTCTAGGGGACATTTCTTACACACTTTGTCGACAAGCACGTAACGACCCAAGGGATTTGACACCCGAATTACGAACTCAGTAGACTCAATAGGTAAAGTCTTACTGGATGCTAAGGTTTCACATAAGTAAGAATGAGTAGAACCGGGGTCAATCAAAGCAATGACATTAGTATCAAAGAGAGTAAAAGTACCGGTAATAACATCAGGCGAAGAAGCATCCTCGCGGGCACGTATAGCATAAGCTCTAGCAGGCGCACGAGCCTCGGATCTGGTCGTAGCATCTCTAGATCCTCTCTGACCACCACTAGCATTGCCCGTATTTCCAGATGGTCTACCTCGAGCAGTGGTAGCACCCGGTTTCCCACTCTGATTTACATTCTGTTCAGACAACCTCGGGCAATCTTTAATGAAGTGGTCAACTGATCCGCACTTGTAACAGGAGCGGTCAGGGAATCTACAACTCCCCGAATGCCATTTACCGCAATATCGACATTTCGTTCTGTCTCGACGTTCATTCCCAACACTGGCGACCGAAGTGCCTCGTGTACCCACAGGGGGTCGATCACGATCTCGTCTAAAAAGGCCCGAAGTGCCTCTAAACTGGCCCGCATCATCTCGAAATTTCTTCGATGCCTGTTGAAGAGACTTTCCCGAGGATCTTTTACGAAACTCTCCAGTTCCCTCATCAACTTTTTGTTTTTCTTTTCTAAGCTCTTCGGCTTTACAAGCTCGCTCGACAAGTACTACGAACTCTCGTATTTCAAGAACGCCAACGAACATTTTTATATCTTCATTCAGCCCATCCTCGAAGCGTTTACACATAATAGCCTCGGACGAAACACATTCCCGAGCGTATCTACTAAGTCTAACAAATTTTCGCTCGTAATCAGTAACTGACATGGAACCTTGCTTAAGCTCAAGAAATTCCTTCCGTTTTTGATCAACAAATCTCTGACTGATATACTTTTTCCGAAACTCAGTTTGGAAAAACTCCCAAGTTACTTCCTCTCGGGGCACAACAGAAGTCAGAGTACTCCACTAATAGTAGGCAGAATCGCGTAGCAAGGAGATAGTACACTTTAGGCATTCATCGGGTGTACAAGATAGCTCATCGAGTGCCCGGATAGTGTTGTCCAACCAAAATTCAGCTTGCTCGGCATCGTCGCTATCCGTAGCCTTAAATTCAGTAGCCCCATGTTTTCGGATTCTGTCAACTGGGGGCTTATTTGACCTTATTTGGTCAGTTACCGGAGGTATTGTAGGTGCGGGGGTGGTATTAGTCGGGAATGGAGGTTGTGGAACAGCCGTATTAGTTCGAATGTATTGGTTGAACCAATCATTCATCACGCTATAGAAAGCTTGTCTAGCTTCATCATTCGGGTTACTAGCATTAGGTTGAGAGTCCGCCGGCGCTGTCCCTTGTGCGAGAGCAGGCGCTACACTCTCAAGATCATTAGCTACCTCTCAGTCGGGATCGGGATCCATTACTATAAATAAACACATTTACAATTGTCAGAAATCACCACACTATCAAGTAATCACATAAAATGGCATGTATAGCTAGACCCAACGCATTACGGTAGTCCTAGAATCGACTAAACCGTAGCTCTGATACCAATCAAATGTAACACCCCGAACCCGAGACCGTCACCGGAGTCGAACACGAGGTGTTAACAGACTTTTAAAAGAAAATTTCCAGACACTGCCAATCTGCGTAATAGTCGCTTTAAAAATCATATCTTCAGTTCAGAAACTCGGAATCCAGTTCCGTAAATTTTCCCTGAAACTAGACTCATATTGCCATCTACATATTTTTTTCTAGAATTTTTGGTCGGGCCAATTGGTACAGTTTATTAGTCAAAGTCTCCCATGTTACAGGGATCGACTACCCTGACCTTTATGCATTACGACTTGAATATCTCCCTGTACAGGGCTTCAATACTGATGCCGTTTGTTTCTATAGAAACTAGACTCAGAGATAAATCTATACATATATGGATTTACTCCTAATTGTCTCTGGTTAATTTATAATGAATTTCCAAAGTCGGAACAGGGAATCCAGAAACCGTTCTGGCCCTGTCTCACGAGAACCTGAATATCTCTTAACATACTGTCCGTATGATTGTTTCGTTACTTTCCTATGAAAATAGATTCATCAAGGTTCGTTTACATAATTTATTCACTATTTAATTCCATTCCTACTATTTTTAGTGATTTTCCAAATCTACCTCACTGCTGCTGTCAGCATCTGCCTTTAAGGTAGACTTTACCTATTACATGGTTTCCATGATTCAACTAGCCCTTTTTGCATAAATAGCACAATTTATGAAAGTGATTAACCATTCCCATGGCCAATCCTTGTCAAGCATATCCACACCAAATGGTTATAACATTATACTCAAACACATATAAGCCATTTTCGCATGGCTATCCAAAATTATACAAGTCCAAAGGGTCCACGACCCACAACAAACGGGTAGTCCTATACATGCCATTTCGAAGTTCAACCAAAATTGTACCAAAAGGGGGGGGCTTTGATAGTGTGGGCGACTTTGACTTCAAGATCCCGAGTCCGATAGCTGGAGAACCAAATCTATAAAACAGAGGAGCAATGAAACGGAGTAAGCAATTTATGCTTAGTAAGTTTTGAGCAAGGAATTCCAGCACAACAAAAGTATAGCATTCATATAGTTAAACGGATAATTTCATATGCACAAATTCTCGATATCATACTTGCTTCACATTACCAACCCTTATGTACATACACAAAAGATCAACTTAGCCAAAGGCCGGTAGCTCGTTTATCAACTGAGCGAATACTTATTTGTAAGGGCTCAACTAAATTCAAGCACATACGAAACATACCTCAATGTTGGGATGTTTCTAGAGCATTAACTGAAATTTTTACAGCAAGATCATTCATTCCCAAATCACGTACCTTCGGAATTTAACCGGATATAGCTCCTCGTTCAAATGCCTTCGGGACATAGCCCGGTTATAGTAACTCGCACAAATGCCTTCGGGACTTAACCCGGATTTAGTAACTCGCACAAATGCCTTCGGGACTTAACCCGGATTTAGTAACTCGCACCAATGCCTTCGGGCTTAGCCCGGAATTAGTATCTCGCACAAATGCCTTCGGATCTTAGTCCGGATATGGTCACTTAGCACAAAGCCTTCGGGACTTAGCCCGGACATCATTCAAATAACCATGCACATTTAACAATAAATCATGGCACATTCGTATTTCATTTTCGTTAGCAAAACTCAAACACAAGACACTTATCATTCTTGTGATTTCGGCTCAATAGCCACACACAAAGAGCATGATTTTGATTCGCTTAAACATGATCTAATCAAATCTTAATTTAAGCTCTCTTACTCAAGAACTTACCTCGGGTGTTGTCGAACGATTCCGATAGCTATTCGACCACTTTTTCCTTCCCTTTATCGGATTTATTTCCCCTTTGCTCTTGAGCTTAATTAAACAAATAAATTGATTTAATCATTTGAGCATCGAAAAGAGGAACACAAGGCACTTAGCCCATATTTATACATTAGACATTAAAGTCACATATGTACGGAATCATGAATCAAACTCAACATTTTTAGCTAATTTTTCCCCCTTGGCCGAATATGCATGTCTATTTTGGGGCCGATTTCAACACTTAATACATTCTACAAGTATGGTCACTTGTATTGACTAAACACCCTTTTGTTTCAAGTTCAAAACTTGGCTAATACACACATATATACACTAGTAAAGCATCCTCTCCCTTTCCATCAATTTAACACATGCATTACTCATTAATATACAAAAATTATATTCGGCCTTAGCACACAACTTGCTAGCCGATTCTTCTCCATTTAGCAACCAATGCACATATGTGCTCACTCAAAAATGCTAAAAAGAAGATTCAAGAATCAGGGTGACGCCACTAAGCTCCTAAAAAGGTGGCGTGTGGAGCATAAGGGAAGACCTGGGATCGATTCCCTGTGTTGTCAAATAAGAGTATTTATTTTTATGTGCAGGAAGGGTAAGTGTTGGAACCTAAGTGGATTCTGTAAGAGGAGAGTTGGATCAAGTCAAACGCATGGATTAAGGAGGGATAAGGGGAGAGATTTTAGGGATTTGAGAAAAGGATAGAGCTTAGCCATTTGGAAGGGGTTAGAGAGGGGAATTCGGCAGAAGGGTATTAGGTTAGTAATTTCGGCATTAAGGTCTTAGCTGTGCCGTTTTCTCCTTTGTTTTAGTCTTTCTCTTCTTTTTCTTCCCTAGCCGAATCTATCATCCTTCCTCTCATCTTTTCTCCCTTTTCTTTTTCAAAATCCAACCTATTACTTTCCTCTACTCATTTATTATTTCTTTCTTTAATCTCTACTTCTGTCGAAATACCGCAAAAATCCGAAATCAGTGAAGATAGGTGGGTGCCGATTCTTTGTGACCAGCAACCTTTTCTTTCCTTTTCAATAGTTGGCGTTCAATTTGTTTACCTTTTAGGCATCCGGATTCAAGAGGAGGAAGACTGTGGTAAGTGTTCAAACTCTAAACAATTCCTAGTGTAACTATGGCCAAAAGCCGAAACCCCTCTAGTTTAGGGAGGTGGCCGAATGTGGGTGTAGGCCTTATGGGGTCTTCTTTTAATATTTTTTGGTTTATTTATTGAAGGAGCAGCAAGGTGTAGTGTCGACTTGGAGTAGCTTGGATCACCGGAGTGGCTAGACCTAGTCATCAATCGCGACAAAGGTAAGATTCCTAAGGCCATTATGGATGGTGGCCGAATGTGTAAGTATTAGTATTAGGTGATTTGAGGTTTGGTTCAATTATGGGAAGCTGATTATTAACGATGGATTATAGGAGAAATCGTGTAGGAGATCTCGTCGAGGAAAATCGCCAAACAGGTGTGTAACGAACCCTTTTCATAGCTTAAAGCGATAAATGCCGAAAAGCCGAAATGCCAAAATTTTGGCATTTCGAGGACTTGTGAGCAAGCGAACGCGCACTAGTTAGTTAGAATCGATGAGATGATGATCGGGAATAATGGAAACGGTAAGGGCGTGTTTTTGGCGTTCACGGTAAGTTGGGCCTCGAGGGGCTGAATTAGGGCCCAATAGGCTTTCGGGCCCATTTGGGTAAATTTGGTAGGAAATGGAAATCTGTTAAATTGCATGTTAAAAATGTTAATACTGTTATGGATATAGGCTAAATGGGCCTGGATGACAGAATCGGCTAAGTAGGGCCCATTAGGGGTTTTTGGCCCAATAACTCGATTTCGCTAAAAATGGGCCAAAATCACTATTTGCACCCATGAATTGTTTGTAACCGTTAATGAACATGGAAACCCTAATTTTTGGTAAAATTACAAGATTACCCTTATAATGTGAAAATGACCGTTTTGCCCCTAGGTAAAAATGACCATTATACCCCTAGGGTTTATATATGAACTTAATGCATGGGATTTTGATAAACATGATATGTATGATATGCACATGACATGTATGATATGCACATGATATGTAAGATATGCACACGAGATGTTCATAAATGCATTGGGTTGGGTTTTTATATGGATGGAGGAAGTGCAAAAGGGCTTATGCCCCAGTTATTAAAAGGGCTTATGCCCCAGTTATTAAAGGGCTTATGCCCTAGTTATTAAAAAAAGGGCTTTGCCCCAGTTATTAAAAGAGGCTAGGCCTCCAGTTATATGATAAAGCAGCTATGCTGCCAGTGGAGAGTTATGGCGGGGTGGGTCGAGTTAATCCCCACATGGTGTGTTGGTTGGTATGGGTGGAGAGTAGCGGATGGTGGGTTGAGTAGCCTCCCCAAATGGGTTGCATTCTTTCATTGACATTACATGTGACATAAAAATGGGCCTTTGGGCCGTACCGGTTACAGTAAAGGCTTCGGCCCAGTGTTATGAATTATGAAATATGAAAAGGGCTATGGCTCAGTACATGTTTGAGATTGGTTTGGGCTTAGACCCAACAGGCTGTTATTGTTTTGGGCTCTGAAAGGGGCTTGTTGCACACTGAGTTTCCAAACTCACCCCCTTTCCTTAACCTTGCAGGTGAGCCTTGATGTGGGGACTTGGGCCGGAGGGGATTCAGAGTAGCCACGGTGATTGTCTTTGGACTTTTAAATAAGCGTGGGTTTTCATTAGATTCCCTTTAATTATTATTTATTTTTGGGTTGTAATAAGGCCATTTTAACTTTCCTTTTATTTCTTTTCGGGATTATTTTAATTTTAATAACTTCAAACCTGGTTGATAATTATTCAAATGGGCTAGACTTAGGACGTGTTTTCAAAACGATACTTCTTTTCAAAAGAGTTCAACACCACGATTAATAGATTTATCAAAGTCATTCACTTAAACAAGTTAAACTCGATATAACAAAGTGTGGCTATGGTTGTGGGCATGTCTAGGATTGGATCCAATCAAAGAGCTTGGTACTTAAGTAGCCTTCATGGCTCACCTCCTCTATCTCGGATACCTACCTGGTGCCCAGCTTCCATACACCTTGTTAACTCAACAAAATATATGGTTTTTAAAACACTAAAACGGAATGTGGGTTTTCAACTCCAATGTGGCACGTCAGATTCGGCCATAACGTCTGGGCTGGGTTTGGGGTGTTACAAATGTAATTGCATTGATTGATCCTGGTTCGACCCATTCTTATGTGTGTGAGACTTTAGTATTCAATAAGACTTTGCCTATTGAGTCTACTGAGTTTGTAATCAGAGTGACAAACCCCTCACCCGTATCCAGTGACGAAACAGGGTTCGAGGCGCTACTGAACTTAAACTCAACCAATCTTACGAAATCAGGCCATAAAAATTTGATCAACTTAAAAATTTTCATTTTATGAGAAACTTGTCCTTTACTTGGGCTTAAAAGGCCCAAAACATACATCCGAGGTGGTTCGTGGTCAAACTAAGGGCTCAAGAAAAACTTGGAAAATTCATGCTTTAAGGCTCCATACGCCCGTGTGCCCTGAGACACGCCCGTGCCCTTATCCCATGTGCAATACTGACTTTAAAACATGGCCTTAAAACATGGCCATGGCACACACTTGTGTGGCTTGCCCGTGTACAATACTCACTTTAAAACAAGGCCATGGCACACGCTTGCGTAGCCTACCCGTGTACAAAAATGAGTTAAAATTTTAAGTGCAGGGGACGCACGGCCATAACACACACCCATGGGAGTGAGCCGTGTGTCACACACGGTCTAGACACACACCCGTGTGTCTTGCCCGTGTGGACAAAAGTAGGCCATTTCCCAGCCATTTTGTCACCCCTTTTACACAACCTACACAAGATCATTTCAATATACTAATTTCACCACAATGGATACCAATTCATACATAGAAAGAACATTATAAGTATTTACCAAAATGAATAATAGCCATTATTGTAGGCTTGATAGAAAATGAAGGGCTTTTGACTTAAGCCAAAATACATAACCAATTTTTCAATAAATCAAACATCCTAGTCTAGCCCTATACATGCCATACACAAAAGAAGATTCGTACTATACCAAGTGTTTCGATTGATAGTGTGATCAATATCTCTGACTTCAAAGATTCCTTGAGCTAATTAAACGGCACTGAAAGAAAAAGGGAAAGGAAGAAGAGTAAGCATAAAGCTTAGTAAGTTGCATATAAATAAATATACAACAACAATTTCACCATTAGTCATCATACTCATAGCTCAAAGGTAAAATAAACTTAACTTACTCATTACCGCCCACTCAAATCATATTTTCGAATTTGAGCTCATTACTTATGCATACTAAATAGGTACCTGTACCACTTATAATATTATTATACTTTCCTTATTAAATCACTTTTGTAATCTTTAAAGTCGAACATTTTCAGAATACTACCGGATATTCTATAAGCCTCAAACATGGGATAAGTTGCTGATGCCATGTCCCAGACATGATCTTACACTAGCTATCCTCATCGAGGCCAAGCCATGTCCCAGACATGGTCTTATACTATATCTCTTATATACGTGCTGATGCATGTCCTAGATATGTCTTACACTAGCACAACTCTTAGCCGATGCATGTCCCAGACAGGTCTTACACTGGCTATCATCGTCGAGGCCGATGCATGTCCCAAACATGTCTTACACTGGCACTCATCTCTACACCGATGCCATGTCCCAGACATTGTCTTACACTGGCACTCATAATGTGCCCGATGCATGTCCCAGACATGTCTTACACTAGCCCATAAGAAATCTGAATGTTATGGCATGAATATCTGGTTTGTTTACTAGGGATCTTTCTACTATCTCAATCATTAATATGCAATCTCAGTTCACAATCTAGCAATTCATACTATATCAGTCAATGACAATTCGAAGACATACATTAACATTGTAGTTGTATTATTTACATACAACTTACCTCGATTTACAAAATGTACTCGACTAGTCTGTTTAGTCGAATTGCTTTGCTTTGCCCCGGTCTAGGTTTGATTTTGGCAAATCTTGATATATAATAACAAAATGCACTCATTTAGTCACTAATTAGAATTAGGCAATCATAAATTCACGTCTTTGGTAAAATGACCATTTTACCCCTATGCTCGAAAATTGATTTTTATCGAATTTCTTCATATTTCAAGCGTAGCCCAACTCTTTTTAATCTTATAGAAAACTCCAAAATATCACTATTTCACACACTTATTACTTATTTTGCAACTTTTGCAAAATAGTCCCTTTAGGTGTTTTCATGCTAACACCTTTCACAAAAGTTGTTTATGACACAACTAGGAGTCCTATTCTTCCATAAAAGAAAATATCACAAATACATTCATGGAAAATCCCTAAAATCTTAACCATTTTACAAAATAGACCCCTCATTTGAAAGCTTATGCTTCAAGGGTCTCAAAGTGCAAAAATTATTAACTAGGGACACGGGAATCACTTGTTAAGGTAATAAGTTGCTGAAATTTCAAAGCTTCAAAATCCCCTCTTTTGCTAGCATTTTCGGTAGGGAGAAAACATAGAGAAGAAGAAAAATAATATCTAGGCTTTTAGGCATTTTTTTATCACCAACTCATGACATCATTCACCTAAACTTTGACTATTTGACCAACTTTGCTTCCTATGGCCGGCCACCTTGCTTCTAGGGGTCAAATTACTCTTTAAAATCCCCTAATTTTAGTTCTCTAGCTATTTTACACATTTGGGTACTAAAAATCAACTTTTACCTTTTATGTGATTTAGTCCTTATTCGTTATCGGGCTCACAAACGTTAAAATTGACTCACCAAATTTTTCATGCACTAATATAATCATGTTATAACCTTATAATTACTATAAAATAAATTTTCTAACTTTAGATTTGTGGTCCTGAGACCACTGTTCTGACCAGGCCCTAAATCAGGCTGTTACATTTCTCCCCCTTAGGGATTTTCGTCCCCGAAAATCTTAACAGAGAATAGATTCGGGTACTGGTCTCGTAGAGACTCTTCGGGTTACCATGTGGCTTTCTCGACCCCATGTCTATGCCACAAAACCTTCATAAGCAGTATACTCTTATTTCTTAGCTCTTTGACTTCTCGGGCCAAAATCTTAACTTGCTTTTCACTATAAGTCATGTCCAGAAGAATCTCAACCTCTGTCGGCTCAATCACATGCGAAGGGTCTAATCTATACCGGCGTAACATGGAAACACGAAACACATTGTGAATCTTTTCTAATTCTGGTGGCAATTCCAAACGGTAGGCAACAGGCCCTACTCTCTCGATAACTTCATAAGGTCTTATGAAACGAGGACTTAACTTGCCCCTTTTTCCAAACCTAAGGACTTTTCTCCACGGGGAAACTTTTAAAAATACCTTATCACTGACTTCAAGCTTAATTTCCTTTCGTCTCAAATCTGCATAGGATTTTTGTCTATCCAAGGCGGCTTTCAGACAGTCACGAATCACTTTAACTTTCTCCTTAGCCTCTTTGACTAAATCAACCCCATGAATCTGATTCTCTCTCAACTCAGTCCAGTATAAGGGCGTTTGACACTTTCGCCCGTACAAGGCTTTATAAGGCGCCATTTTCAGACTCGATTGATAGTTGTTGTTGTAGGCAAATTCAACCAATGGCAAGTATTTTTCCTAACTTTCTTGAAACTCGAGAACATAACATCTCAACATGTCTTCTAAGATCTGTATTACCCTTTCTGACTGTCTGTCATTTTATGGATGAAAAGCCGTGCTGAAACTCAACTTGGTTCCTAGAGCCTCTTATAAATTTTTCCAAAACCTCGAGGTGAATCTTGGATCTCGATCTGAAATAATCAATAACGGTACACCATGAAGCCTTACAATCTCAGAAACATACAAGTCGGCCAATTTCTCAAGGGAGTAGTCGGTACGCACTGGTACGAAGTGTGCTAACTTAGTTAGTCTATCGACTATAACCCATACTGTATCTTTCTTTTTCGGGGTTAGTGGCAAACCCGTCACTAAATCCATAGTGATCCGATCCCACTTCATATGGGAATCGTAATAGGCTGAAGTAATCGGGAAGGCACTTGGTGTTCAGCCTTTACTTGCTGACACACTAAACTCTTAGAGACAAACTCTGAAATGTCTCTTTTCATTCCTGACCACCAATACATTTTCTTAAGGTCGTTATACATTTTTACACTACCCTGGTGGATGGAAAAATAACCATCATGTGTCTCTCGTAAAATCTTCTGAATGAGCTCACTCTCTTTAGGTACACAAACTCTATCTTTAAACTTTAAACATCCGTCAGTATCAATTCAAAAATCTGATTCAACACCTGACTCACACTGAGTCTTCTTGGCTTGTAACTCATCATCGTTCTTTTGAGCTTCACAAATTTCTTATAGAAACACTGGTCTAGCTCTCAACTTTGTTAAAATCGAACCATCGTCCGATAAAGCCAAATGGACGATGATAGCTCTCAATGCAAATAAAGACTTTCTACTTAATGCATCGGCGACCACGTTCACCTTTCCTGGATAGTAGTCGATAATCAACTCATAATCCTTTAATAGATCTAACCATCGGCATTGCCTAAAATTCAATTCCTTTTGAGTCATCAAGTACTTTAAGCTCTTATGGTCGGTGAATACCCGACATTTCTCTCCATACAAATGGTGTCTCCAAATCTTCAGTGTGAACACTACAACCACTAGCTTCAAATCATGGGTCAGATAATTTCTCTCGTGTGGTTTAAGTTGTCTCGAGGCATAGGCTATAACCTTGCCTTATGAGCACACACCCTAAACAATTTAAGATGGAGTCACTATAAATTACAAACCCCTTGCCCGTTTCTGGTTGCACTAAAATTGGGGCCTCGATCAACAAAGCCTTTAATTTCTCAAAGTTCTATTGGCATTCTTCTGTCCATTCAAACTTGACATCTTTTTGCAGTAGTCTAGTCATCGGAGTAGCTATCATAGAAAATCAATTTACAAACCGTCTGCAGTATCCGGCTAAACCCAAAAAGCTTCGAACCTCTATTACATTCCTCGACGGTTTCCATTCCACAATAGTTGAAATCTTACTTGGGTCAACTCTGATTCCATCACCAGATACAATGTGTCCTAGAAATCCGACCTCGTTGAGCAAAAACTCACTCTTACTAAACTTGGCATAAAGTTGCTTATCCCTCAAGGTCTGCAACACAGTCCCCAAATGCTTCGCGTGCTCATTCTCATTACGCGAATAAATCAACATGTCATCGATAAAAACGACGACGAACCTATCCAAGTACGGTCGGAAGATGCGGTTCATCAAATCCATAAATACCATTAGGGCATTTGTCAATCCAAAAGGCATAATAAGAAACTCGTAATGGCTATATCTCGTCCAAAAAGCAGTCTTCGGCACATCTTGTTCCTTGACTCTTAAGTGGTAGTAACCCGACCTAAAATATATTTTAGAAAATACAGTGGCTCCTCTCAATTGATCGAAGAGATCATCGATCCTTGGCAAGGGATACTTGTTCTTTACTGTTACTTTGTTAAGCTGTCTATAGTCTATGCACAACCTTATCGACCTGTCTTTCTTTTTTACAAAAAGTACCAGAGCACCCCATGGTGAATAAATTGATCTAACAAAACCTTTATCTGTTAATTCTTGCAATTGTACTTTCAACTCTTTCAACTCAGTGGAGGCCATTCTATACAGTGCAATCGAGATTGGGGTCGTGCCAGGAACTAACTCGATACCAAACTCAACTTCTCTCTTTGTAGGTAATCTGGGCAACTTTTCCGGAAAAACTTCTATAAAATCACAAACCACTGGTACTGATCCAATCTTCAACTCAGACACTTGCGTATTCAGCACAAAAGCTAGATAAGCCTCATACCCTTTTCTCAAATATTTTTCAGCGATCAAAGACGATATTACCACAGGCGATTTATCCAAGTCACCTGGTCCAACCCGAAGAATATTCCCATCTTCACACTTTAACTCAATATTTTTCTTCCCATAGTCCACTACAACACTATAAGAAGTCAACCAATCCATCCTGAGGATTACATCAAACTCATTGAATGGCAATAACATTAAATTAGCCGGAAAATAATGACCTCTAATTATCAAAGGACAACTCCTATATACTTGGTCAACTAGCACTTGTCTGCCTAAAGGGTTGGATACTTTTATCACAAACTCAATGGACTCTACTATCATATTTATACGGGGTATCAAATCGATACAGATATAAGAGTGGGTAGACCCCAGATCAATTAATGCAACAACAGATATATCATGGATAGAAAAAGTACCCCTGATCACATCAGGAGACTCTGCCTCATCGCGGGCACGAATAGCATAAGCCCTTGCAGGTGCTCTTCCCTCGGACCTCAATGCGACATCTTTTGCCGTACAACTACTACTAGCCCCACTCCTAGGGTTCTTTTACAGTCTACCCTCAACGGAGCACTGCTTGCCTTAATTTCTTACTTCCTCTCTCTATTTTCCATATCAGGGCAATCGCGAATAAAGTGGTCTAATGACCCACAATTAAAATAACCCCTCTCATTTACTTGGCATTCGCCTAAGTGGAGTCTCCCACATTGTGGGCACTCTTGCCTATTTGGCCGAGTACTACCAACACTAGCAACCGAAGTAGTCTGGGCCTTATATGCCATATTTTGTTGATTCTTGTTTCTCCTCAAATACCCTACCGAAGCATTCGATCAAGTAATAAATTCTTCTGATCTCTTGGATGAGGATTGATGTGCTTTCCCCATCTGTCTTTTCTTTAAATCTTGCGACTCAAAGGCCGCCTTCCTCCTCTCTTTCACCAGCTCTTCTTCTTTACACGCTCTCTCAACGAGCATCACAAATTCTCTTAACTCTAAGATGCCTACAAATAATCGGATATCTTCATTGGGGCCATCCTAAAACCTCTTACACATAGTAGCTTCAGTTATACGCATTCTCGCGCATACTTGCTAAGTTTCACAAACTCGCGCTCATATTCTGTCACTGTCTTATTACCCTGTTTCAACTCTAAAAATTCCTTCCTTTTCAGGTCCATGAACCTCTGGCTAATTACTTCTTTCTGAACACTTCTTGGAAAAATTCCCAAGTTACTCTTTCTCTCGGTACCACAGACACAAGAATATTCCATCACTGATAAGTCGAGTCTCGTAGAAGTGACACGGCACACTTCACGCACTCTTCAGGTGTGAATAACAATTCATCGAATACCCTCATGGTATTTTCTAACCAAAACTCTGCTCTCTCCGGGTCATCGTCTATATTAGCCTAAAATTCCTCGGCCCCTTGTTTCCTGATCTTGTCTATCAGAGGCTTCTCTCTTCTGAACATGTCCGCACCTTGCGGAGCTACCGGGGCACACTAAAGAATAGGGGGAGGTGGGAGAGGTGGAGTGTTCGGATTCACACGAACAATCTCTGTATACCAAGCATCCATCATTCAGAGGTAGACTTCTCTGGCCCCTCCGCCTTGGCCCATACTCACGGGCTCGCTCTTTACTAGTGTAGTCTCTTCTGCTGGAGCCGGCGCATTACTTTCCACGTCATTCGCTGTGGTTCTATCAGGATCCATTACTATATAAAAACATAATTTATAATTGTCAGGAATCGTCACACTATCAATATATATTTATGACATGTATAGCTAGACTCGTACTCTAGCTAGCTTAGTCTTAGAACTAACTAAACCATGCTCTGATACTAATAAATGTAACACCCCTTACCCGTATCCAGCGGCGGAATAGGGTTCGAGGTGCTACCAAACTTAAACTCAACCAATCTTAAGAAATTAGGCCATAAAACTTTGATCAACTTAAAAATTTTTGTTTTATAAGCAATCTGTCCTTTACTTGGGCTTAACAGGCCCAAAACATACATCCGAGGTGGTTCGGGGTCAAACCGAAGCCTCAAGAAAAACTTGAAAAATTCATGCTTTAAGGCTCCACACACCCGTGTGGGTATAGCCACGCCCGTGTCGCCTGAGACACACCGTGACCTTATCTAATGTGCAATACTAACTTTAAAACACGGCCATGGCACACGCCCGTGTGGCCTGCCCGTGTACAATACTGACTTTAAAACACGGCCATGGCACACGCCCATGTGGCCTACTCGTGTACAACAATGACTTAAAATTTTAAGTGCAAGGGATGCACGACCATAATGCACACCCGTGGGAGCGAGCCGTGTGTCACACACGGTCTAGACACACGCCCGTGTGTCTTGCCCGTGAGGACAAAAGGGCATGTGTCTTGCCCGTGAGGACAAAACGAGGCCATTTCCTAGCCATTTTGTCACCCTTTTTACACAACCTACACAAGATCATTTCAATATATTAATTTTACCACAATGGATACCAATTCATTCATACAAAGAACATCATAAGTATTTGTCAAAATTAATAATAGCCATTGTTCTAGGCTTGATACAAAATGAAGGACTTTTGACTTAAGCCAAAATACATAATCAATTTCTCAATAAATCAAACATCCTAGTCTAGCCCTGTACAAGCCATACACAAAAGAAGATTCGTACTATGCCAAGTGCTTCGATTGATAGTGTCATCGATATCTCCAATTTCAAAGATTCCTTGAGCTAATTAAACGGCACTGAAAGAAAAAGGGAAAGGAAGAAGAGTAAGAATAAAGTTTAGTAATTTGTATGTAAATAAATATACAACAACAATTTCACCATTAGTCATTATACTCATAGCTCAAAAGCATACATAAACTTGACTTATTACCGCCCACTCAAATCACATTTTCGAATTTGAGCTCATTACTTATGCATACTAAATAGGTACCTATACCACTAACAACATTATTATACTTTCCTTATTAAATCACTTTCGTAATCTTTAAAGTCAAACCTTTCAGAATACTACCGGATATTCTATAAGCCTCAAACATGGGATAAGTTACTGATGCCATGTCCCAGACATGGTCTTACATTGGCTATCCTCATCGAGGCCAATGCCATATCCCAAACATGGTCTTATACTAGCTCTCGTATATATGTGCTGATGCATGTCCCTGACAGGTCTTACACTAGCACAAATCTCAGCCGATGCATGTTCCAGACAGGCCTTACACTGGCTATCATCGTCGAGGGTGATGCATGTCCCAGACATGTCTTACACTAGCACTCATCTCTATGCTGATGCCATGTCCTAGACACTGTCTTACACTGGCACTCATAATGTGGCCGATGCATGTCCCAGACATGTCTTACACTGGCCCACAAGAAATCCGAATGGTATGGCATGAATATCCAGTTTGTTTCCTAGGGTCCCAACTAAAATTTTCTACTATCTCAATTATTAATATGCAATCTTAGTTCACAATCTAGCAATTCATACTATATCAATTCAATGACAATTCAAATACATACATTAACATTGCAGTTGTATTATTTACATACAACTTACCTCGATTTACAAAATGTACTCAACTAGTCGGTTTAGTCAGATTGCTTGGCTTTGCCCCAGTCGAGGTTCAATTTTGGCAAATCTTGATCTATAATAATAAAATACACTCATTTAGTCACTAATTACAATTAGGCAATCATAAATTCACATCTTTAGCAAAATAATCATTTTACCCCTAGACTTCGGCAATATGACTATTTACCCCTATGCAAGAAAATTGATTTTTATAGAATTTATTCGTATTTCAAGCCTAGCCAAACTCTTTTTACTCTTATACAAAACTCCAAAATTTCACTATTTCACACACTTATTACTTATTTTGCAACTTATGCAAAATAGTCCCCTTAGGTGTTTTCATGCTAACACATTTTACAAAAGTTGTTTATGACACAACTAGGACTCTTATTCTTCCACAAAAACTTAGAAACCATCACAAATACATTCATGAAAAAATCCCTAAACTCTTAACCATTTTTCAAAATAGACCCCTCATTTGAAAGCTTACGCTTCAAGGGTCTCAAAAGTGCAAAAATTATTAACTATGGACATGGGAATTACTTAATAAGTTGCTGAAATTTAAAAGCTTCAAAAAAACCTCTTTTGCTGATATTTTCATTGGGGAGAAAACATGGAGAAGAACAAAAATAATAGCTAGGCTTTTAGGCATTTTTTTATCACAAACTCATGACATCATTCACCTAAACTTTAACTATTTGACCAACTTTGCTTCCTATGGCCAGCCACTTGCTTCTAGGGGTCAAATTACTCTTTAAAATCCCTAATTTTAGTTCTCTAGCTATTTAACACATTTGGGTACTAAAACTTAACTTTTACCCTTTATACGATTTAGTCCTTTTTCGTAATCGGGCTCACAAACGTTAAAATTGACTCACCAAATTTTTCATGCACTAATATAATCATGTTATAACATCATAATTATAATTAAATAAAATTTTTAACTTTAGATTTGTGGTCCCAAGACCATTGTTCCAACTAGGCCCTAAATCGGGCTATTACAATTATGGTGGATAAAGTATGTAAGAATTATCCCTTGATGATTTGAGATTCGTGTTTTTTGGCTGAT
The DNA here is from genome assembly GCF_007990345.1 of Gossypium hirsutum. Taxonomy (NCBI): domain Eukaryota; kingdom Viridiplantae; phylum Streptophyta; class Magnoliopsida; order Malvales; family Malvaceae; genus Gossypium; species Gossypium hirsutum. The sequence goes on from NC_053432.1 coordinate 36,791,932, forward strand.
TTGATGTTGTTACCATTTTATGATTTTGACATAATTCTGGGTATGGACTGGTTGACTGTGCATGATGCTGTTGTAAACTACAAAAGAAAGACTATTAATTTACGGTGCCAGAATGATGAGACTATTCAGATTGAATCTGATAATCTAAATGGTTTACCAGCAGTGATATCTTCGATGTTAGCTCAAAAATATTCATCAATACCAAAATTTCAAGCATGGGTTTTGTAGATAACATAGCAACGATCTCAAAAACGTAAAAATTATCAAAAACCGAGCTAGTTTCATACGTTGATTGAGCTCCAACAATGGCTGAATACCCTAGCTCTCTTTTCTTTTCTCTTTCTTTTAAGTTCCGGCAAAGACAACATTATGAAACCTTATGTTTATTTTTTTTATGTTTTATTATAACATTATTATTACATAATTTACATTTTTAACCTTACATTAATATTATTCATATTCCACTAATAATGACCGAATGTGTCCATATAAAAATTCAAAGGTATAATTGCATCATAAATACCCCACATTAAAAGAACAAAGGAATTAGTCACTTCAACAATTAGCATACAAATTTTGCACTTTACACGATTAAGTCCTTTTATTTAATCAAGCACTCAAACGACAAAATTAAATCACGAAAATTTCACAGATATAAATTCACACATAATAAACACAAAAAATAATTTTAAAATATTTTTCTAAATCAGATTCATGGTCCCAAAAACCTCCATTTCGATTAGGGTCTAAATTAGGCTGTTACAACTCTCCCCCTTAGGGATTTTTGTCCCCGAAAATCTTACAAGTGAATAGGTTCGGATAACGCTCTTTCATTGCATCTTCTGTCTCCCACGTTGCTTCCTCAACTCAGTGTTTATGCCATAATACTTTAACAAACGAAATTTTCTTATTTTGAAATTCATTAACTTCGCGAGTTAGAATGCGGATCGGTTCTTCTTCATATGTCATATTAGACATAATCTCAATCTCTGACGGACTAATCACATGTGAAGGATCAGATCGATATCTACAAAGCATCGAAACATGGAATACATTGTGGATCTTGTCTAGCTTAGGTGGCAGCAACAATGTATAAGCAGCCAACCTAATACGTTCTATAATCTCATATGACCCAATAAATCTCAGACTCAATTTTCCTTTTCGACCGAATCTGAGTATTTTCTTCCACGGTGAGACTTTCAAAAAGTCTTTGGCTCTGATTAGAAACTCTATATCTTTTTGTTTCAAGTCTGCATACGATTTTTGATGATCAGATGCTGTTTTCAGACTTTCACAAATCACTTTTACTTTCTGTTCAGTCTTTCTGATCAAATCGACCTATGTATCTTATTTTCACTGAGCTCAGCCCAATACAATGGTGTGTGACATTTACGATAGTACAAAGCCTCGTAAGGTGCCATTTTGATACTCAATTGAAACTATTGTTGTACACAAATTCAATCAGAGGTAAGTATCGTTCCCACATACCTTCGAACTCGAGAATGCAACATCTCAACATATCCTCAAGTATCTGAATGATTCACTAAAATTGACCATCTGTTTACGAATGGAAAGAAGTGCTAAATTGTAATTTAGTACCTAGTGCATCTTGCAGTTTCTTCCAAAACTGCATTGTAAACTTTGGATCTCTATCCGAAATAATAGAAATAGGCACACCGTGTAATCTCACAATCTGAGAAACATATAACTCAATAAGCTTGTTAAGTGAATAATCTGTACGAACTGGAACAAAGTGAGCTGATTTAGTCAATCTATCCACAATAACCCAGATTGCATCCTTCCTGCTCGGTGTCAATGGTAAACCAAATACAAAATCCATTGTAACTCGGTCTCATTTTCACTCAGGTATCATGATCGGCTGAAGCAATCCAGAAGGTACCTAATGTTCGGCTTTTACTTGTTGATAGACTAAACATTTTTAAACAAATTCATATATGTCTTGTTTCATACCATGCCACCAGTAAAGCTATTTTAGATCATTGTACATCTTTGTACTACCCGGGTGAACAGATAACTGACTGTTATAAGCTTCGTTAAAAATCATCTGAATCCACTCTGAATTTCTTAGAACACATATTCGATTTCTAAACCTCAAACAACCATCAGTATCAACTCGAAACTCAGATTCAACATTCGATTCACATTGAGCTCGCTTTGCTAACAAATCGTTATCAACTTTTTGAGCATAAAAAATTTATCGAACAAATAACGATCTTGTTATTAACTCAGCTATTATCGAACCATCATCAGAATAGCCATATGCACATTCATTGCACACAAATCAAACAGTGATTTTTGACTTAGAGCATCAGCAACAACATTAGCCTTTCCCAGATGGTAATGAATCACAAGCTCGTAGTCTTTTAACAACTCTAACCATCGTCACTATCTCAAATTTAGATCTTTCTGAGTCATCAAGTATTTCAGGCTTTTGTGGTAAACATGACATTTTTCACCGAACAGATAATGATGCCATATCTTCAATGTAAACACAATAGCTGCCAATTCTAAGTCGCGTGTCGAATAGTTCTTTTTATGCGGTTTTAACTGTCTCGAGGAATAAGCTATAACTTTGCCTCCTTGCATCAAAACACAGGCCAAACCATTTAAAGATGCATCACTATAAATAACAAATTCTTTACCCGATTCTGGCTGAACTAGCACTAGAGCTTCTGTCAAAAGAGCTTTCAACTGATCAAAGCTTTTCTGGCACTTTTCTGACCACTCGAACTTAACATCTTTCTGTAATATCTTTGTCATCGAAGTTGCAATCATAGAGAAACCTTTCATGAACCATATATAGTAACTAGCAAGTCCCAAAAAACTTCGGACTTCAGAAACATTTCTCGGAAGTTTCCAACCAAGTATAGCTGAAATTTTACTCGCATCAACCTGAATACTCAATGCTGATACAACATGGCCCAGAAAACTAACTTCACGTAACCATAACTCATATTTACTAAGCTTTGCATACAACTGTTTATCTCGCAAAGTCTGTAACACAAGTTTCAGATGTTCGGCATGCTCAGTTTCATCACGGGAGTAGATAAAAATGTCATATATGAAAATAACCAGAAACTGATCTAGATACTGTCTAAAGATCCGATTCATCAAATCCATGAAAATAGCAGGTGCATTAGTAAGTCCAAATGTAACACCCTGAATTTGGGCCTAGAATTTTTGGGCCTTGAGCATGGGAGTGGTTGAAGGCAACTTATAATATTTTGTTGTACATGTAAATTTCATTAATGAAGGCTTGTATTAGTGGTTAACTGTGATGAGAAGTGTTGGAGAAGTCCTGGGTTCAAACCTGGACTGTAGCAAAAATTTTGGTTTCAAGTGAATCAAACCCTAGGTGTAGTAGGTAGGCCATAAGAATATTGTTGGAGAAATTATGCCACAAAAAGCCTTGTGGTCTAGTGGCAAGTAGCACCACATAAGAGGCAGGAAGGTGGCGTCATAGAGTTGGCAAGGAGGTCCAGGGTTCGAAACTCATGGAAATCAAAGAGCATTTATTTTGCTAATAAGGGGCAGCAAGATTTGGTGTTGAATTTAAACTCTGATGATGGAGGGATCCCACATCGGGAAGCTAACATAAGAGTGGATGCGAAGTTAGGTTTAAATAGAGAGAGCCATGAGGAGAGTAAAGATACCTTTCTTGGCTGATACCTTTCGCTTTATAGCGTGCTCGTTTGGGTTGGACGTCGGCTAAGAGTCCTCAGAGCGCGGATTAACTCTAGTCGCCTATTAGGTGTGTATTTCTCACTACTCTAGCTGTAGGATGGCTACTTCGGGCCGCAATGGGCCGAAATTGGCCATGTAGGCCCAATGGGCCTACGGGCCCAATTGGATAAGTTGTATGATTGTGTAGTAACTATTGGACTAGGCTAGGTGAATCTCATATCTATGGCTAGATTTGGGCTAAAAGGGCCACACGAGCGTGTGGGCCCATTTGGCCCGAGAATGGGCTTTAGGCCTATTCGTATTGTTATTCTTGTTTAGAATACTTTAGTTTACCAAATTATTGAAATACCCTCGACTTGTAAAATTACCAAAGTACCCTCGATTTACAGAATTACCGTTTTACCCTCGATTTACAAAATTATTGAAATACCCCTGTAGGGTAGAATTACTGAAATACCCCTATAGGGTAGAATTACTGAAATACCCTTGTAGGGTAGAAATAATGAAATACCCCTATAGGGTAGAATTATCGAGATACCCTTGTGGGGTAAAATTACCATTTTGCCCCTAAGGTGTTAAATGACTGTTTTGCCCTTGTGGGCAAGTGACTAACTTGGACTGTATGGTTGACGGATTTGATTGTGAATATATGTTGGTGATATGAATGACTTGACTGTGATTGTTTGAGTCAAATATGGGCATGACATTCTGCATACATGACATGTTGCATGGGTTGGGATTCTGTACGGAAGAAGATCTGATTTGTTAGGATCACATGGTTGCTTGACGACTATGGATCCACTGGTGGCTTTTAAGCCCAAAATATGATTATTGATGACTCTGTGTCGATTATATTTATCAGAGGCTATGTGCCGACTATATTACCGTCGCTGATGGCTATGTGCGTAACCTGATACAACTGCCAATGGCTTAAAGCCAATTATTTTGATTATGGCTTTTCGTCAACCTACATATGGCTCTGTGCCAACCTGATTATCGCTGTGTGCCAAACGTATTGGCCTAATGCTATGTGCCAATATATAGTTATTGATGACTCTTTGTCGATCACATTTGCCTTAGGCTGTGTGTCGGTTATGTTACTCTAGTTGATGGATATGTGCCTAACATAATGCAGTTATCGATGGCTTTGTGCCATGTATTCTGTTAAGTGGCTTTGCCACATTATCTGTTTCTGGTGGCTATGCCACAAATATTTGTTTTGGTGGCTCTACCACAATATTTGTATTTGGTGACTCTGTTACAATATCTGTTCTGGCAGTCATGCTGCAAATTCTGTGGTGTGTAGCAGATGGGTGGGTCCAGTTGTCTCCCCACATGGTGTAAGGTTGGTACGTGGGTGTACACAACTGGATTTGGTTGGGATTGCATTCACATTCTGATTCTGAGTCTGTTACCTATTACTGATTCTGATTCTGTCACATAATTCTAATTCTGATTCTGATTCTGATTCTCATTTTGATTCTAGTTCTGATAATGTTTCTTATTTTGTAATGGGCTAAAGCCCATCTGGTACTGTCTGTTATAATGGGCTATGGCCGAATTGATACTGAAACTGTAAGTAGGGCTGGGGCCAGACTTTTAATTCTTTTATATGACTGACTGTTTCTTTTATGTAGTAGGGGATTTCACACTGAGTTTTTGTAAACTCAACCCGTTTATTAACCTTTCAGGTAATTTCCAGCCTTAGACGGATCGGAGCTGCGAGGGGCTCGAAGGAAGCCACACGCACTGTTTATGTTACAGTTTTGATTATTACTTTTAAATGTTTTTATGTGGGTTGTAGTAAAGCCATTGTAATTTTCTGGATTTCAAATTTGGAATTTTATTTATTGTTCTTATAATTGCTAGTATTAGAACACGATTTTCCAAAGCAACTACTGTTGTTCAAAACATCACTTATCCGTAATTGTTTTTAAATTAAGCTTCCGCAACTACCAAGATTTTGACAAAGTTATTAAGAATGTTTTTCAGCTGAGGTTTTCTAACAAGGTTTAAAAAGGGTATAAGTTTTTAATTATTAAGAAGGGTTTTTAGTGGAAACATGGTTTTCGAAAAACACTTTAATGTGACACGCCATATTCGAGCCAAACTTCTAGGCCGGGTTTGGGGTGTTACATTTGGTGGTATCAGAGCCTGGGTTGCAACAACTCGGCTGTGGATTGGGTTTTCAAATGTTGAACTTCAGAAAATTATTTTCAACCACGTGGTCTGTTAGAAGTATTTCTCTTAAAAAATGTGGCACACCAAGTCTCCGACGCCGAATCCGTAAGTCTTCTAAATACTTTTGTCTGTTTAGAAATTAGAATACTGTAGATTCATTAGATATTGGTCTGAATTTAAATTTGGTATTTATTTTACGTGGATGTGATGTTTGGATATAGAAATTGTATATATGTGTGATAAATATGTGTTTGCTTAAGTGAGTAAGTGTTGTATGTATGAGATGTCTCAAGTTTTAGTTGAAGTGTGATAGTGATAGTAGGATCAGAGTATGCAGCGGTAGCGTAGTGGGGTAGATGTTACACGACTACCCTATTAGATGGAAATTTCGGGGACGAAATTTCTTTAAGGGAGGTAGAGTTGTAACACCCTGAATTTGGGCTTAGAAGTTTTGAGCCTTGAGCATGGGAGCGGTTGAAGGTAGCTTATAATATTTTGTTGTGCATGTAAATTTCATTAATGAAGGCTTGGTTTAGTGGTTAAGTGTGCTGAGAAGTGTTGGAGAAGTCTTGGGTTGAAACCTGGTCTTTAGCAAAAATTTTAGTTTAACGTGAATCAAACCCTGGGTGTAGTAGGTAGGCCTTAAGAATATTGTTGGAGAAATTGTGCCACAAAAAGCCTTGTGGTCTAGTGGCAAAGTAGCGCCACATAAGCGGTAGGAATGTGGCATCATAGAGTTGGTAAGGAGGTCCAGGGTTCGAAACTCATGGCAATTAAAGAGCATTTATTTCGCTAACAAGTGGCAACAAAAGTTGGTGTAGAATTTAGACTCTGATGATGGAGGGATCCCACATCGGGAAGCTAACAAAAGAGTGGATACGAAGTTGGCTTTAAATAGAGAGAGCAATGAGGAGAGTAATGGTTCCTTTCCTGGCTGATCCCTTTCGCTTTATGGCGTGCTCGTTTGGGTTGGGCGTCAGCTAAGAGTGCTCGGAGCGCTGATTAACTCCAGTCTCCTATCAGGTGTGTATTTCTCAATACTCTAGCTGTAGGATAGCTACTTCGGGCCGCGATGGGCCGAAAGGGGCCATGTCGGCCCAATGGGCCTACGGGCCCAATTGGATAAGTTCTTTGATTGTGTAGTAAATATTGGACTAGGCTAGGTGAATCTCATATCTGTGGCAAGATTTGGGCTAAAATGGCCACACGAGCGTGTGGGCCCATTTGGGCAGAGAATGGGCTTTAGGCCCATTCGTATTGTTATCCTTGTTTGGAATACTTTAGTTTACCAAATTATTGAAATACCCTTGACTTGTAAAATTACCAAAGTACCCCTAATTTACAGAATTACCGTTTTACCCTCGATTTACAAAATTATTGAAATACCCTTGTAAGGTAGAATTATTGAAATACCCCTATAGGATAGAATTATCGAAATACCCTAGTAGGGTAGAAATACCGAAATACCCCTGTAGGGTAGAATTACCGAATACCCTTGTGGGGTAAAATTACCATTTTGCCCCTAGGGTGTTAAATGACTGTTTTGCGCTTGTGGGCAAGTGACTGACTTGGGCTGTATGGTTGACGGATTTGATTGTGAATATATGTTGGTGATATGAATGACTTGACTATGATTGTTTGATTCAAATATGGGCATGACATTCTGCATACATGACATGTTGCATAGGTTGGGATTTTGTACGGAAGAAGATCTGATCTGTTAGGATCACATGGTTGCTTGACGACTGTGGATCCACCGGTGACTTTTAAGCCCAATATATGATTATTGATGACTCTGTGTCGATTATATTTACCTGAGGTTGTGTGCCGACTATATTACTGTTGCTGATGGCTGTGTGCCTAACATGATACAACTACCAATGGCTTAAAGCCAATTATTTTGATTATGGCTTTTCGCCAACCTACATATGGCTCTGTGCCAACTTGATTATGGCTGTGTGCCAAACGTATTTGCCTAAGGCTATGTGCCAATATATGGTTATTGATGACTCTGTGTCGATCACATTTACCTAGGGCTGTGTGTCAGTTATGTTACTCTAGTTGATGGCTATCTGCCTAACATAATACAGTTATCGATGGCTTTGTGCCACGTATTCTGTTAAATGGCTTTGCCACATTATCTGTTTCTGGTTGCTATGCCACAAATATCTGTTCTGGTGGTTCTGCCACAATATCTGTATCTGGTGACTCTATTACAATATCTGTTCTGGCAGCCATGCTGCAAATTCTATGGTATGTAGCAGATGGGTGGGTCGAGTTGTCTCCTCACATGGTGTAAGGTTGGTACGGAGGTGTATACGGCTGGATTGGGTTGGGATTGCATTCACATTCTGATTCTGATTCTAATTCTGTCACCTAATTTTATTTATGATTCTGATTCTAATTCTCATTTTGTTTCTAGTTCTGATAATGTTTCTTATTCTGTAATGGGCTAAACCCATCTGGTACTGTCTATATAATGGGCTAAGGCCCAATTGATACTGAAACTGTAAGTAGGGCTGGGGCTCGACTTTTAATTCTTTTATATGACTGACAGTTCCTTTAATGTAGTAGGGGATTTCACACTGAGTTTTCTAAAACTCACCCCGTTTATTAACCTTTCAGGTAATTTCCAACCTTAGACGGATCGGAGCTGCGAGGGGCTCGGAGGAAGCCACACACAGTGTTTATGTTACAATTTTATGTACTACTTTTAAATGTTTTTATGTGGGTTGTAGTAAAGCTGTTGTAATTTTCTGGATTTCAAATTTGGAATTTTATTTATTGTTCTTATAATTGCTAGTATTAGAATACGGTTTTCCAAAGCAACTACTGTTGTTCAAACCATCACGTATCTCTTAAAAAGCATGGCACAATGAGTCTCCGGCGCCAAATCCGTAAGTCTTCTAAATAGTTTTGTCTGTTTAGAAATTGAAATACTGTGGATTCCTTAGATATTGGTCTGAATTTAAATTTGGTATTTATTTTACGTGGATGTGATGTTTGGATATAGAAATTGTATATATGTGTGATAAATATGTGTCTACTTCAGTGAGTAAGTGTTGTATGTATGAGTTGTTTCAAGTTCTAGTTAAAGTATGATAGTGATAGTAGGATCAGAGTGCGTATCGGTAGCGTAGTGGGGTAGATGTTACACGACTACCCTGTTAGATGGAAATTTCGGGGATGAAATTTCTTTAAGGGAGGTATAGTTGTAACACCCTGAAGTTGGGCCTAGAATTTTTGGGCCTTAAGTATGGGAGCAGTTGAAGCTAGCTTATAATATGTTGTTATGCTTGTAAATTTCGTTAATGAAGGCTTGTTTTAGTGGTTAAGTATGCTGAGAAGTGTTGGAGAAGTCCTGGGTTCAAACCTGGACTTTAGCAAAAATTTTGGTTTAAGGTGAATCAAACCCTGGGTGTAGTAGGTAGGCCTTAAGAATATTGTTGGAGAAATTGTGCCACAAAAAGCCTTGTGGTCTAGTGGCAAAGTAGCGCCACATAAGAGGCAGGAAGGTGGCATCATAGAGTTGGCAAGGAGGTCCAGGGTTCGAAACTTATGGAAATCAAAGAGCATTTATTTTGCTAACAAGGGGCGGCAAGAGTTGGTGTAGAATTTAAACTCTGATCATGGAGGGATCCCACATCGGGAAGCTAACATAAGAGTGGATGCGAATTTGGCTTTAAATAGAGAGAGCCATGAGGAGAGTAAAGGTACCTTTCTTGGCTGATCCCTTTCGCTTTATGGCGTGCTCGTTTGGGTTGGGCGTTGGCTAAGAGTGGTCGGAGCACGGATTAACTCCAGTCTCATATCAGGTGTGTATTTCTCACTACTCTAGTTGTAGGATGGCTACTTCGGGCCGCAATGGGCTGAAATGGGCCATGTCGGCCCAATGGGCCTATGAGCCAAATTGGATAAGTTGTTTGATTGTGTAGTAAATATTGGACTAGGCTAGGTGAATCTCATATCTGTGGCTAGATTTGGGCTAAAAGGGCCACACGAGCGTGTGGGCCCATTTGGGCCGAGAATGGCCTTTAGGCCCATTTGTATTGTTATCCCTGTTTAGAATACTTTAGTTTACCAAATTATTGAAGTACCCTCGCTTGTAAAATTACCAAAGGACCCCCAATTTATAGAATTACCATTTTACCCTCGATTTACAAAATTATTGAAATACCCCTGTAGGGTAGAATTACTGAAATACCCCTATTGAAAGATCTGATTTGTTAGGATCGCATGGTTGCTTGACGACTGTGGATCCACCAGTGGCTTTTAACCCCAATATATTATTATTGATGACTCTGTGTCGATTATATTTACCCGAGGCTGTGTGCTGACTATATTACCGTCACTGATGGCTATGTGCCTAACATGATACAACTACCAATGGCTTAAAGCCAATTATTTTGATTATGGCTTTTCCCCAACCTACATATGCCTCTGTGCCAAACGTATTTGCCTAAGGCCATGTGCCAATATATGGTTATTGACGACTCTGTGTCAATCACATTTTCCTAGGGCTATGTGCCGGTTATGTTACTCTAGTTGATGGCTATGTGCCTAACATAATGCAGTTATCAATGGCTTTGTGCCACATATTCTGTTAAGTGGATTTGCAACATTATCTGTTTCTGGTGGCTATGCCAAAAATATATGTTCTGGTGGCTTTGCCACAATATTTGTATCTGGTGACTCTGTCACAATATCTGCTCTGCCAGCCATGCTGTAAATTCTGTGGTATGTAGCGGATGGGTGGGTCGAGTTGTCTCCCCACATGGTGTAAGGTTGGTACGGGGGTGTATACGGCTAGATTGGGTTGGGATTGCATTCACATTCTGATTCTGATTCTGTTACTTGATACTGATTTTGATTCTATCACCTAATTTTGATTTTGATTTTGATTCTGATTCTGATTCTATTACCTGATACTGATTCTGATTCTGTCACCTAATTTTGATTCTAATTTTGATTCTGATTCTGTCATCTGATTCTGATTCTGATTCTAATTTTGATTCTAGTTCTGATAATGTTTCTTATTCTATAATGGGCTAAAGCCCATCTGGTACTGTCTGTTATAATGGGCTAAGGCCCAATTGATACTGAAACTGTAAGTAGGGCTGGGGCCAGACTTTTAATTCTTTTATATGACTCACTGTTCGTTTTATGTAGTAGGGGATTTCACACTGAGTTTTTGTAAACTCACCCTGTTTATTAACCTTTCAGGTAATTTCCAGCCTTAGACGGATCGGAGCTGCGAGGGACTCGGAGGAAGCAACACACACTGTTTATGTTACAGTTTTGATTATTACTTTTAAATGTTTTTATGTGGGTTGTAGTAAAGCTGTTGTAATTTTCTGGATTTCTAATTTGGAATTATATTTATTGTTCTTATAATTTGCTAGTATTAGAACATGGTTTTCCAAAGCAACCACTGTTGTTCAAAACGTCACGTATCCGCAATTGTTTTTAAATTAAGCTTCCGCAACTACCAAGATTTTTACAAAGTTGTTAAGAATGTTATTCATCTGAGGTTTCCTAATAAGGTTTAAAAAGGGTATAAGTTTTTAATTATTAAGAAGGGTTTTTAATGGAAACATGGTTTTCGAAAAACACTTCAATGTGACACGCCAGATTCGAGCCAAACTTCCTGGCCGGGTTTGGGGTGTTACACCAAAAGGCATAACCAAAAGCTTATAGTGTCTGTACCTTGTTCAAAAAGCAGTCTTTGGCACATCAGAGTCTTTAACTCACAACTCATAGTAGCCTGATCTCAAATCTATCTTCAAAAACACTATAGGCCATTTTAGTTGATCAAATAGATCGTCAATCCGTGGCAATGGATACTTATTCTTTAAAGTCACCTTATTAAGCTGTCTATAATCGATGCATATTCTGATAGTTCTGTCTTTCTTTTTCACAAATAAAACTGGTGCACCCCAGGGAGAGAAACTAGTTCGTGTGAAACCTCTATCTATCAACTCTTACAACTGAGCTTTCAATTCTTTTAATTTAATAGGTGCCATTCTATACAGAGCTATCGATATCGGAGTCGTCCTCGGTATTAACTCAATACCAAACTCTACCTCCCAAATAGGTGGCGAACCCGATAATTCTTCAAGAAACACATCCGAATACTCGCACACAACATGTACTGATTCAATCTTTCTTTTAGCCACTTTACTATCAAGCACATAGGCAAAATAAGCTTCGCAACCTTTTCTCACATATTTCTGAGCTAACATTAAAGAAATCACTACTGGTAAACCATTCAGATCATTAGATTCAATCCAAATAATCTCATCATTCTGGCTTTGTAAATCAATAGTCTTTCTTTTGCAGTTTACAACAGCATCATGCAAAGTCAACCAATCCATACCTAGAATTATGTTGAACTCGTCGAATGGCAATAACATCAAATCAGCCAGAAAACACGAATCTCGAATCATCAATGGACAATTCTTACACACTTTGTCAACCAGAACACAACAGCCAAAGGGGTTCGATACTCTAATCACAAGCTCAGTAGACTCAACAGGCAAAGTCATACTGAATACTAAAGTCTCACACATATCAGAATGAGTCGAACCAGGATTAAACAATGCAATTACACTAGTATCATAAAGAGTGAATGTACCAATAATAACATCTGGAGATGAGGCCTGCTGGCGTGCGCAAATAGCATAGGCTCTAATAGGTCCACAAGCCTCGGATCTAACTGCTGTATCTTTAGTTCCTCTCTGACTGCTACTCACATTACCCGTATTTCTGGGTGGTCTACCTCGAGTTGTAGTGTTTCCTGATCTCGTATTTTATACCATATTTTCTTCAGCTAACTCTGGGCATTCACAAATATAATGATCCATCGATCCACATTTAAAACAGGCCCAATCATGCAATCTATAACTACCAGGTTGTCGTTTACTACAATGTTTACACTCGGGTTGATTTGATCTGAAATTCCCACACTAGCTACTGAAGTAGCTCTCGAGCTTACAGGTGGTCTATCCTGATCCCGTTGAGAATAACCCGACGTATCCTTCAAATGGCTAAAATCATCTTAGAACTTCTTTTGTGCCAACTGAAATGACTTACTAAATGACCTCTTACAGGAATATCTAGCTTCAAAATCAACTTTTCTGTTCTCTTTCTCGAGCTCTTCAGCTTTGCAGGCTCGCTCAACCAGTACTACGAACTCTTTTATCTCAAGTATGCCAACTAGAATTTAATGTCTTCATTCAACTCGTCTTTGAATCTTTTACACATTATGGCTTCAGTAGAAACACACTCTCAAGCATACCGACTGAGTCTCACTAATTTCTGCTCATACTCTGTCACGGTCATCGGACCCTATTTCATCTCTAGGAATTCTTTGCGTTTCTGGTTGATAAATCTCTGGCTGATGTATTTCTTACGGAACTCAGTCTGAAAGAATTCCTAGGTCACCCACTCTTTCGGAACCATCGATACTAGTGTATTCCACCAGTGATATGTAGTGCCTTGAAGCAAAGATATGGCATATTTCAAACATTCATCCGGGGTACAAGATACTTCATCAAACACACGAGTAGAATTATCAAGCCAGAATTCAGCTCGCTCAGCATCATCATCATTAGTGGTTCTGAATTTTTCAGCCCCGTGTTTTCTGATTTTATCAATAGGAGGCTTAAGCAATCTCAACGGCTCGCTCACTTGAGGTATAGCAGGTATCAAAAATGGATTAATCGGGGGTAGAGTTGTTGTGCAGTCGGATTAGTCTAGATATATTGAGTAAACCAGTCGTTCATCATTTGATAAAAGGCTTGTTTAGCCTCTCCTTCTTGGTTACTCAAAGTCGGTCGAGAATCAACCGGAGCTGTCCCTTGTGTGGGAGCAGGCTTTATACTCTCGACATCATCAGCTACAGCTCTGTCGTGATCCATTTACTATACTAAAACACATTTTCAAATGTCAGAAGTCATCATACTATCGCAATATATAATAGGGCATCTATAGCTAGACTCACACGCGCTACGTTAGTCCTAGAATCGACTAAACCGTAGCTCTAATACCAATCAAATGTAACACCCCTAACCAGTATCTGTCACTAGATTAGGGTTAGGAGGCATTATTGACCAAACGCAACTTAAAATAGACAATTAAACAATTTATACTACGTAAATCAATCACATGAATACTCTCATCTTATTTAAAATTTCAAATTATTAATCTGAAATGCATATCATATACCAAGCATATGTCAACCAACTCACTTATTATCTGAGTATCAAAACAATTTTTTAGCTAATGTTCATGTACATTTTAACAACAAATTGTGCATGCTCCATAATTACCAACAATCAACTCATATAGTTATTTAAGAACTATGGTATTCGAAATTATAACTATGTATCAGACAAGTTTCCTTATTTAATTATTCAGTATTATTACACTCAAATAATTCATGTCATATCTGTAAAAATTAATAACTCATATTCATAAGCAAAACCAACATTACCGAAGGTTATATATAAAACCCATTTCATTTCCTTATCTATATGGCTAGCACAATTCATTTCTACATATTCGTAAGCTTACAAATAACTAACGAATTTATATAGCCATACACATATACATATCAACCATAATATAAGTGCATATATATACATGTAAAAACATATAAGAGCTCAACTAACATATCATGATCAAATACCAAAGCACACATATCCTTTAGTCATTAATCCAATCTCCTTATATAAATCTAAGTCCCAATATGTCTGACTTACCATAACAACAAATCAAGTATCATACATATCATTAATATAGTCCATAAGTGAACATCGAATATTTTGACTTTTATCTAGCTAATACATGATATATCTTAGCTCGATTAACAACCATTATATACCATATGACCGAAACACATAACAAACTTCACAAACATCATATATCTTGGATACACTCTCAATATAAGCTCAAACCAAGACCAAATATACATCATAACCAATTCATTCTTACCACCACTGAAATCTTCAAACAACCTCAATATGCAAACACATATCACAAATTCTAATCATCCATGGCACATAGCATAATAACCAAAATGGACTTAAACCATAATTAAACCAAAATCGAACTCAAGCATAGAGGTTAAGCCATTTTCTCATGGCTTAAATTATACAAAACCAAAATTCAACATTTCAACTATAATCTAGCCTATACATGCCATAGGTTCGAATATTCAGCTTATAAAATACCGAAGATAGTCGATAGTATGATAGACTTTGCTGACGATCCCCGAGCTCGTAACCAACATCCAAAATCTATAAAACAGAGGCAAACATAAACACATACAGTAAGCTATCATAGCTTAAGCAAACAAATAATTCAATGTTAACATTAACTCAACTTAACTAACTAATTTATACTATCATATTCACATTTATCAACAAGATCATAATTTCATATAAAACATAACTTCCATTTACAATTTCACATGGGCTGAATATACATTACCCCATCTACACTTATTCAAGTATCATCTCAAAGATATTTACACTATACATATCAAAGGTCGAATACACTTTCAAATTCACATACATTTTTTATTTATCTCATAAGTGATTTGTAACAAATATCAAGTACTCACTTACCTTATTTCAAGTAGGTATTAAGCTAACTTATACCTGGTCATTTAGCTCATTTTACACATTCGATCATAACTTACCGTTGCCCGATGAACCATTCGAAATTGGATAGGACACTCGGATAATCACATATATCATACAATGCCAATGTCCTAGACGTGCTCTTACATGTAATCACATATCAATGCCACTGTCCCAGACAGGGTCTTACTCGCACACATATATCGGAGTCACATATCGATGGCAACATATAATAAGTGGTCTTAGTCACACACATATATCGATGCAATGGTCTTACTTGCACATCACATATCGGAATCCTATGTCATGACATATGTATCCTAGCTATTCCTAAGGTTCATACGGGGCTTTCAGATGTCGTATCTCGGTCAAATCGAACTCACAAACATAGTTGCCAAGCTTGTATACATTCGACTATTATAAATATATGTTCACATATTTCATTCCAGCATATATAGTTCACATTTAATTAAAATTAACAACGTCTATTTGCTTATAAACTTACCTCAGACGATGAAAAACGGAACAGGACGGCTAGTCAACAACTTTAGTTTTCCCCCGATCCAAATTCGATTTTCTCTTTTCTTAATCTAAATTAATATAAATTAAACTTATTTAATCAAATATTCAATCAATTTCATCCAAAAACACATAAATGGGCAAATTACCATTTTGCCCCTGACATTTTACACTTTTTATAATTTAGTCCAAATTGCACAAAACACAAAACATGCAAACTTAGGTTGAATACTCCTAGTGTTCATACAAGTCCATATATTTCATTTATTTCACATTTTAGTCCCCCAAATTATTATTTTTGCAATTTAGTCCTAATTACTCAAAATCATCAAAAACTCCAATACAACATGTTAAACCTAAACATACCTTTCATATTTCATCATCAAACAACAAAAATCACAAGATTTCAACAATGGCATAACTCAAAATATTCATCAATACCAAATATTCAAGCATGTGTTTTGTAGATAACATAGCAACGATCTAAACAACGTAAAAATTATCAAAAATCGAGCTAGTTTCATACCTTGATTGAGCTCCAACAATGGTTGAATACCCTAGCTCTCTTTTCTTTTCTTTTTCTTTTAAGTTTCGGTAAAGACAACATTATGAAACCTTATGTTTTATTTTTTTATGTTTTATTATAACATTATTATTACATAATTTACATTTTTAACCTTACAATAACATTATTCATATTCCACTAATAATGACCGAATGTGTCCATATAAAAATTCAAGGGTATAATTGCATCATAAATACCCCACATTAAAATAACAAAGTAATTAGGCACTTCAGCAATTAGCATACAAATTTTGCACTTTACGCGATTAAGTCCTTTTATTTAAGCAACCACACAAACGACAAATTAAAACACGAAAATTTCACAAATATTAATTCACACATAATAAACACAGAAAGTAACTTTAAAATATTTTTCTAACTCGGATTCATGGTCCCAAAACCACCATTCTGATTAGGGTCTAAATTAGGCTGTTACATGTTGATGTTTGCAGTGTCCCATGGTATTAAACCTTTTCAAACAAAAATAAACTCTAACTCATGATCGTAGAGATGGGCAAGAATTCACGTATCAATGAAGGCAAGTAGCTTTTAGGATGATTACAAAAAAGTTTCCCACTTTAACTTTGAGATGGTTTTGGAGACTTGTTTACCCAAATCTTGTTGTGGCGAAAGAGAAATGCCTTGCTCGGGATGAAAGTTGCACTTCAATATGTTGTTGTGAAATCATTCCTTTGTCGATTTATTCAAAAAGACTACTGGCTCCTTTGGCTACACTGGCCTTGGGGATTTCGATTCAGGGCTGTGGTTGTAGGGGACGCATGTTCTCCAGTAGATTTGGTGGCTTTCTTGATCGAGCCTCTTGTTTTGGTGATCCTTTGTTGAGGGAAAATAATTTAAAGGTAAAAGGATAGGATTTTTAGAAGAGAAAAGAAATAAAAATGGTTTCTTGATTTCGTTACACTGGGAGAGGATTTATAGTAAGTGAAAAAGGAAGATGCAGAGGCGAGTTGTTTTGTGGAGAGATATATGGCTGGCGGGAAGAGTTGTGTCCAAATAGAAATTGTGCCACTCAGAAGGATCAAACAGCTAAGTGAGTTTTGATCCAAAGGTGGAATTGGACTTTCTCTAAATTCTGATCAGCTATAAATGGTAGTACAACTTTATGGAATAGGCTAACAATAAAAATCAATGCGTCGACAATAGTACCTAATTATCTAAAAAAAAGAAGGAAAACAAACTTTAACAAAACCTAAATAAAATAAAATAAAATAAAATCATAGAGTAGTAATTAAAATTTAAAACTTTTCGACCAATTTAATGGTCTCTACCTGCTTTTGATCATTGTTGCCAAAATAGTGTTTCAGTCTCTGTCCATTCACTTTGAACTGGTGTCCATCACATAAATCTCAAATGTGACTGCACCATGAGGAAAGACAGTGACAACTTCAAAAGGTCTAGACCAACATGAACGCAAATTTACCTAGGTGCAATTTGAGTTGAGAATTGAATAATAAAACCCGTTGACCCGCAATAAATTGTTATTGTAAAATAATCTTGTCATGCCATTGTTTGGTCCATTCCTTGTAAATTGCAGCATATTCATAAGCATTTCTTCTAATCTCCTCTAGTTCAGTTATATCCAACAGTCTTTTCTGTCCAATTGCCCAAATTGCTCTGTGTTCCAATTAGACTAGCAAGTGACATGCTTTCCCAAAAACCAATTGATATGGTGACATCCCTAATGGAGTTTTGTATGTTGTCCGCAATGCCCATAAAGCGTCATCCAATCGAAAAGACGAATCTTTCCTCGAAGGGTTTACAACCTTTTCAAGAATGTTCTTAATTTGTTGATAAAATACTTTAGCTTGTCCATTGGTTTGCGGATGAGAAGTAGTAGAAATTTTATGATTAACTTCATATCTCTTCAGTGCAGTTGCCACTTGGTTGCAATGAAATTTTGTACACTGATCACTAATCAATGACTTTGGTGTGCCAAAGCGGGTGAGTATATGCTTGTGAAAAAATTTTAGCACTGTTTTTGCTTCATCCTTTAGGACTACAGCAGCTTCCATCCACTTCGAGACATAGTCAACAGTACTAATATACACAGACGTCCAAATGAACTTAGGAAAGATCCCATAGAATTCATACCCTAAACATCGAATAATTTAACCTCCATAATTGGCTGCTCAACATTTCATTGCATCGGGATATAGAACTGGTGCGTTGACACCTATCGTATTGATTCACAAAATTTTGGGTGTTTTTGAATAATGTAAAATAGTAAAATCTCGATTGGAGAACTTTAGCAGCAATTTTCATACAACCAAAATGACTTCCATAAGGAGCTTCATGACAATGCTTTAGGATTGAAATCATCTCATCTTCCAGAACACAATGTTGAATGATTTTGTCATTGCATACTTTGAATAAATACGGCTCGTTCCAATGATACGTCATTACATCAAGAAGAAATCTTTATTTTTTATGACCTATGACACCCAATGGGAGTTTTCTACGCAAACTAGATGATTAACAAAATCTGCATACCAAGGGGTTGTATCTACCGCAAATAACTTCTTATCTGAGAGTGCGTCAACATGAGGTATGTTTTCATCTTCGCTGCCAACTTCCAGTTGAGATAGATGGACTATATCTTGATTCTCTAAATGTAACACCCTTTACCCAAGTTTGACGCCAGAATAGGATACGAGGTGTTTCTGGGCTTGAACACATGCTTAGAAACGTTTTTTGGGTCATAAAATTTTGTTTCAATTTAAAACTTTTCACAATACCCCTTAATGTCCCTACTATGAGTGTACGAGGCTCCAAACACACTTTGAAATTAATTCGGGACTAAACTGTGCACTCTAGAAAACTTTGTAAAATTTCAAGCAAACAAGGTCACACGCCGTGTGGACATAGGGGCACGACTGTGTGCCTTTGACACGCCCATGTCCTCAGGCTGTGTAACTCTCTGTTTATGATGCCAGCAACGAAATGGGGTCACACGGCCAAGTCATACGGTCGTGTGCTAAGGCCGTGACCCCCTACACGACTGAGACACACAGCTGTGTCTCTGCCCGTCTGGCCAACACTTAGGCTATTTTCCAAGCCTTAGTCAAGCATAAACCCTCACACATTTATACAACATTGAGTACATATAACATGGCATCCATTTAATGATTAAACATCTTCAATTCTTCCACAAACATAGCATTTGCATGTCATGATACATGTGTTTTAAACACGCATTAGGCCTTGTCTATTATGATATCACTTATACTTTTATACCAAAAGATTTCAACTTAATCATCAAACATTCATATTCAAGGCTAGCTCATAACTTTATAAAATACCAACATATTTCATATGTGTAGAATAACATGTTTGCTTAAGACATTGCATATCATATCAAGTTGCATACTCATATCACATGGAACTTTTTAGCTTATGCATGCGCATATAATATGGTTACAACCCAATAATCAATATAAGCCACATCTCATAGCTATATACAATTGAATCATTATAAGCCACTACATTTGGCCAAATCATGAAACACATATATCAAAAGACTAAGTCTTTATACATGCCGCTCACTTGAAGATACTTAAGGTTTATTAACACCCCAACTTGATAATTTGATAGTGTGATGCTGCCTCTGACAATCTCCAACCCTGAGCTAACCTGGCAACACTAAAGAAATGAAAAGGAGGGAGTAAGCTTTATAGCTTAGTAAAACCGTATGAAAATAATAAACAATTTACCAACTTGCTTTCCGAGGTAATACAACCATATTTGTACTTTTACTTATGTTTAGGTCAAGCTGCTTTCTCGAGTCATAGTCATTAAATTATTTATATCTTGAGCTACAGAGCTTCAAATTAAGATCTACTAATTTTCCCTAAACTAGACTCAAATTTATTCTTACCATAAAATTTTCATAATTTTTAGTCTAGCCAATAAGTACAGTTTATTCTTTAAATTCACCCTTGCTTTGCTATCCAACAGGTCTGACCCCTCTTCACTAAAAATTAATTATCTCCTCGTACGGGATTAAGATGATGTTACCTTTTGTTTCTTTTGAAAATAGACTCATAAGGATTATAAGATTATAAATTATAACCCATAATTATTTTTTTAAAATTTTTAATGATTTTCCCGAATCGAAACAAGGGATTTCAAAATCATTTTGACTCTGTATCACAACAATTCAAATATCTCATAATATGAACTTATTTTCCTTACACCGTTTCTTTTATATGAAACTAGACTTAATAAGATTTAATTTAATATTTTATTCAACCTCTAATTCTATTTCCAAAATTTTTGGTGGATTTTCAAAGTCAGACTGCTGCTGCTGTCCAAAACTATTTCAATGCTAATTTTACCCTTTCATAATTATCTTTAAATAGGCTTTTATGTCAATCAATTTCTCTTTTCATATTCATTAGGCCATAACGTGAAGGGATAAACATATCATGTCCCAATTTAATTCGACCTAAAAGCCTTACACATACTCATCCATCAAATTTACCACATAATTATACACCATAGGTATCGACCTAATATTTACAAGGTCGTCACAAAGTCATTCTCATATGTATGACTTACTCATTTACATTCTTACCAAAAGTCCAATACACGTCAAGCTCATCACTCATGAATTTTTAGTACATACCTGTACCCTTTCAACATGATCATAAACATAGTTTACTCATTTTCATTCCTTACTAATCATACAACATAAATTGAGCACGCATTTCATGAATTTTATGTAAGTACCTTTACCACTCACAACATGGTCATAACCTCTCTTATTCTGACATAAATCGTAAATTTCCCATTGAACCATTTGGAATACTACAGGATATTCAATAAGCCTCAAGCATAGGATAGGGTGCCGATGCCATGTTCCGGATATGGTCTTACATTGGCTCACACATCAAAACCGATGCCATGTCCCAGACATGGTCTTACACTAACACATATCAAGTCGATGCCATGTCTCAAACATGGTCTTACACTAGCTCTCATATCTTGAGGCCGATGCCATATCCCAGACATGGTCTTACACTAGCTCTCAGATCTCGAGACCGATGCCATGTCCCAGACATGGTCTTACACTAGCTCTCATATCTCCCTAGTATCATGGTATGAATATCCGATCTATTCCTACGGTTCAACCGGAAGTTTCCCGTATTAATCTCATCATACATTACTCATAGCCACATTCAAAACATTTTATGAAAAATCAATCATTAAATGCATAATAACGATAACTTGTAATATTTATGCACAATTTACTCGTTTCAATGGAATATCATATTCTATCAAATTCCTAATGTATTCAATCATCACATAAATGTTATTAACATTTGGCATCATTTTCTCATACTCAATATCATCAACATATTATTCAATACAATCATAGTAAGATTTCAAATATATTACAATAACATGGATAACATGCTTATTTAGTCACACAGACTTACCTCGCATGCAAAAACGACTAATTATTCCCTTTTTGTCATAAACCACGTACTTTCTCGATTTAAGCTCGAATCTTGATTTTCTTGATCTAAAATAATAAAATTTACTAATTTAATCATCACATTAAATTAAGCGTTTCACAATTCATACTTTGGCAAAATGACCATTTTGCCCCTAGACTTTTACAAAAATTACGATTTCGCCCCTAGGCTCGTAAAATGATTTTTATCAAATTTGCTTATTAACCAAGACTAGCCCAGCCTTTAATACTCTTGTAGTAACTCAAAATTTCAATTATTTCACACAATTCCCATCCATTTAACAAACTTTACAAAATGGTCCATATTAGGTGTTTTCATGAAAATCCTTTCATAAAAGTTGTTTATTTAACAACCAAGATTCATTTTTTTCCATAAAAATTTAGAAAACAATATGAACACTCTCATGGAAAAACCCTAGACTTTCAACCATTTTGGAAAATAGTCCCCTCATTAGCTAGCTTATCCTACAAGGGCCCCAAAAGTACAAAAATCATCAAGAAAAGCCATCAAAATCACTTGTAAGGGATGTAAGTTGCTGATATTTTTGAGCTTTCAAAACCCCCTCTTTGCTGGTTATTTTCGGTTGGGAAGGAAGAAGATGAAATATGATACCTTTTTTCTTTATTTTAGTCAAACTAATTCACCAAACTCACCTAACCATTGAAAATTTTTATCTCTTTGTCTCTATGGCTGGCCAAGCCTTTCTTAAAGGTCTATTTGCTCTTTAAAGACCCCTAATTATGGTTCTCTAGCTATTTAACACATTTAGATAGCAAAACAAAACTTTTTCCCTTTATGCGATTTAGTCCTTTTTCTTAATTATGCTCACAAACACTAAAATTAATTCACCATAATTTTCATGTACCCATATAATCATGCTATTACACCAAAATAATATTTAAAATAATTTCTTGACCATCAAATTTGTAGTCCTGAAACCACTGTTCCAACTAAGTACAAAATTGGGCTGTTACACTAAACCTTTACGGTCTTTTATCTTGATGTCAAATTCTTGCAATAGTAATATCCAACATATCAGTCTTGGTTTGGCATCCTTGTTCTCAAAGAGATATCTCAACACCGAGTGATTAGTGAAAATAATAACCTTTGTGCCAACAAGATAGGAACAAAACTTATTAAAAATAAAGACTACAACCAGCAATTCTTTCTTGGTGGTGGCATAATTGAGTTGAGCCTCTCTAAAAGTTTTGCTAGCATAATAGATGCAGGAAATATTTTTCCATGTCCTTTTCCTAGAATTGCACCCACAGTACAGTCGTTTGCATTGTACACAACTTCAAAAGGTTGAAACCAATTTGGTGCAACGACAATGGGTGCATTCACTAGCTTCTTTTTTAACTGAAGAAAGGCATCCAGACATGCATCGTCAAAGAAGAATTTTTTATTCTGTTCTTGCAATGAGAACAAGGGCTTTGTAATTTTTGAAAAATCTCTAATAAACCGTTGGTAACACCCTGTATGTCCCAGAAAACTGGAAATACCTTTCACATTTGTTGGTAGAGGTAATTTTTCAATAATTTCCACCTTAGCTTTGTCTACTTGAATGCCTTGACTAGAAATACGGTGTCCTAACACAATGCCTTCAGTTGCCATGAAATGACATTTTTCCCAATTCAGGACAAGATGTGTGTCTTCACATTGCTTCAGTACTTTATCCAAATTGTCAACACAATGTTCAAAATCATTCCCATAGATTGAGAAATCATCCAAAAAAACCTCTAAATATTCTTCAATCATATCTAAGAATATTTCCATCATGCACCTTTAAAATGTGCCTGGTGCGTTGCAAAGATCGAAAGACATACAGCGAAAAACGAAAGTACAAAAAAGGCAAGTAAAGTTTGTCTTCTCTTGATCCTCAGGTGTAATAGCAATTTGATTGTACCTAGAATAGCCATCTAAAAAGCAATAATAAGCCTTTCCAGTAAGTCAATCCAACATTTGGGCGATGAAGGGAAGTGGGAACTAATCCTTCTTTTTGGCCGCATTCAATTTGCGATAATCCATACAAACTCGCCATCCTGTTGGAATGTGTGTAGGAATTAATCCATCCTTATCGTTGCGAACCATAGTGGTGCCACTCTTTTTAGGCACGCATTGCACTGGACTTACTCAATTACTATCAGAAATCGGGTAAATAATTCCAGCATCAACCCTTTTTATGATTTCCTTCTTGACAACTTCATTCATCTTTTTGTTTAATCTTCTTTGTTGTTCAATCGATTGCTTGCCTTTGTCTTCCAACTTGATCTTGTACATGCAAAAAGAAGGAGTAGTTCCTTGAATATCAGCAATACTCCAAACAATATCTCATTTATGTTTCTTGAGAATGTAAACCAATTTCTCCTCTTGTTGTGTCCAGTGTTGTGGAGACAATAAGTAGGAGAGTATTGTGATCACCTTGAAAGACATCAATTCCAGAGTAGGATTTTCTTTAATAGATGGTTTGAAATGTAACAGCCCATTTTTAGTCAAATCAGAATAGTGGTTTGGGGACCACAAATCTGAGGTCAAAATAATTATTTTATCATTATTTTAATGTCTACAACATGATAATATGATTGTATGAAATTTTTGTTAAGAAATTTTAACGTTTGAATGGTCAATTCGATAAAAAAAGGACTAAATTACGTAAAGTGTAAAACTTGTGTTCTATTAACTAAAGGTGTCTAATAGCTGTAACATCCTGATTTTCGGGTTTTTCGCGATTCTTGATATTTTAAGTAAGTTTCTAAAATTTGGTATGTGATTATGGAATTCATAATTTGGGTATGTAAATGGGCTTATGGAAGGCCCATGAGTTGGCCAAAACCTGGTAGATTTTTTTAAATTTTGGACTTAGGAGTCAGGGGTTCTGGCGAGGTGCCCTTGTATAAAGTTGTGGGTAAAGTGTATCACAAAAAGAGCCTTGGTAAAGTGGCAAGGGTGACGCCACTAAGCTCCAAAAAAAAGTGGCGTGTGGAGCATAGAGGAAGACCTGGGTTCGATTCCCTGGAATGGCAAAGGTAGTGTTATTTTTATGCTTGTGCATGCTAGAGTTTAAAGCTGGATGGAACTCTATGGAAGAGAGTTTAAAATAGTCAAGATGCATGGATTAAGGAGGGATAAGGGGAGAGATTTTAGGGATTTGAGAAAGGGATAGACCCTAGCCGATTTGAAGGGATTGGAGAGGGGATTTCGGCAGAGGGGTATTAGGTTAGAAATTTCGGCATTAGGGTCTTAGCTGTGCCGTTTTCTCTTTTGTTTTAGTTTTTCTCTTTTGTTTTAGTTTTTCTCTTATTTCTTCTTCCCTAGCCGAATCTACCATCTTTCCCCTCATCTTTTCTCCCTTTTCTTTTTCAAAAACCAGCCTATTACTTTCCTCTACTCATTTATTATTTCTTTTCTTAATCTCTACTTCTACCGAAATACCGCAAAAGCCGAAATCAGTGAAGATAGGGGGTGCCGATTCTTTGTAACCAGCAACCTTTTCCTTTCTTTTCAATTGTTGGCGTTCAATTCCTTTACCTTTTAGGCATCTGGATTCAATAGGAGTAAGACGGTGGTAAGTACTCAAACTCTAAACAATTCCTAGAGTAACTTTTAGCCAAAAGCCGAAACCCCTCTAGTTTAGGGAGGTGGCCGAATATGGGTATAGGCCTTATGGGGTCTTCTTTTAATATTTTTGTGGTTTATTTAGTGGAGGAGCAGCAAGGTGTAGTGTCGACTTGGATTAGCTTGGATCTCCGGAGTGGCTAGACCTAGTCATCAATCGCGACAAAGGTAAGATTCCTAAGGCCATTATGGATGGTGGCCGAATGTGTAAGTAGTAATATTAGATGCTTTTTGGTTTAGTTCAATTATGGGAAGCTGATTATTAACGATGGATTATAGGAGAAATCGTGTAGGAGATCTCGTCAAGGAATATCGCCAAACAGGTCTGTAATGAACCCTTTTCATAAGCTTAAAGCGATAAATGCCGAAAAGCCGAAATGCCAAAATTTTGGCATTTCGAGGACTCGTGAGCAAGCGAACACACATTAGTTAGTTAGATTCGTTGAGATGATGATCAGGAACATTAGAACGGTAAGAACGTGATTTTTGGCATTCACGGTAAGTTGGGCCTCGAGGGGCTGCAATAGGGCCCAATAGGCTTTCGGGCCCATTTGGGTAAAATTTGTAGAAAACGGAAATCTGTTAAATTGCATGTTAAGACTGTTAATACTATTGTGGATATAGGCTAAATGGGTCTAGATAACGAAATTGGCTAAGTAGGGCGTGTTCGGCCCAATAACTCGATTTCGCTAACAAAATGGGCCAGAATCACTATTTGCACCCATGAATTGTTAGTAACCGTTAATGAACATGGAAACCCTAATTTTTGGTAAAATTACAAGATTACCCTTATAACATGAAAATGACCGTTTTGCCCCTAGGTGAAAATGACCATTATACCCCTAGGTTTTATGTATGATTTTAATACATGGGATTTTGATAAACATGGTATGTATGATATGCACATGATATGTATGATATGCACATGATGTATTCATAAATGCATTGGGTTGGGTTTTTATATGAATGGAGGGAGTGAAAAAGGGCTTATGCCCTAGTTATTAAAGGGCTTATGCCCCAGTTATCAAAAGGGCTTATGCCCGAGTTATCAAAAGGGCTTACGCCCCAGTTATTAAAGGGCTTATGCCCCAATTATAAAAGGGGCTTTTGCCCCAGTTATTAAACGAGGCAAGGCCTCCAGTTATATGATAAAGCAGCTAAGCTGCTAGTGGAGAGTTATGGCGGGGTGGGTCTAGTTAATCCCCACATGGAGTGTTGGTTGGTACGGGTGGAGAGTAGCGGATGGTGGGTTGAGTAGTCTCCCCAATTGGGCTTGCATTCGTTCATTGGCATTATATGTGATATTGAAATGGGCCTATGGGCCATACCGTTTACAGTAAAGGCTTCGGCCCAATAATATGAAATTTGAAAAGGCTTCGGCCCAGTGTTATGAAATATGAAATATGAAAAGGGCTATGGCCCAGTACATTTTTGAGATTGGATTTGGGCTTAGACCCAACAGGCTGTTATTGTTTTGGGCTCTGAAAGGGGCTTGTTGCACACTGAGTTTCCAAACTCACCCCTTTCCTTAACCTTGCAGGTGAGCCTTGATGTGGGGACTTGGGCCGGAGGGGATTCAGAGTGGCCACGGTGATCGCTTTTGGACCTTTAAATAAGCGTTGGTTTTCATTTAATTTCCTTTAATTGTTATTTATTTTTGGGTTGTAATAAGGCCATTTTTAACTTTTCTTTTATTTCTTCTCGGGATTATTTTATTTTTAATAACTTCAAACCTGGTTGATAATTGTTCAAATGGGCTAGACTTAGGACGTGTTTTCAAAGTGATACTTGGTTTCAAAATATCTCAACACCACGATTAATCGATTTATCAAAGACGTCCACTTAAACAAATTTAAACTCGATATAACAAAGTGTGGCTATGGTTGTGGGCATGTCTAGGATTGGATCCAATCAAAGAGCTTGGTACTTAAGCAGCCTTCATGGCTCACCTCCTCTGTCTCGGATACCTACCTGGTGCCCAGCTTCCATACATTTTGTTAACTCAATGAAATATATGGTTTTTAAAACACTAAAATGGAACGTGGGTTTTCAACTCCAACGTGGCACGTCAGATTCGGCCATAACGTCTGGGCCGGGTTTGGGGTGTTACATTTAGTGGTATCAGAGCCAGGTTGCAACAACTCAGCTGTGGATCGGGTCCGAAATTTTTTTGAAAGTTTAGGCCTAAGAAGGGTATTTTTGGAAATGGTTTTTGAAAAGTTCATTTTAAGGATGTTTTGCGGAGAATATATGTTAAAAAAGGTTCCAGTTTTTTTGTTTTAAATCAATAGTTCAAAATAAAGGGAGTTTTCAAATCAAAGTTTTCAAATTTCTATTTTCGGTGATCAAAAACATGGTTTTCAAGTTCTAAATGGATTGGAGAAAGAAGTGGCGCACTGAATCCCAGGCACCAAGTCTGTAAGTATATTTTCTTTACGATATATGATAATGATATGATATTATGAATAGTGCTGAGACTCTACTATGATGCTATAGATAGGGTTAAACTGTGAAACGGTGGAAATGAGACTGCAGCTAGACTACGACGATACGAAAACAATTCTTGAACTGCTACATTTTCATAAGACATTTTTCTTAATAAACAGTGGAACATTATACTAATTTCATAAAATTCGTAAATCAGATAAGTCGATATGAGTACAAGAGGAGTTCGTGGACGAGGCTGCAGACGTTGTCGCAGAAGGGTGCAAGCTGAATCTTTATCCTCAGGGCATAGGCCAGCTGAGGAGGCATCTGTGCCACCAGCAACGGAGACTGGGTCCTATGATCGGGCTGCGGGGGATGACGCTTTCTCCCAAGCCATGTTAAGGGTATTAGAAAGGGTTGCTGGAGCTAGTACTGGGACAGTGAATAGAGGGTCTATATCGGAGCGACTCCGGGCCAACAGGGCAGAAGTATTTAGGGGTGTATCTGGAGTAGCCCCAAATGTGGTAGAATATTGGCTAAAGGCAACAGAACGGATCATGGACGATATAGACTGCTCAGTGGAGCAAAAGCTGAAAGGAGCTGTGTCGCTGCTACGTGATGAGGCATACCGATGGTGGATCACCGTAAGGGAGAGTACCCCAATTGAGCAAGTAACTTGGGAATTGTTCAAA
Source organism: Gossypium hirsutum (assembly GCF_007990345.1). Classification (NCBI taxonomy): domain Eukaryota; kingdom Viridiplantae; phylum Streptophyta; class Magnoliopsida; order Malvales; family Malvaceae; genus Gossypium; species Gossypium hirsutum. The sequence goes on from NC_053432.1 coordinate 36,820,777, forward strand.
ACTTCTTTTAAAGGGAGGTATGTTGGGGCAAGCTATGTGGATGCTCGTCAGAAGGAATTCTTGAATCTGACTCAGTATGATAAGACTGTAGCAGAGTATGAGGCAGAATTTTTGAGGCTGAGTCGATATGCTAGTGGGATAGTGGCAACTGAATATGAGCGCAGTGTCCAATTTGAGGATGGTCTCCACGATGAGCTTAGGATATTGATAGCTCCACAGAGAAAGCGTGGTTTTGTTGGATTGGTAAGGCTAAGATAGCTGAGGAGGTGAAGCTGACTGAGCAACAGAATCGTGAGAAGGATCGACCCAGATTTAAGAGGGATTTTAGACCCTCAAGTGCCACAAATCGAAATGTTAAAAGAGCAAGGATGGAGGAATCGGTTCGAGCAGTTCCAGTAAATACTTATAGACCGCAGGCTCGTAGTGACTGTGGTAAGGTGCATATGGGGGAGTGCTGGAAACGAACTGGAGCATGTTTTCGATGTGGGTCTAAGGAGCATAAGTTCAGAGAGTGTCCTCGGAGGACAGCTCAGGAGCTAGCTGCAGAGCAATGGGATGTCCAACCACGACAAGGAGGACTACTACCACAGAGGAGTCGTGGGCAAGGTAGAGGTGGCAATGGTAATGGACGAGGACGTGGGGCACCTGGCAGAGGTGCTGGACACGCTGAAGCTCGACAACCGGCGTTGGTTTATGCTGCATGACGTCGTGAGGAGGGTGACACTCCTAATTTTATAACTGGTACGTTCTTCATTCATAGCATGCCTTACACTGCTTTGATTGATGTGGGTTCCACTCACTCGTATGTTGCTTGTGATGTATCTGGGGCTTTGGATGTGCTTCCTGAGGAGACTGTGAGTGGGGTATCGGTGATAAGCCTATTGGGACATACGGTTAAGGTAGATAAACTTTTTAGGGCAGTACCGTTAGTGACACAAGATAAAATTTTTGAAGGAGACTTGATGGAGCTGCCCTTTGGGGATTTTGATCTTATCTTGGGCATGGACTGGTTAGCTAAGCACAAGGCGACGTTGGATTGTGCTGCAAAGAGGATGGTACTACGAACTGCTGAAGATGAGAAGATAATGATCATAGGGGAACGAAGGGATTATTTGTCCAATGTTGTTTCAGTGTTAAGAGCCGAAAAGTTGATTCGGAAAGGTTGTGAGGCGTACTTGACCCTTGTAAGTCAAACGAGACTTGAGGAGATAACGGTAGAGTCAGTTAGGACTATTAAGGAATTTCAGGATGTATTCCCAGATGAACTTCCTGGATTACCCCCGAACAGAGAAGTCGAGTTTGGAATCGACTTACTACCTGGAACAGCTCCTGTGTCTATTGCGCCTTATCGGATGGCACCAAAGGAGTTGGTAGAATTGAAAGCTTAGATTCAAGAGCTGTTGGATAGAAGGTTTATAAGACCAAGTGTTTCCCCGTGGGGCGCACCGGTATTGTTCGTAAAGAAAAAAGACGGGCCCATGCGAATGTGTATTGACTATCGGCAGTTGAATAAACTGACAATCAAGAACAAGTACCCGTTACCAAGAATCGACGATCTGTTCGACCAATTAAAAGGAGCCTTGATATTTTCTAAGATCGACCTTCGGTCAGGGTATCATCAATTAAGAGTTAAAGAGGGGGGATATTTATAAGACGGCGTTCATGACTCAATATGGTCATTACGAGTTTCTGGTAATGCCTTTTGGACTGACTAATGCACCGGCGGCATTCATGGATTTGATGAATCGGGTGTTCCAACCATACTCGGATCGGTTCATAGTCGTTTTTATTGACGATATCTTAGTGTATTCAGAAATGGAAGAGAAGCATGATGAGCATCTTCGTGTAGTGCTACAAGTGTTAAGGGAGAAGCAACTTTATGCAAAGTTTAGTAAGTGCGAGTTTTGGCTGAAGGAAGTTACCTTCTTGGGGCATGTTGTGTCTGCCGAGGGGATCAAGGTGGACCATCGAAAGATTAAAGCAATTCTGGAATGGAAGCCACCGAAGTCGGTAACAGAGATTCGAAGTTTTCTGGGGTTGGCAGGTTATTATCGGAGATTCGTGGAAGGATTTTCTGTGTTGGCAGCACCGTTAACAAAACTTATAAGAAAGGGAGCACCTTTTGTTTGGACAAATAAGCAGCAAGAGGCTTTTGAGAAGTTGAAGAAGGTTTTGACGGAAGCGCCAATGTTGATTCAGCCAGAGTCTGGTAAGGATTTCACTGTGTAGAGCGATGCATCACATGTAGGTTTGGCCTGCGTGTTGATGCAAGAGGGTAAAGTGGTCGCTTATGCTTCACGAAAGCTTAAGCCGCACGAGGTGAACTACCCTACGCATGACTTGGAATTGGCAGCGGTAATCTTTGCACTTAAGATATGGAGGCATTACCTGTATGGAGAGAAATGCATCATCTATACAGATCACAAGAGTCTTAAGTACTTGCTAACTCAAAAAGAGCTGAATCTTAGGCAGCGAAGGTGGGTAGAGTTGTTAAAGGACTATGACTGTTCGATTGAGTACCATCTAGGGAAAGCGAATGTCGTGGCTGATGCGCTAAGTTGAAGGGTTGTGGCAAAATTAAAGGCAATGTTTGCTCGTCTAAGTTTGTATGACGACGGAAGTTTGTTGGCAGAGTTACAAGTGAGACCGACTTGAGTAGAACAGATTAAGAAGCAACAGTTGGAGGGCGAGTCGTTGGTTTCTCGGTTTCAGCAAGTTGAGAAGGGGGAGAATCCAGACTTTGGGTTAAATAGTGAGGGAGTTCTTTGTTTTCGAGGGAGAATTTGTCTGCCGAAGAACTCCGATTTGATATTGATGATTTTGAAAGAGGCACATAATGAACCTTTTGCTATGCATCCAGGAGGGAGTAAGTTGTATCGCGACTTGCGAGAGCAATATTGGTGGCCTGGGCTTAAGCGAGAAGTGACCGAATTTGTAGGAAGATGTTTGACATGTCAACAAGTGAAGGCCGAGCATGAACTACCTTCGGGATTGTTACAGCCGGTACAGATACCACTTTGGAAGTGGGAAAGGGTAACTATGGACTTTGTAAGTGGATTGCCGTTGACACCTTCTAAGAAGGATTCAGTTTGGGTGATTGTGGATAGACTCACGAAATCTGCTCATTTCATACCTGTCTGAACCGATTACTCACTTCAGAAGTTGGCCAAATTGTATGTGGCAGAAATAGTACGGTTGCATGGGGTGCCAGCGTCGATAATTTTAGACCGAGACCCAAGGTTTACATCTTAGTTTTGGCAGAATTTGCATGAGGCATTGGGAACGCGATTGGATTTCAGTACGGCTGTGACAGCCCAAAATTGACCCTAGTCGGGAAGTGGTTTCGGGACCGCTAAACCGAGTCACCGAAATGTTTGAATGTGATATTTATTGTCTAGAATATGTATATATGCATGTGTTAAAATTTCATGGTTGAATTTTGTAAATTGTAAGTGAAATTTTATTAAATAGGACTTATGTGAGAAAATTTAGAAATGTGCTAGGCTAATGTAAGGTGGCCCATTTATGCATGTTGCAAATAGTTGTACTTGCATGTCAAATACCCCTTTTATTTTAAGTGGTGGCCGGCCATGATGGTCATATATATATAATATGTATTAAATCTTAATTAAATGGCCATTATTTTATGCAAAAGAAAGGAAATAGATTAAAGAAAGAATAAAAAGAAAAGTAATGAAGACAAAGCATCATCTTTGTCTTCTTGGCCGGATTGAAAGAAAGAATTGGGGCAAACATTCGGTCACTTGAAGCTTGAGAAGGGGGGGAATGGGTGAAGAAAACTAAGTGTTCATCTTTGTTTCTTCTAAGCCGAATGTGAAGGAAGGAATAGGGGCAAAGGACTTTCGGCCATTTGAATGCTTAATAAGGTTAGTATATTGTGTTAAAGTTGTGAAATTTTAGCTTGTTTTAGGTTAATTATCATGGTTCTTACTTAGACCATGCAAAATTTTTAACTTTGAGGATGGATGGAGCATTCGGCTATGGCTATTAAAGAAGGAAAATTGATTACTTCCTTTAAGTTTTGATGAAGAAGGTGTTGAGGAAAGAAATTGATCTTGCTAAAAATATAAATTCTAAATGCTCATATATGTAATACCCAAATAAAAATGCTTGATGTCTTGAACAAATATTGTTTCGATGGGTGGAATGAGTAATGTCATGTATAGGTTTCGGCTATGGATTTTCATGTTTAATATTTTTATGTTGGTGTTCAAATTGAAAATGGATGTTAGTTGTGCTATAACACTTGCTTAATGATGAAAGGATCATGAGCTTAGGGCTTGAGAGGCATTCGGCTTTGGAGTAAAAATAATAGAAATGGTGTTTAGTCAATGCAAGTGTCCATACTTGTAGGATGTATTGAGTGTTGCAATCGGCCTTAACATAGACATGTGTGTGTTCGGCCACATAAATGAGCACCTAAGTTGATGTGTATGTTCGACCAAAGGTAAGCATGTTTTTGGCTTTATCTTGACTTAGAAGGTTCGGCTAAAGGGAAAATTAGCTAATATGTCGAATTCGATTCGTGAATTCGTACATATGTGACTCTAATGTCTAATGTGTATATGGACTAAGTACCTTGAGGTTCTCTTTTGATGTTCGAGTGAATTGTATTGAATCATTTGATGTGATTAAAAATGCATATGACCATTGTGTACTTGAGCTAAAAGGTGGCCATATGACCCATCAAACTCCTTGTCATATTCGGCCATAAGCTAGCAAAATGAGACTTTAATGAGTTAAATTTGTTTGATTTAGCTCAAGGAGTTAAAGGAGGTGAATCGAGCAAAGGCAAAGAAAAGGTCATCGAGTAGCCGAGTTGGAACCGTCTTACCCAACACGAGGTAAGTCATTAAGCATGTAGTTAGTATTATTTCAATGGTCATAATGTTTATGTATTGATGCTGAATGGAATGAATAAATATACATATATATATATGCATGTACGTATGTGATGATGAAATTGTTGAATGAAAGAAAAGAGGTAAGATGTACTGAGTTGTTGATCTCGGCACTGAACGTGCGGGATAACCATTTATGACCATGAGATTGGCGCTAAGTGCGCGGGATTAAATTGTACAGCACTAAGTGTGCGATTTGACTATGTTGCACTAAGTGTGTGAAATGAATATGATGCACTAAGTGTGCGAATTGACCATGCGGCACTAAGTGTGCGAATTGACCATGCGGCACTAAGTGTGCGAGTTTGACTATGTACCACTAAGTGTGCGATTTGATTACGTAGCACTAAGTGTGCGAGTTGATTATATAGCACTGAGTGTGCGGGCTCAATATACATTCGTGAATCATTATGGACACTATGTGTGCGACACTATTGAGTCGATCGCGGACAGTGGATCGGGTAAGTGTCTTGAGTACATGGCTAATAGGTGCTATGCTTATACTTGGTGTTGAGCTCGGTAAGTTGAACCTATGTGACAACTATACTTGAAGTCACGTACATAAAATTTATCGTAGGATGGGTGAAAGGCCGTTTAGTCGTTTGATTGTAACGAAAATAAATTGATTTATGAAAATGCTTCAATGTCCTATTGATGAGTATATGGATTGTGAATGCATGAATTGATATGAAATTGAATCGATAGGTTGGAGGAACTATGGTATGGTTCGGTATGGATGGAGTAAATTGCCTCGTTCCATTTTGTTTCCTCTTGTGATAATGTTATTGATGGATGGTAGTGCATTGCTTATGACTTACTGAGTTATAAACTCACTCGGTGTTTCCTTGTCACCCATTATAGGTTGCTTGGACTCATCTATTTTTGCGGGGTCAGGCCGTCATCGAAGTCATCACACCGGATAGCAAGTTTTGGTACTTTCTTCTTAGTTGGCTTAGAAGAACATTTTGGCATGTATAAGCTATTACGTTGTGTTTGAATTTTGGCATGTAAACTTTAAGCCATGCGAAAATGGCACGAATGTTCGATTGAGTTGGATCAAGGGTAGGCATGAGATGGACCTAGTTACTTTCGTAACAGATGCTGGCAGCAGCAGTGTCATGAGATTGAAAAATCACTAAAAATAGTAGGAGTGGAATTAATTGATGAATAAATTATGTAATCGAAGCTCGATGAGTCTGCTTTCATGAGGAAGTAACGAAAAGATCATATGGGCAGTATATTAAGAGATAATCAGATTATTGTGGGACAGGGCCAGAACGGTTTCTGGATTCCCTGCTCCGACTTTGGAAATTCATCACAAATTAACCAGAGATAATTAGGGGTCGTACCTTATATGTACAGATTCCTCTCTGAGTCTAGTTTTCATAGAAACAAACGGCATCAGTATTGAAGCCCCGTGCAGGGAGATATCCAAGTCGTAATGGGCAAAGGTCAGTGTAGTCGACCCCTGCAACTTGGGAGACTTTGACTAATAAACTGTACTAATTGGCCCGACCAAAAATTCTAGAAAAAAATACATAGATGCCCACATGAGTCTAGTTTCTGGGAAAAATTACGAAACTGATTTTCGAGTTACGAAACTCAAGATATGATTTTTAAAACGACTAGTACACAGATTGGGCAGTGTCTGGAAAATAAACTTTGTAAGGGGTTAAAGTCAGTTAACACCTCGTGTTCGACTCCGGTGTCGGTTTCGGGTTCGGGGTGTTACAACGGATTTTCACCCTCTGTCGGATGGGCAGTCAAAGAGGGTTATTCAGATTTTAGAGGATATGTTGAGGGGTTGTGCTATTGAGTTTAGAGGCAGCTGGGAGGACCAATTGCCATTGGCGGAGTTCGCGTATAACAACAGTTACCAAGCAAGTATTCAGATGGCTCCATATGAGGCACTATATGGGCGAAGGTGTCGTTCGCCTACTTGTTGGGCAGAATTGGGGTAAAGGCAAATACTTGGACCAGAGTTGGTAGCAGACACTGAAGACAAGATTAAGGTGATCAGGAATCGGTTAAAAGAGGCGGCGGATCGACAAAAGTCTTATGCCGATCTAAAGCGTAAGGATATTGAATATGCGGTAGGGGACATGGTCTTTTTGAAAGTTTCGCCTTGGAAGAAGATTTTGAGATTTGGTAAGAAGGGTAAGTAGAGCCCACGGTTTATTGGGCCTTACCGAATCATTAAACGGATAGGGCCGGTGGCTTATCAGCTAGAGTTACCTCCAGAACTGGATCATATTCACGACGTTTTCCATGTGTCCATGCTAAGGCGATATCGTTCTGGCCCAACTTATATCATGCCAGTTACCGAAATCGAGGTACGGTGGGATTTGACCTTTGAAGAGGAACCGGTGAAAATACTTGATCGCGATGTCAGGGTGTTGAGAAGGAGGTAAGTCCCGTTAGTGAAGGTACTTTGGAGGAACCATGGCAAGGAAGAAGCTATTTTGGAGACCGAAGAGGCAATGCGTCAGCAGTACCCTCAACTGTTTGGATCAGGTAAATTTCGAGGCCGAAATTTCTTTAAGGAGGGTAGAGTTGTAACATCCTGATTTTTGGGTTTTTCGCGATTCTTGATATTTTAAGTAAGTTTCTAAAATTTGGTATGTGATTATGGAATTCATAATTTGGGTATGTAAATGGGCTTATGGAAGGCCCATGAGTTGGCCAAAACCCGGTAGATTTTTTTTAAATTTTGGACTTAGGAGTTAGGGGTTCTGGCGAGGTGCCCTTATATAAAGTTGTGGGTAAAGTGTATCACAAAAAGAGCCTTGGTAAAGTGGCAAGGGTGACGCTACTAAGCTCCAAAAAAATGTGGCGTGTGGAGTATAGAGGAAGACCTGGGTTCAATTCCCTGGAATGGCAAAGGTAGTGTTATTTCTATGTTTGTGCATGCTAGAGTTTAAAGCTGGATGGAACTCTATGGGAGAGAGTTTAAAAAAGTCAAGATGCATGGATTAAGGAGGGATAAGGGGAGAGATTTTAGGGATTTGAGAAAGGGATAGAGCCTAGCCGATTTGAAAGGATTAGAAAGGAGATTTCGGCAGAGGGGTATTAGGTTAGCAATTTCGGCATTGAGGTCTTAGCTGTGCCGTTTTCTCTTTTGTTTTAGTTTTTCTCTTCTTTATTCTTCCCTAGCCGAATCTACCATCTTTCCTCTTATCTTTTCTCCCTTTTCTTTTTCAAAAACCAGCCCATTACTTTCCTCTACTCATTTATTATTTCTTTCCTTAATCTCTACTTCTGCCAAAATACCGCAAAAGCCGAAATCAGTGAAGATAGGGGGGTGCCGATTCTTTGTGACCAGCAACCTTTTCCTTCCTTTTCAATTGTTGGCGTTCAATTACTTTACCTTTTAGGCATCCGGATTCAAGAGGATTAAGACGGTGGTAAGTACTCGAACTCTAAACAATTCCTAGAGTAACTTTTGGCCAAAAGCCGAAACCCCTCTAGTTTAGGGAGGTGGCCGAATATGGGTATAGGCCTTATTGGGTCTTCTTTTAATATTTTTGTGGTTTATTTAGTGGAGGAGCAGCAAGGTGTAGTGTCGACTTGGAGTAGCTTGGATCTCCGGAGTGGCTAGACCTAGTCATCAATCGCGACAAAGGTAAGATTCCTAAGGCCATTATGGATGGTGGCCGAATGTGTAAGTATTAATGTTAGATGATTTTTGGTTTAGTTCAATTATGGGAAGCTGATTATTAACGATGGATTATAGGAGAAATCGTGTAGGAGATCTCGTCGAGAAATATCGCCAAACAGGTGTGTAACGAACCCTTTTCATAAGCTTAAAGCGGTAAATACCAAAAAGCCGAAATGCTGAAATTCTAGCATTTCGAGGACTCGTGAGCAAGCGAATGCTCATTAGTTAGTTAGATTCATTGAGATGATGATCAGGAACATTGGAACGGTAAGAACGTGATTTTTGGCATTCACGGTAAGTTGGGCCTCGAGGGGCTGCAATAGGGCCCAATAGGCTTTCGGGCCCATTTGGGTAAAATTTGTAGAAAACGAAAATCTGTTAAATTGTATGTTAAGACTGTTAATACTGTTGTGGATATAGGCTAAATGGGTCTAGATGACGAAATTGGCTAAGTAAGGCCTATTAGGGGTTTTAGGCCCAATAACTCGATTTCGCTAAAAAAATGGGCCAGAATCACTGTTTGCACCCATGAATTGTTAGTAACCGTTAATGAACATGGAAACCCTAATTTTTGGTAAAATTACAAGCTTACCCTTATAACATGAAAATGACTGTTTTACCCCTAGGTAAAAATTACCATTATACCCCTAGGGTTTATGTATGATTTTAATACATGGGATTTTGATAAACATGGTATGTATGATATGCACATGACATGTATGATATGCACATGATATGTATGATATGCACATGATGTATTCATAAATGCATTGGGTTGGGTTTTTATATGAATGGAGGAAGTGAAAAAGGGCTTATGCTCCAGTTATTAAAGGGCTTATGCCCCAGTTATCAAAAGGGCTTATGCCCCAGTTATCAACAGGGCTTACGCCCTAGTTATTAAAGGGCTTATGCTCCAGTTATAAAAAGGGATTTTGCCCCAGTTATTAAAAGAGGCAAGGCCTCCAGTTATATGATAAAGCAGCTAAGCTGCCAGTGGAGAGTTATGGCGGGGTGGGTCGAGTTAATCCCCACATGGTGTGTTGGTTGGTACGGGTGGAGAGTAGCGGATGGTGGGTTGAGTAGTCTCTCCAATTGGGCTTGCATTCTTTCATTGACATTATATGTGATATTGAAATGGGCCTATGGGCCATACCGTTTACAGTAAAGGCTTCGGCCCAGTAATATGAAATTTGAAAAGGCTTCGGCCCAGTGTTATGAAATATGAAATATGAAAAGGGCTATGGCCTAGTACATGTTTGAGATTGGATTTGGGCTTAGACCCAACAGGCTGTTATTGTTTTGGGCTCTGAAAGGGGCTTGTTGCACACTGAGTTTCCAAACTCACCCCTTTCCTTAACCTTGCAGGTGAGCCTTGATGTGGGGACTTGGGCCGGAGGGGATTCAGAGTGGCCACGGTGATCGCTTTTGGACCTTTAAATAAGCGTTGGTTTTTATTTAATTTCCTTTAATTATTATTTATTTTTGGGTTGTAATAAGGCCATTTTTAACTTTTCTTTTATTTCTTCTCGGGATTATTTTATTTTTAATAACTTCAAACCTAGTTGATAATTGTTCAAATGGGCTAGACTTAGGACGTGTTTTCAAAGCGATACTTGTTTTCAAAATATCTCAACACCACGATTAATCGATTTATCAAAGACGTCCACTTAAACAAATTTAAACTCGATATAACAAAGTGTAGCTATGGTTGTGGGCATTCTAGGATTGAATCCAATCAAAGAGCTTGGTACTTATGCAGCCTTCATGGCTCACCTCCTCTGTCTCGGATACCTACCTGGTGCCCAGCTTCCATACACTTTGTTAACTCAACAAAATATATGGTTTTTAAAACACTAAAATGGAACGTGGGTTTTCAACTCCAATGTGGCACGTCAGGTTCGGCCATAATGTCTGGGCCGGGTTTGGGGTGTTACAATAGCTATGAAATGTTAAAGTGAAAGTTCTTATGTGGTAATTAGACTATTTTTAATATTAGAGAACATTTTTGGACATACATTAAGTGATTTTAATGAATTATATTAAAGGTTAAAATAGTAAATTATTAAATAACTTAGTAAAAATAGTAGAAACATAAAATCATCTTTAATTTCTATCATTTTCCACATAAATTTTGAGCTAGGAAACTCTATTGAAGGATCTTAGGCATTCATCCAGTTAATTTCTTTGCATGGTATGATTTTTGACTCGGTTTTTAATGATTTCTATGTTTTCAGAGTCGTTGTAACTTAATCTATCTAGCCCATGGACTAATATGCAAAATTTTTAAAGGTTTAGGGTTATTCCATTGATGAATATGTGTGTATTTTAATTTTTTATGATAGAAAATGTATGATTGTTGTTAGATAAACAACATTTGTAAAGTGATTTTTGACAAAATTGAAATTTAGGGATATAATTGAGAAATGTTAAAATTTTGTGGTTAAATTGTGAAATAAATGAAAAATATGGGCTGCTAGGGACTTAATTGAAGTTCGGGTAGCATGGGTATAGGTTGAATTGCATGAATTTGTATTTTTTTGAGATAATTACTAAATTGTAAAAATGTTGAAAGATTAGGGGCAAAAAGGTAAAGTTGCTTTAATGTGTATTTTGGGCTAAATTGAATAGAATGGTAATAGAATAAGTTAATTTTGATTACATTTAGATTAAGAAAAGCGAAATTCAAATTTAGGTCGGGGGAAAAACAAGGTTTTGGACTAGTCAATTCGTTTTGTCATTTTAGCGATTGAGGTAAGTTCGCATCTAATTAGGCATTATTATAATTGTGTTTTAAATTCTTTAATATTGAATATATTATTTACACGACATTGCAAATATGTTTGATGATGATTTGGTAGCAAGAAATCCCGGTTGAACTTTAGGAATAGATTAGGATACGAATGACATGTCATTAGGGGTTATGTGATTGGGTGTTGGTCCGTATGTCCTACCGGTGGTTGAGTTATCTGGCATGTGTTGCAGATTCTCATCAGCTTGTGTGAGCAGCACCATGTAGCTTCATCATGAACGCCAGCTTCTGTGAGCAGACCAGTTAATAGCTAGAGAGTGAGCATTATATATGATATGAGATTGAGATAGCTTCAGCTATATATGTGGCACTTAAGGTGTGAGTTCTCAGGTATCTAATAGTATTCTGGATGGTTCAATGGGTATATCAAAGATATGAAATAGTGAGAAATAGACAAGTATCAGTACAAGTATGTACGGAAACTACATAAGCATCGAATCTATGGAAGTTATGAATTTATGGTTAATTATATGATTGAATATATGTTAACATTGTGGTTAAATGTTTTATAGTATGTTGTGTTCATATTTTGAAAGGTAATTGAATGGTGAGTTTTGTTTATTATTTGATACGAGCTTACTAAGCTTTATAGCTTACATTGTTTATTTTTCTGTGTTTTATAGTGAAATCAAAGCTAGTTGGAGTTTGGGAATTATCAGGGACCTCATCAAACTATCAAGCTATCACTTTGGTACTTTTGAATCTATGTTTTTGGTTATATGGCTTGTATAGGAGATTGGGTCATTTTGGTATATGTTAGTGTAATAGCCCGGTTTAGACCCTTGTTGGAACAGTGGTTTCGAGACCACGAATTGGAGTTAGAAAAATATTTTAATATAATATTCCATGCTTAAAGTATGTGAATTGTTATGTGTGAAATTTTCGTATGAAAATTTTATCTTTCGTGTGCTCAATTTGCAAAAAAGACTTAATTGCATAAAATGCAAAAGTGGCAATCTAATTGTTAAAGCACTAAATTGCTATGGTTTATTAATTGCTAAGTCCTTAAAATGGAATTATGCCACTATTATGGTTGATGGACGGTAATAGACATTAGTTATATGGTTTCATAATTAAATTACAAAGGTTGATTTGTAATTGGTATAATAATTAGTAATAAATAAAACAAATCAATAAGATAGTGGTGTTCATCTTTTCATGGCCGATTGTTGAGTAGGAAAGAAGCCATAGATGAAGTCTTTAAGTTCGACACCTAAGGAGCTTAATTCGGGTATGTGTTTTGCTCGGTTTTTAATAATTTTTATGTTTTTGAGATCGTTGCTTTGTCTTCTTCCTAGCCCATGTATCAGTTTCTGAATTTGATGAAGATTGTGAGATATGCCATTGAGGATTTTGGAAGCTTTGTGATGATAGTTGATGAATATGAAAGATATGTGATAGATTAATATGTTTTGTCTTTGAATTTTTGATGAATTTGACTATTTTGGGCTAAATTGTGAAAATGAGAAATTGATGGACTAAAATGTGAAATAAATGAAAGAAATGTGCTGCTAGGGACCTTAGTGAAATTCGGCCAAGCACGGGTGTGGTCAAATTTTGAATATTTTATGTTTTGTGAAATAAGGACTAAATTGCGAAAAATGTGAAATGTCAGGGGAAAAGAATAAATAGCTCATTCATGTGTTTTTAGATGAATTTGATTGAATATATGATTAAATAAGTTGAATTTGTATTGAATTAGATCAAGAAATGAGGAAATTGAATTTGGATTAGGGAAAGTCGAAAATTATCGAATAGTCGTTCTGGTCCGTTCGTGCTAGTACGAGGTAAGTTCATAAGTAAGTAAATGTTGTTAAATTGAAATACATATATGCATTATATGTGCTGAATTGAGTTGTAAAGACATATATAAATATATGTGATGCTGAATTGAATTGAGCTTTGGAGAATCTGTCCCGATCATGGATTGTTCGAATAGGTGAAATTGAGAAAATTCTGATAATGTGACAATGTCTGAAAAGCCACACATGAACCATAGGAATAGTTAGAATACATATGTCATGACATAGTATTTCAATATGTGTTATCGTTTAAGACCACGTCTGGGACGTTGGCATCGATTTGTGATTTACGTGTAAGACCATGTCTGGGACATTGGCATCGTATATGATTTTGTGTAAGACCCTATTTGGGACAATGACATCGATATTTGATTACATGTAGGACCACGTCTAGGATGTTGGCATTGTACGAGATTATGTGCCATCGAGTATCCTTATTGATTTCGAACGGTTCAACGGGCATTCTGAGAAATGAATAACCATGTGAAATTGTATCTGATTCAGGTACATGTGATTTGTTATGAAATTCAGTAACGAAAGGTGAGTATGTATCATATGACCATATGTAAAATATATGATAATGAATGTATATAAATGAATGATGTGTTATATATGCTCATTTTATGAAATTGTGGTTCTATGTTTTGGACATGCGATTTATGAAATATGAAACATGGTTTTGATATATGATTTCTTAGTTCGAAAACTTGAACAGTTAATGAAATTAAAATGGTTAAGTTGGCTATATGTTTCATATATGCAAATTGGGTTGATGTGAATAAGGGGAATTATGGTTGTTCGAGTTTAGAAGTGTTTATAAAGAAGTTGATATAATTTTATGTATGATTTGCAATAAATGAACATAGTTTGATTGGCGATGTAATGAATATGTACAAGCTTGACTTATATGATTGAGTTAACGGTTGTTGTTCGAATTTGAAAGCATGGTTATACATTCATCAATAAAAAAGATAAACGAAGTTATTTAATGTGGTTATATGAATTTATGAGTACAATAAATGTATATGTGATTGTGTAACACCCCGAACCCGAAACCGACACCGGAGTCGAACACGAGGTGTTAACTGACTTTAACCCCTTATAAAATTTATTTTCCAGACACTGCCCAATCTGTGTACTAGTCGTTTTAAAAATCATATCTTGAGTTTCGTAACTCGAAAATCAGTTTCGTAATTTTTCCCAGAAACTAGACTCATGTGCCCATCTATGTATTTTTTTCTAGAATTTTTGGTTGGTCCAATTAGTACAGTTTATTAGTCAAAATCTCCCAAGTTGCAGGGGTCGACTACACTAACCTTTGCCCATTACGACTTGAATATCTCCCTGCACGGGGCTTCAATACTGATGCCGTTTGTTTCTATGAAAACTAGACTCAGAGAGGAATCTGTACATATATGGTACGACCCCTAATTATCTCTGGTTAATTTGTAATGAATTTCCAAAGTCGGAGCAGGGAATCCAGAAACCGTTCTGGCCCTATCCCACAAAAATCTGATTATCTCTTAATATACTGCCCATATGATCTTTTCGTTACTTCCTCATGAAAACAGACTCATCAAGCTTCGCTTACATAATTTATTCATCAATTAATTCCACTCCTACTATTTTTTTAGTGATTTTTCAATCTCATGACACTGCTGCTGCCAGCATCTGTTACGAAAGTAACTAGGTTCATTTCATGCCTACCCTTGATCCAACTCAATCGAACATTCGTGCCATTTTCGCATGGCTTAAAGTTTACATGCCAAAGTTCAAACACAACGTAATAGCTTATACATGCCAAAATGTTCTTCTAAGCCAACTAAGAAGAAAGTACCAAAACTTGCTATCCGGTGTGATGACTTCGATGACGGCCCGACCACGCAAAAATAGATGAGTCCAAGCAACCTATAATGGGTGACAAGGAAACACCGAGTGAGTTTATAACTCAGTAAGTCATAAGCTATGCACTACCATCCATCAATAACGTTATCACAAGAGAAAACAAAATGGAACGAGGCTAATTACTCCATCCATTCCGAACCATACCATAGTTCCTCCAACCTATCAATTCAATTTCATATCAATTCATGCATTCACATTCCATATACTCATCAATAGGACATTGAAGCATTTTCATAAATCAATTTATTTTTGTTACAATCAAACGACTAAACGGCCTTTCACCCATCCTACGATAAATTTTATGTACGTGACTTCAAGTATATTTGTCACATAGGTTCAAACTTACCGAGCTCAACACCAAGTATAAGCATAGCACCTATTAGCCATGTACTCAAGACACTTACCCGATCCGCTGTCCGCGATCGACTCAATAGTGTCGCACACATAGTGTCCATAATGATTCACGAATGTATATTGAGTCCGCACACTCAGTGCTATATAATCAACTCGCACACTTAGTGCTACGTAATCAAATCGCACACTTAGTGCTACATAGTCAAACTCGCACACTTAGTGCCGCATGGTCAGTTCGCACACTTAGTGCATCATATTCATTTCGCACACTTAGTGCAACATAGTCAAATCGCACACTTAGTGCTGTACAATTTAATCCCGCACACTTAGCGCCAATCTCATGGTCATAAATGGTTATCCCGCACGTTTAGTGCCGAGATCAACAACTCAGTACATCTTACCTCTTTTCTTTCTTTCAACAATTTCATCATCACATACGTACATGCACATATATATATATGTATATTTATTCATTCCATTCAGCATCAATACATAAACATTATGACCATTGAAATAATACCAACTACATGCTTAATGACTTACCTCGTGTTGGGTAAGACGGTTCCAACTCGACTACTCGATAACCCTTTTCTTTGCCTTTGCTCGATTCACCTCCTTTAACTCCTTGAGCCAAATCAATAATTTAAAATAGTCATTAATCGACTATTCAAGTATTACTTTCAGAATAATATATATATTGATTTGACTTTCACACACATAGCTTATAGTAAGCTTTATAATAGTCAATAAATAACTCATTGGCAAATTTTCATTAATGTTTACAACAAAATCACATATTCACTACGAGCTGTTTTCCTGAGCGGTAGTCGCTAAATTGTTTATAACTGGAGCTACAAAACTCCAAATCACTAGCCGTTAATTTTCCCTGAATATAGACTCGTATATCTTCCATCCATAAAATTTTCAGAATTTTTGACTTGGCCAATCAATACCAGATTTTTCTTAAAGATTCCACTATTTCACTGTTTGACTATTCTGACCACTCTTCACTACGAATCAAATTTCTCATTTTACAGAATTCAAAATGTGTTGTATTTGATCTCATTTGAAACTAGACTCATTAAGGAGTCTAAGCATATAAATTTTATCTTATAATCATTTTTGTACAATTTATAATGATTTTCTAAAAACAGAACAGAGAATCTAGTAGTCATTTTGACTCAGCCCCACAATACTTCAAATATCTCAAGATCGGTAACTCTTTTGTTTTCATAGTTTCTTTTGTAAGAAAATAGACTCCTCAAGCTTTAATGGCATAATTCACTCAGCTTCTAATTCAACTCCTACAAATTATGGCGATTTTCCAAAATCACCTTACTGCTGCTGTCCCCAAACAGATTATTATCGAATCAAATACTAACATTAGCATTTCACCTTAATAGCTAGCTTGCCAAGCCTTAATTTAATATATTTTCATTCAATTTGTTCTAATAACGCATAAATGGGTAAATTACATTTTTACCCCTAATATTTCGCACTTTCACAATTTAGTCTTTATTCCACAAAACACAAAATACACAAAGTTTGGTCACACTCCTTAAGGGCCGAATCTTCCTAGTGCCCATATAAGTCCATACATCTCATTTATTTCACCTTTGAGTCCTTCAAAAATTTGTTTTTGTAATTTAGCCCCAACTACTCAAAATCACCAAAAACTTCAACACAAAACATATTAATCTTTAACATATCTTTCACTTTTCATCAACAACTATCAAAAAGCTCAAGCACTCATCAATGGCAAAACACAAAATCATCATCAATCCACAAAATTGAACCATGGGTTTTTAGAACTCAAGTCAACTACTAAAACATGCATGCAACTCAAGAACAACATCAAACATACCTTAGTCTAGCAAACCACCATAGCCGATTTTCTCAAGCTCTTCCCCTTCCTTTCTTTCCTCTATTCGGCCAAAGGTGTTCAAGAATGAACACACATTTTTTTTTGTTTTCTTTCCTCAACTCACGGCAACAAGGGGGGGTATGGATGAGACCATTTTTTTTTTTCATCACCCTTCCTTTTCATTGTTTAATTCCTTTCTTTAATTTATTTTAATTATCATGCTTAATATTTTATTTTCCTTACCATACATCACTAACACAACATGTTGGTGACATGTTTCCACCCATAGCATGGCCGGCCACTACATATTAGGGAGGGGGAATTTGACATGCAAGTCCCCTTTTTCTTCCACATGCACTAATAGGTCCTCATGCATTGACCTATCACATTTTAAAATTTTCTCATATTAGTCCTATTGACTAAATTCACATGCAATCGACTAAATCGAAGCTTGAAATTTTCACACATTCATGATTACATATTCTAGATAATAAACATCACATTCAAACCTTTCGGTGACTCGGTTTAGCGGTCCCGAAACCACTTCCCGACTAGGGTCAATTTTGGGCTGTCACAACTCTCCCCCACTTAAGAAATTTTCGTCCCCGAAAATCTTACCGGTAAATAGGTTTGGATATCGTTCTTTCATCGAGCTCTCGGTTTCCCAAGTAGCTTCCTCGATCCCGTGTTCGAGCCATAACACCTTTACTTTCTGTTCGGCATCTTTAATCAAATCAACTCCGAAAATTTTACTTTCACCAAGCTCAGTCCAAAACAATGGTGTGCGGCATTTACGCCCGTACAAAGCCTCGTAAGGTGCCATCTTAATACTTGATTGAAAACTATTGTTGTAAGCGAATTCAATCAAAGGTAAATACCGTTCCCATGAACTACTAAACTCGAGGATGCAACATCTCAACATATCCTCAAGCATCTGAATTATCCGCTCGGATTGACCATCGGTTTAGGGGTGAAAAGCGGTGCTAAAATGCAGCTTGGTACCCAAAGCTTCTTGCAATTTCTTCCAAAATCGTGAGGTAAATCTCGGATCTCTATCCGACACGATAGAAATAGGTACTCCATGTAATCTCACAATCTGAGAGACATACAATTCGGCTAGTTTATCCAATGAAAGATCCGTACGCACGAGGATAAAGTGAGCCGACTTAGTCAGCCTATCAACAACAACCCAAATCGCATCCCTCTTACTTGCGGACAATGGCAGTCCGGACACAAAGTCCATTGTGACTCGGTCCCATTTCCACTCGGGTATCATGATCGGCTAAAGTAACCCTGAAGGCACTTAATGTTCCGCTTTCACTTGTTGACATATTAAACATCTCGAAACAAAGTCGGAGATGTCTCGTTTCATACCATGCCACCAAAACCGACGTTTCAAGTCGTTGTACATTTTCGTGCTCCCCGGGTGAATTGACATTCGGCTACAATAGGCTTCGTTCAGAATCATCGGAATGAGTTCCGAATTCCTTGGAACACACAAACGACTTCTAAACCTCAAACAACCATCATCATCAATCTGAAACTCCGATTCCTTGTTCGGAACACACTCAGCTCGTTTTGCAACCAATTCATCATCGACTTTCTGAGCTTCACGAATTTGATGAGTCAATAATGGTTTGGCTTTTAATTCAGCTACTAACACATTGTCAGGTAGAACAGACAAGTGTACATTCATCGCTCGCAAAGCAAACAGTGATTTCCGGCTTAAGGCGTCCGCGACCACATTAGCCTTTCCCGGGTGGTAATCAATGACAAGCTCGTAATCTTTCAACAACTCAAGCCAACGTCTTTGTCGCAGATTCAAGTCTCGTTGAGTCATCAAATATTGAGACTTTTGTGATCCGAAAACACATGGCACTTCTCACCAAACAAATAATGTCGCCATATTTTCAATGCAAACACAATGGCGGCTAGTTCGAGATCATGGGTCAGATAATTTCTCTCGTGTGGCTTCAATTGTCTCGACGCATAGGCCACAACTCGACCTTCTTGCATCAATACGCAACCCAACCCAAGTAGGGATGCATCACTATAAATGACAAACTCTTTACCCGATTCGGGTTGCACCAAAATTGGAGCTTCAGTCAAAAGAGTTTTCAGTTGATCGAAGCTTTTCTGACATTTCTCCGTCCATTCGAACTTAACATCCTTTTGAAGTAACTTCGTCATTGGTGTGGCTATCATCGAGAAACCTTTGACAAATCGTCGGTAATAACCGGCGAGCCCTAGAAAGCTCCGGACTTCGGTAACACTTCTCGGAGGCTTCTAGTTAAGTATGACTGAAATTTTGCTCGGGTCAACTCGAATACCCGATGCGGACACCACATGACCCAAGAAGCTAACCTCTCTTAACCAGAACTCACACTTACTGAACTTAGCATATAACTGCTTATCCCGCAAAATTTGCAACACTTGCCTCAGATGCTCAGCATGTTCGGTCTCATCTCTTGAATAGACCAAGATGTCATCAATAAACACAACTACGAACCGATCCAAATACGGCCTGAAGATCCGATTCATCAAATCCATAAACCGCAGGGGCATTAGTGAGCCCAAACGGCATCACTAAGAACTCGTAGTGACCATATCTCGTCCTGAAGGCAGTTTTGGGTATGTCCGATTCTCGAATTCGCAACTGATAATAGCCCGATCTCAGATCTATTTTTGAGAACATTGAGGCTCCCTTCAGTTGGTCGAACAAATCATCAATACGCGGTAACGGATACTTATTCTTTATCGTCACTTTATTCAGTTGACGATAGTCAATGCACAACCTCATGGTTCCGTCCTTCTTTTTCACGAACAATACTGGTGCACCCCAAGGTGAGAAACTCGGTCGAGCGAAACCTCTATCCGTCAATTCTTGCAACTGAGCTTTCAACTCTTTTAACTCGGTTAGTGCCATACGATACGGAGCGATCGAAATTGGCGTAGTTCCAGGTACAAGCTCAATACCAAACTCTACCTCCCGAACAGGTGGCAAACCCGGTAACTCTTCAGGAAAAACATCCGGGTATTCACAAACCACCGGCACCGATTCGGGTTTCTTTTCTAACTCCTTGTCATCAAGTACATACGCGAGGTACATTTCGCACCCTTTCCTTACATATTTCTGGGCCAACATTGCTGATATTACAGCTGGCAACCCCCTTAAGTCCGCAGACTCAACTCGGATTATTTCGTTATTTGCGCACCTCTAATCGATAGTCTTGCTTTTGCAATTCACAACCGCATCATGCGCGGTTAACCAATCCAAACCAAAAATAACATCAAACTCGTCGAACGGCAAAAGCATCAAATCGGCCAGAAAACAGGATTCTCGGATTATTAGAGGGCATCTCTTACACACTTTATCAACAAGTACGCATTGACCCAAAGGGTTTGATACTCGAATTACGAGCTCAGTAGACTCGACAGGTAGAGTCTTACTGGTTGCTAAGGTTTCGCATACATATGAATGAGTAGAACCAGGGTCAATCAATGCAATCACATTAGTATCAAAGAGAGTGAAGGTACCAGTGCTGACGTCGGGGGAGGATGCCTCCTCTCGTGCGCGAATGGCATATGCTCTAGCAAGAGTACGGTTCTCGGCTCGATCGGCCGTATCAGAGGCCCCCCTCTGACTACCACCCCTGCCTCCTAAAATTCTCGGTGGTCTACCTCTAGATGTCACTCCACTAGGTCTTGCACCTTGAATCTTATTCTTCTCATCCAGCTCCGTGCAATCTCTAATGAAGTGGTCCTTCGAACCGCATCCGTAACAGACCCTGCTAGTAGACTTGCCCCAACATTCACCTAGGTGTCGTCTTCCACATTGGGGACATTCAGGTTTCTCGTGACGATTATTGCCCACACTAGCTACCGAAGTAGCTCGGGAGCCCATCGATGGTCTTGCCCTGATGGAAATTCCCGCAGTCGCCCTCGACTTCTTAATGTCCTCCCTGAACTTCTTTACAGCTGAGAACGGAGCTTTACCCGTCGATCTCTTACGATAATCCCTAGCTTCAAATTCAGCCTTCCTCTTCTCCTTTCCAAGTTCTTCCGCCTTGCAGGCTCGTTCGACTAGTGTTACGAATTCTTTTATTTCCAAAATACCCATTAGTAGCTTTAAATCTTCATTCAATCCTTCCTCGAATCTTTTGCACATAGCAACCTCGTCAGCTACACACTCCCGGGCATACCTACTGAGTCTTACGAATTCATGTTCGTATTCAGATACAGTCATACGGCCTTGCTTGAGTTCCAAGAACTCCTTACGTTTCTGATCAATGAACCGTTGGCTAATAAATTTCTTCCGGAATTCCATTTGAAAGAAGTCCCAAGTTACTCGCTCGTTCGGGACTATGGAAATCAAGGTCCTCCACCAATAGTAGGCTGAGTTTCGCAACAAAGATACAGCACATTTTAGACATTCGTCGGGTGTGCATGACAATTCATCGAACACCCGAATGGTGTTATCTAGCCAGAACTCGGCCCTTTCGGCATCATCAGTTACTATGGCCTTGAACTCCTCGGCCCCACGCTTCCTAATCAAGTCTACAGGTGGCTTACTCAGCCTCACAGGATCAGCGACTGATGGCATTACAGGCTCTTGGGGTGGATTATTCAAATTCGGGAATTGTTGGACAGCCGGGTTGGTTCGGGCATATTGCGCGACCCACTCATTCATCATGGTAAAGAAGGCTTGTTTAGCCCCCTCACCTTGATTATTCGCAGATGACTGAGGTTCAACAGGCGGCGTCCCTTGTGCAGGAGCAGCCGCTACGCTCTCAACGTCATCCGCTAGGGTTCTTTCTTCACCGGGGTCCATTTACTAATCAAAACAAAAACATTTCAACCGTCGGAAGTCATCACACATTTAAACATTAACATTCGGCATGTATAGCTAGACTCATACGCGCTATGGTAGTCCTAGAACCGACTAAACCATAGCTCTGATACCAATAAAATGTAACACCCCGAACCCGAAACCGACACCGGAGTCGAACACGAGGTGTTAACTGACTTTAACCCCTTATAAAATTTATTTTCCAGACACTGCCCAATCTGTGTACTAGTCGTTTTAAAAATCATATCTTGAGTTTCGTAACTCGAAAATCAGTTTCGTAATTTTTCCCAGAAACTAGACTCATGTGCCCATCTATGTATTTTTTTCTAGAATTTTTGGTTGGTCCAATTAGTACAGTTTATTAGTCAAAATCTCCCAAGTTGCAGGGGTCGACTACACTAACCTTTGCCCATTACGACTTGAATATCTCCCTGCACGGGGCTTCAATACTGATGCCGTTTGTTTCTATGAAAACTAGACTCAGAGAGGAATCTGTACATATATGGTACGACCCCTAATTATCTCTGGTTAATTTGTAATGAATTTCCAAAGTCGGAGCAGGGAATCCAGAAACCGTTCTGGCCCTATCCCACAAAAATCTGATTATCTCTTAATATACTGCCCATATGATCTTTTCGTTACTTCCTCATGAAAACAGACTCATCAAGCTTCGCTTACATAATTTATTCATCAATTAATTCCACTCCTACTATTTTTTTAGTGATTTTTCAATCTCATGACACTGCTGCTGCCAGCATCTGTTACGAAAGTAACTAGGTTCATTTCATGCCTACCCTTGATCCAACTCAATCGAACATTCGTGCCATTTTCGCATGGCTTAAAGTTTACATGCCAAAGTTCAAACACAACGTAATAGCTTATACATGCCAAAATGTTCTTCTAAGCCAACTAAGAAGAAAGTACCAAAACTTGCTATCCGGTGTGATGACTTCGATGACGGCCCGACCACGCAAAAATAGATGAGTCCAAGCAACCTATAATGGGTGACAAGGAAACACCGAGTGAGTTTATAACTCAGTAAGTCATAAGCTATGCACTACCATCCATCAATAACGTTATCACAAGAGAAAACAAAATGGAACGAGGCTAATTACTCCATCCATTCCGAACCATACCATAGTTCCTCCAACCTATCAATTCAATTTCATATCAATTCATGCATTCACATTCCATATACTCATCAATAGGACATTGAAGCATTTTCATAAATCAATTTATTTTTGTTACAATCAAACGACTAAACGGCCTTTCACCCATCCTACGATAAATTTTATGTACGTGACTTCAAGTATATTTGTCACATAGGTTCAAACTTACCGAGCTCAACACCAAGTATAAGCATAGCACCTATTAGCCATGTACTCAAGACACTTACCCGATCCGCTGTCCGCGATCGACTCAATAGTGTCGCACACATAGTGTCCATAATGATTCACGAATGTATATTGAGTCCGCACACTCAGTGCTATATAATCAACTCGCACACTTAGTGCTACGTAATCAAATCGCACACTTAGTGCTACATAGTCAAACTCGCACACTTAGTGCCGCATGGTCAGTTCGCACACTTAGTGCATCATATTCATTTCGCACACTTAGTGCAACATAGTCAAATCGCACACTTAGTGCTGTACAATTTAATCCCGCACACTTAGCGCCAATCTCATGGTCATAAATGGTTATCCCGCACGTTTAGTGCCGAGATCAACAACTCAGTACATCTTACCTCTTTTCTTTCTTTCAACAATTTCATCATCACATACGTACATGCACATATATATATATGTATATTTATTCATTCCATTCAGCATCAATACATAAACATTATGACCATTGAAATAATACCAACTACATGCTTAATGACTTACCTCGTGTTGGGTAAGACGGTTCCAACTCGACTACTCGATAACCCTTTTCTTTGCCTTTGCTCGATTCACCTCCTTTAACTCCTTGAGCCAAATCAATAATTTAAAATAGTCATTAATCGACTATTCAAGTATTACTTTCAGAATAATATATATATTGATTTGACTTTCACACACATAGCTTATAGTAAGCTTTATAATAGTCAATAAATAACTCATTGGCAAATTTTCATTAATGTTTACAACAAAATCACATATTCACTACGAGCTGTTTTCCTGAGCGGTAGTCGCTAAATTGTTTATAACTGGAGCTACAAAACTCCAAATCACTAGCCGTTAATTTTCCCTGAATATAGACTCGTATATCTTCCATCCATAAAATTTTCAGAATTTTGACTTGGCCAATCAATACCAGATTTTTCTTAAAGATTCCACTATTTCACTGTTTGACTATTCTGACCACTCTTCACTACGAATCAAATTTCTCATTTTACAGAATTCAAAATGTGTTGTATTTGATCTCATTTGAAACTAGACTCATTAAGGAGTCTAAGCATATAAATTTTATCTTATAATCATTTTTGTACAATTTATAATGATTTTCTAAAAACAGAACAGGGAATCTAGTAGTCATTTTGACTCAGCCCCACAATACTTCAAATATCTCAAGATCGGTAACTCTTTTGTTTTCATAGTTTCTTTTGTAAGAAAATAGACTCCTCAAGCTTTAATGGCATAATTCACTCAGCTTCTAATTCAACTCCTACAAATTATGGCGATTTTCCAAAATCACCTTACTGCTGCTGTCCCCAAACAGATTATTATCGAATCAAATACTAACATTAGCATTTCACCTTAATAGCTAGCTTGCCAAGCCTTAATTTAATATATTTTCATTCAATTTGTTCTAATAACGCATAAATGGGTAAATTACATTTTTACCCCTAATATTTCGCACTTTCACAATTTAGTCTTTATTCCACAAAACACAAAATACACAAAGTTTGGTCACACTCCTTAAGGGCCGAATCTTCCTAGTGCCCATATAAGTCCATACATCTCATTTATTTCACCTTTGAGTCCTTCAAAAATTTGTTTTTGTAATTTAGCCCCAACTACTCAAAATCACCAAAAACTTCAACACAAAACATATTAATCTTTAACATATCTTTCACTTTTCATCAACAACTATCAAAAAGCTCAAGCACTCATCAATGGCAAAACACAAAATCATCATCAATCCACAAAATTGAACCATGGGTTTTAGAACTCAAGTCAACTACTAAAACATGCATGCAACTCAAGAACAACATCAAACATACCTTAGTCTAGCAAACCACCATAGCCGATTTTCTCAAGCTCTTCCCCTTCCTTTCTTTCCTCTATTCGGCCAAAGGTGTTCAAGAATGAACACACATTTTTTTTGTTTTCTTTCCTCAACTCACGGCAACAAGGGGGGGTATGGATGAGACCATTTTTTTTTTTCATCACCCTTCCTTTTCATTGTTTAATTCCTTTCTTTAATTTATTTTAATTATCATGCTTAATATTTTATTTTCCTTACCATACATCACTAACACAACATGTTGGTGACATGTTTCCACCCATAGCATGGCCGGCCACTACATATTAGGGAGGGGGAATTTGACATGCAAGTCCCCTTTTTCTTCCACATGCACTAATAGGTCCTCATGCATTGACCTATCACATTTTAAAATTTTCTCATATTAGTCCTATTGACTAAATTCACATGCAATCGACTAAATCGAAGCTTGAAATTTTCACACATTCATGATTACATATTCTAGATAATAAACATCACATTCAAACCTTTCGGTGACTCGGTTTAGCGGTCCCGAAACCACTTCCCGACTAGGGTCAATTTTGGGCTGTCACAGATTGAGAGTTAATAAATTCGATTTAGTGATATTGGTTATAAATATCATTGAAATAATTTATTTTCTTATGCCTTACTAAACTCTTGAAGCTTATATTGTGTGTTTTTCCTATGTTTATAGATTTTCGGAGATCGACATGGGTTGGAAGTCAATGGAGACGTCATCACATTATCCTGTTATCATTTTGGTGAATAATGTTTTGAGATTTGGTTATGTGGTGTAACAGTCCAGCTTTGACCCTAGTCGTAATAGTGGTTTTGAGACCACATCCGAGTAAAAAAATAGTTAAATATTATTTTCGTGATTATGATGTGTGAATTAGCATATGTGAAAGTTTCGTCTGAAAATTCGATTGTTTGTGTGCTCAATTTGATAAAAAGGACCTAATGGCATAAAATGTAAAAGTGGCTTTCTATTTGTTACTATGCTAAATTGATATGGCTTATTTAAGTGAGGGTCCTTGCATGTCAAAGTTACCATTTATTTTAATGGTGGACAACTTTAGACATGTAATTGGTAAGTTTTAATGTTTATAATAGGGTTAAAATACTAAAATGTATATTAATGTAATTAATAATAAAAACAAAGCATGAAATTGTTCATTATTTCTCCATGTTGGCCAAATATACTAAAGAAAAAGAAAGAAAAACTCAAGCTACGGTTTCAGCACTTTGAGCTTGAATTAGGGTATGTTTTGAGCTCAGATTTTTATAATTTCTATATTTTTGTAATTGTTGCTTCGTATACTATCAAGCCCATGCCTCAATTTCAGATTTTGATAATGATTTTGAGTGCCATGGATAAATTCATGAGCTTTATGTTGTTATATGATGAAATATGAAAGTTTGATGTTGGGTTTATATGTTGTCTTTGGATTTTTGATGATTTTGAGTAACATGGGCTAAATTGTGCAATTTGTAAATTGAGGGACTAAAATGTGAAATAAATGAAATGTGTGGACTTGTATAAGTGCTATAAACATTCGGCCAAGCATGAGTATATGCAAGTTATGTGTATTTTCTGATTTTGTGAATTAGGGATTAAAGTGTCAAAATGTGAAAATAGGAGGGCTAGTCTGCAAATTGCCCTAAATATCTGTTTATGGATTGTTTTGAATGAATTTATAATTGAATAAGTTAAATTTGAATTTATTTAGATCATGAATTAAAGAAAACAGAGTTAGATTGGGGAAAGTCGAAAGTTGTCGAGTAACCGATTTCATTCATCCGAATTCGTACAAGGTAAGTCAATATACAATAAATGTGTTTGAATTGATTTATTATTGTTCATATGGTATTGAATTGTGATGAATGAATATTCAAGCTTAATATGTGCTATTCGAGAAAGCACCGAAAAAGTTCTAACGTTTAAAAAGCCCCGTACGAACCTTAGGAATAGTTAGGATTCATATGTCATGACATAGGATTTCGTGTAAGACCACGTCTGGGAATTGGCATCGATTTCTATTTTACGTGTAAGACCATGTCTAGGACATCAGCATCATATCTGATTTCGTGTAAGGCCCATTCTAGGGCAGTGGCATCGATGTTTGATTACATGTAAGACCACGTCTGGGACGTTGGCATTGTATATCTTCTTTGAGCTATCCGCATATCCTTGCGTTTCTGAATGGTTCAATGGGCATTCTGAGAAAATGAATGAATAAGTGAATATATATCCAATTCAGATACGTTCGAATTGTGTACTATATTTGAAAATGAAGGGTAAGTATATGTGCAAATGATGATCTATGATCCAAGTATATGAATATGAGGTTTGTGTTGGTAATTGGCTACAAAGTATAAGTAATTTGATGATGTTTATATGTTTTAAATGATAAGTTTATTTGTGTATGGCTTACTAAGCTTTTGAAAGCTTACTTGTGTGTGCGTTTGCATTTTTTTATAGATATCGAAGCTACTGTGAGCTCGGGGATCGTCGAGGATCGTCACCACGCTATCGAACCTTATTTTGGTACTTTGAAAATGTATATGTTAAAGTATGGCATGTATAGACTAGAAGTTGTGGAATTATGTTTTGTGATGTCCATATTTAGTTATGTGATATGGCTAGTTTGTGTTTGAACTTATATTTTGATAATGGTATATGATATGTGATGCTAATATGAAATTGTAGTATGTTTTGGTTGGCCAAAAAAAAGGGTCAATGTTGAGAAGTTTTGGTAAGTTTTGAGCATTTGATTGAAATATGTATTGATCATATGTTTAGGTATGATTTTAGTTTAAGTTTTGTTATGAATTGATTGATGAATTGGGAATTGAAAGGATTGATAATGTTATAGCATGAATTATATATGATTTGGTATAGACATTGGCTGAAATGGTTGTGCATATAATATTGGTTTGGTGTTTGTAGGTTGACCCAAATTGGGGTGGCTAATTGGCTATTCAAATGGCCTATTTTTGTCCACACGGGTAGAGACACAGGCGTCTGTCTCAGCCGTGTACGACACACGGCTATATGGCACGGTCGTGTGTCCCCTGGGGTACACTACAATTGTAAGTCATGCTCGAGCACGGCCAAGGCACATGAGCGTGTGGCTAGCCGTGTGGCCCAAGTCAGGCTCGACCACGGCCAAGACACACAGGCGTGTCTTGTGGCCGTGTGAGCAAATCAGTATGTATGCCCTGTTTTGACATGGCCTAGACACACAGGCGTGTCTAATGCCTTGTAAGGCACACGGCCTGTTAACACGGGCGTGTGAGGTGTACTTATTTGAAAAATGTTTAAGTTTTGGAAAAATTCTGTATGTGTTCGGTTTAGTTCCAACCGCTTTCTAAATCATGTTTTAGGTGTCGAAGACCTATATAAGGGACTCTATATTGATGCTGATCTTTGATGCTTTTATGTTTATGAAATGAAAGTTAAATGTTTCGATTCGTTTGGTAATACCTTTAACCCTAGTCCAGCGACGGATATGGGTTAGGGGTGTTACATTTACTATATAAAAATACAATTTAAATTGTCAGGAGTCATCACACTATCATCAATTATATATGGCATGTTTAGCAAAACTCTCACACACGCTATGTTAGTCTGAAAATTGGCTAAACCGTAGCTCTGATACCACTAAATGTAACACCTCGTCTCTGTATTTAACACTAGAACAGCATACGAGGCATTACAGGACTTACAAAGCAAGCAAACAGAAAATTCGAGTCATAAATTTACATCCAAATTAAAACCATTTGTATTCAATCATAAAGATCCTAATATGAGCCTACGTGGCCCAATACATGCTTTGGAAGTGGTTCGGGACTAAACTGATAACTCAGGAAATTTTTACAAAACTCAGAAAATTTTTGCTATGGATAGGGGTCACACGCCCGTGTGGTTTGGGACACTACCGTGTGGGTAGGCCGCGTGGTACCACACTGTAACACCGCTAACCCGCATACGTCACCGGAATAGGGTTAAAGGTGTCACCGAAATAGGGTTAAAGGCATCACCGGACATATCAGAACAATTCGCATTCATTTCACAAACATTATAGCATCATAGTCAAACATCTTACAGAGTCCCTTATGTAGGTCAACGAGACCTTAAACATGCTATAAAAAAGGGTCGGGACTAAATTGAGCTCGTAAAAATTTTTTTTTGAAACTTAAACATTTTTCAAAGTTATAAAGGTCAGATGCCCATGTGAGCAGGTCGTGTGCCTCACACAGCAGTAGACACACTCTTGTGTCTTGGCCGTGACAAAACAGGGCATATATATTGACTTGTCCCGTACGACCACAAGATACGCCTGTGTGCCAGGCCGTATGAAAATTAGAGAGGCTGCTGACTTGGATCAAACGACCGTCCACATGCCCATGTGCCAGCCCGTGTGCCACACACGGCCAATAGACACGCCCATGTGTCTAGACCGTGTCAAAACTGTAGGGTATACTGACTTAGAATTGTAAGGTACCCCAAGGGATACACAACCGTGTAACGTGTCCATGTGTCACACACGCCCGTGTCTTTGCCTGTATGGACAAAAATAGGCCATTTATAAGGCCAATTTGCCACCCTTTTTGGTTCAAACCTACAAGCACCAAACCAAAACATTTCATACAAATTTCCAACCAAGTCATACACCAAAATGCACACCATTCATACCATATCATAAACAACCAAATTCATGTTTATAACTATAACAAAATCATGCCAAATCATAAGTCAAAAAATCATACCAAAGTCATAACCTCAATTCAAATCATTCATTCTCATACCAAGATCTTACCAAATCCTCAAATAAGCACACACTTAAAACTTAGTAAATTGACCAATTCAATTGATCATTCATAAACACATCACATAGGCATAATTTGAATCACATTTCATATACCAAAAATCAAATCATAAGTTCAACCATAATTAAGCCATATCACATGGCTAAATTTATAGTTCACAAAACATATTCAAATACCTCTAGCCTATACATGCCATACTTCAATATACACATTTCCAAAAGATATCAAAATAAAGTTTGATAGTGTGGTGATGATCCTCGATGATCCCCGAGCTCCTAGTAGCTTCGGTATCTACAAAATAATGCAAACAAGTAAGCTTTCAAAAGCTTAGTAAGCCATATAAAAATAAACTTAACACATAACATCAATCTAGATCAATTCATTCATATAATTCAAGGCAAAATACATTCACATAGCCATGTATCTCTTGTAGTTCATTTAACCATGATTCACATATATATATCATAACTCATTCTCATAGCAACTAATACTTATATCATATGTTCACCAAGGTACATATACTTATTTTCATTCTCAAAATGGTGTACAATTTAAACGTACCTTGATCAGATACAAATTCATATAATCATTCATTTTCTTAGAATGCCCGTTGAATTGTTCGGAACCAATATGGATACTCAGATAGCTTGGAAAGCTCATACAATGCCAATGTCCCAGACGTGGTCTTACATGTAATCAAATATCGATGCCACTATCCCAGACAGGGTCTTACACGAAATCAAATACGATACCGATGTCCTAGACATGGTCTACACATAAATTATAAGTCGATGCCAATGTCCCAGATGTGGTCTTACACGAAAACACATATCGGATCCTATGTCATGACAAATGTATTCTAACTATTCCTATGGTTCGTACGCGGCTTTTCGAATGTCGAAACTTTGTCAATACCTTCTCGAATATTACATATTGAGCTCTCATATATCCATTCATCACAATTCAATGTCATATAAATAAATTCGAATAGACAGAATCGACTACTCAACGACTTTCAACTTTCCCCAATCTAATTCTATTTTCTTTGGTTCTTGATCTAAATAAATTCAAATTTGACTTACTCAATCACACATTCATTCAAATAAATCCAAAAACACATAATTAGGGCATTTTACAAATTAGACCTCACATTTTCACATTTTAGTCTGAAATTCATAAAATCACTAAATACACAAAATTTCCTTATACCATTGCCTAGCCGAATTTTATCCTAGCTCTTATAAGCCCACACATTTCATTTATTTCACATTTTAGACCTTCAAAATCTCATTTTCACAATTTAGCCTAAATTACTCAAATTCATCAAAAATTCAAAGACAAAACATATTAATCTAACACATATCTTTCATTTTCTATCATCTAATTTCATAAAACTCACAATTTCATCAATGGCATATTTCAGGCATGGGCTTGATAGAGCACAAAGCAACGATTACGAAAACGTAAAAATTATAAAAAAAACAATTAAAATGTACCTCAATTGAGTAATGTGAATGCCGAATGCTTGAACCCTAGAAATGGTGTTCTTAATCTCTTATTTTCGGCAAACAAAAGAAAATATGGACACAAAATGCATGTTTTCTTATAATAATACATTAATTTATATAATTACTAATATAACCTTTTTCATTTCATTTAAAATCCACTAAGTAATGTCCAACATAGTCCATTCATAAATCCAAAGGTCTAATTGCATCTTAAGGACCTCATATTTAAAGAGACACATCAAATAGGCACTTTAACAAACAGCAGGGAACTTTTACATTTTACGCTATTAGGTGCTTTTGTCAAATTAAGCACACAAACGATCAAATTTTTATTCGAAATTTTCACACATACTAATTCACATAGAATAAGCAAAGAAAATAATATTAAAATATTTTTTGACTCAGATTTATGGTCCCGAAACCACTATTCTAACTAGGGTCTAAACTGGGCTGTTATAACTCTCCCCCCTTAGGGATTTTCGTCCCCAAAAATCTTACTGTTGAACAGACTCAGATATTGCTGTCTCATTGCACCTTCAAGCTCCTACGTAGCCTCTTCAATACAATGTCGATGCCACATCACTTTTACTAACGAAATTTTCTTACTTCGTAATTCTTTAACCTTGCAAGCTAAGATACGAATCTGTTCTTCTTCATAGTTTATATCGGACTGAATTTCTATCTCAGCTGGGGAAATCACATGCGAAGGATCGGATCTGTATTGTCGAAGCATCAATACATGAAATACATTGTGAATCTTTTGTAACTCAGGTGGTAACAACAATCGATAAGCAACCAGCCCGATACTTTCGATAGTTTCATATTTACCGATGAACCTCAGACTCAATTTTCCATTTCTGCCAAATCGGAGTACTTTCTTCCATGGTGAGACTTTCAAAAACACATTGTCACTAATCTCAAATTCAATATCTTTTCGTTTCAAATCTGCGTAAGATTTTTTATGATCAGATGCTGCTTTCAGACTATCTCGTATTGTTTTTACTTTTTGTTCAATCTTTTTTATCAAATCAACTCCGTGAATCTTATTCTCACTGAGCTCAGTCTAATACAATGGTGTACGGCATTTTCTACCATATAAGGCTTCGTACGGTGCCATTTTAATGCTCGATTGAACACTATTGTTATACGCGAATTCTATCAATGGAAATATTGTTCCTGTAACACCCCTTACCCGTATCCGTCGCCGGAACAGGGTACGAGGTATTAACAAATTATAGTATATACTATTAAACAAAACCCAACAAAAATATGGCGTGCAATTTGATCATTATAACATATGCCATTAACAATATAAACCAACTTCAAAGGCTTCATACAAAATGATTAGTTTGATACTATAAGTAGTAATTTGAACCTAGACAATTATGGCACGTAACAAAATAACTAAGTCTGCTATACATGCCATATTTCAAAATGTTGAGTTCAGATACCAAGAGTATTGATAGTGCGGGCGGACCTTCTACGATCTCTGACTCCTGTGCTAGCTGGACGACACTATAAGACAAAGGAGAGAAAAGAAAGTAAGCTTATAGCTTAGTAAGTAAGTATATAAATAACAAATAAGAAATCTAATATGTTTACAACATAATTCAATTATATCATATTTTTAATTTTATTGTTTACTCCAATTTGATCAAGCTGTCCCTCCTGCGTCATGATCACTAAATAAATCATAACTCGAGTTACAAAACTCGAAATTCAAATCCGTAAAATTTCCCTGAATCTAGACTCATAAAAATTCTTACTAATTTGTTTCTAGAATTTTTAGTTTAGCCAATTAGTAAATTTTATTAGTTAAAGTTTCCCCTGTTACACAGCTCAACTGATCTGACCTCTGTTCATTACAAATTTAATTTCTCTCAGTACAAAATTCAAATAACCATGAAACCTGTTTCATTTAAAACTAGATTCAATAATAAATTTATGCATATAAACTATATTTCTTAATTTGTTTTGTACAATGTTTAATGATTTTTCAAAGTTGAAACAGGGGATTTCACAGTCATCCTGAGCAAGTCTCACACAATTGTAAATATCTCAAAATATAGAATTTCTTTGCTTGCTCTGTTTCTTTTATAAGCAAATAGACTCATTAAAATTTAATTTCACATCTCATTCAACCTCTAATTAAATTCCTTCTATTTTTGGTGAATTTTCAAATTCACGTTACTGCTACTGTCCAAAACAGTTTTAATGCTAATTTCATTCTTTCACACATTCTTCATACTAACCTCATTTTAACTTACATATATATATACTACAAATCATTTTCATTACATTTCATACATCACAAGTGTAGGTCTTTGACTACAATGTCACCACAAAACCATCCCGTTGAACAATTCAGAATAATCCTCAATACTTGATAGTTTCAGCACACAGCCCCACCATCATCTCTCATTTAATTCGGCTCTCTTGTACACATGGTGAACACTTAGTACCACTCATGCGACCTAGCCGATTTATCTCGTAGCTCTCTTGTCTACATGGTGTCCTTCACTTGGAATCACTCATGCGACCTAGCTACATTTATCTCTCACGTAGCTCTCTTGTCTACATGGGATACATCCCGTATCACACATGTGACCTAGCTACATTTATCTCTTATGTAGCCTTCTTGTACACATGATGTGCACTCGGCACCATACATGTGACCTAGCTACGCTCCCTCTATTTTATTCGATTTTTTCGAATGTTCAACCGGGATCACTCTCTCTATTATTTATTTCCATTCTTTCAATAGTCGATTTATACCTCAACATCAGCATATATATATAATAGGCTGAAATATAAAAATGTAAATGAAATTAATGTATTATTTATATACAAACTTACCTCACTGCAAAATATGGGAATTTTGCAATTTAGTCCAAAACTTTCTCCCTTCCTCGTTGGAGGTCGATTCCACGCCTTTCTTGATCTATAACAACATATTTAGCTCATTTAACACTCAAACTATTTATTTTAATCCAAAAATCACATTATACAAAAATTACATTTTTGCCCCCTAACTTTTACAAAATTACGATTTTGCCCCAAGGCTCGGAAATTTAATTTCAGCCCTTATTGTTATGTTTAATGACCTACTGATCAATTTTCTCTTCTATGGAAACATCAAATTCACACTCTAACACATAGTTCTGAACTATTTTTATCGATTATGCCGTTTTGCTCGTTTTCGTTAAAAATCGCTTAGAAAAGATCGTTCCCCTAACTTAAAACATTCATATTCTACCATCAAACAACAAAATACATGCCTATCATTCATGGGTAAATTTTTAAACATAAACCCTAACTCGAACTAATGGTAGAAATAAGTAAACCGAGCTACGAGGATTTCAAAAATGTGAATAACATTAAAAACGGGACTTGAATTCACTTACTATGAAGCTTGAAAGTTGAAGAAACCCTAGCTATGGAGGAGAGAAATTTTCGGCAGCAACTAATGAAGATGATAACCAATTTTGTGTTATTTTTCCCATTTTATTTCATTTAATATACAAATGACCAAAATGCCCTTACTACTAAACTTTCAAAAAAATTCCCTCCATGTCCAGCTTTTGTCCATAACTTAAGAATGGGTCAAATTTCTATTTAAGACCTCCTAATTAATATCCCAAAGTAATTTCATACTAAAAACTTCTAAAACACGAGTTTTAAAATTTATTCGATTTAGTCCCTATCCTCAACTTAAGCGTGAAATGCACAGAATTTTATCACGAAATTTTCATGAAATCATGAAATCATATCATAAACCCCAAAATAATTATAAAATAATTATTTCTATCTCAGATTTGTGGTCACGAAACCACTATTCCGATTAGGCCTTAATTCGGGTTGTCACAATTCTCCCCCCTTTAGAGATTTTAGTCCCCGAAAATCTTACCGGTAAAGAGGTTCGGATACTGTTTCCTTATAGCTTCCTCGAGTTCCCACGTAGCCTCTTCTATCCCATGTCTGTGCTACAATACTTTCACTAAGGCTATACTTTTATTTCTTAATTGTTTAATTTCTCGAGCCAAAATCTTTATTGGTTCCTCCTCATAGGTCATATCCGGTCGAATCTCAATTTCTGTTGGAGAGATCACATGTGAAGGATCAGAACGATAACGTCGCAAAATTGATACATTAAACACGTTATGAATTCTTTCTAACTCTGCCGGTAAGGCCAACCGATATGCCACTGGTCCAATCCTCTCAGTAATCTCGTACGACCCAATAAAACGCGGACTCAACTTGCCTTTTCGGCTAAATCTCAGAATCTTTTTCCATGGTGACACCTTCAAGAACACTTTATCACCCACTTGAAATTCAATCTCTTTCCTTTTTAAATCTGCATATGACTTTTGTCGATCTGAAGCAGCTTTCAAGCAATCCCTAATTACTTTTATTTTCTCTTCGGTTTCTTTAACTAGATCAACTCTGTGAATCTGTTTCTCACTAAGCTCGGTCCAATATAAAGGAGTCTGACACTTACGACCATACAAGGCTTCGTACGGTGCCATTTGTATACTTGACTGATAACTGTTATTGTAGGCAAATTCAATCAAAGATAGATATTTCTCCCAACTACCTCCAAATTCTAAGACACAGCATCTAAGCATATCCTTGAGTACCTAGATTACTCTTTTCGACTTCTAAGACACAGCATCTAAGCATATCCTCGAGTACCTGGATTACTCTTTTCGACTGACCATCTGTTTGTGGATGAAACGCAGTACTAAAGTTCAATTTTGTACCCAAAGCTTCTTGTAACTTTTTCCAAAATCTCGAGGTAAATCTCGGATCTCTATCTGATATTATAGACATAGGTACTCCGTGTAACCTCACAATTTCAGCAATATATAATTCGGCTAATTTATCAAGTGAGTAATCGGTACGTATTGGTATAAAGTGGGCTGACTTTGTTAATCTATCAACCACTACCTAGACAACATCCTTCTTTTTAGGAGTTAAAGGCAAACCGGTTACAAAATCCATGGTAATCTTGTCCCATTTCCACTCAGGCACCATTACCGGTTGAAGTAATCCTGAAGGCACTTGATGTTCAGCTTTTACTTGTTGACAGATCAAACACTTGGTTACAAATCCAGAAATGTCCCTTTTCATACCTGGCCACCAATACAACTTCTTTAAATCATTATACATTTTTGTGCTACCAGGGTGAACTGATAAATAGCCACTATACGCCTCATGTAATATTTTCTGAATCAATTCATCGTTTTTCGGTACACATATCCTGTCTCGAAACATCAAACAGTCATCTGGTCCAACTCGAAAATCTGAGTCGTAACTTGATTCGCATTGAGTTCTCTTGGTTCGTAACTCACTATCGTTATTTTGTGCATCACGAATCAACTGGAGAAATAACGGTTTAACCCTCATCTCTGCTAAGATTGACCCATCATCAGAAAATGCTAACCCCGTATTCATGGCTCTCAAAGTAAAAAGAAATTTCCTGCTCAATGCGTCAGCAACCACATTTGTTTTTCCCGGATGATAATCAACCACTAGATCATAATCCGTTAATAATTCAAGCCATCTCCTCTGTCGCAGATTCAAATCCTTTTGATTCATCAAATACTTCAAACTTTTGTGATCAGTAAAAATTCGTCATTTTTCACCATACAAATAATGTCGCCAAATCTTCAAGGCAAAGACAATAGCGGCCAATTCCAAATCATGTGTAGGATAGTTCTTCTCATGCG
Source organism: Gossypium hirsutum (assembly GCF_007990345.1). Classification (NCBI taxonomy): domain Eukaryota; kingdom Viridiplantae; phylum Streptophyta; class Magnoliopsida; order Malvales; family Malvaceae; genus Gossypium; species Gossypium hirsutum. The sequence goes on from NC_053432.1 coordinate 36,858,220, forward strand.
GTTTTAACTATCTTGAAGCATAAGCTACCACTTTACCCTCTTGCATCAACACACATCCAAGGCCTGTCAATGATGCATCACTATAAATTACGAACTCCTTTCCTGGCTCGGGCTGTACTAAAATTGGTGCTTCAGTCAATCGTGCTTTCAACTTTTCAAAACCCTGCTGACATTTATCAGTCCATTCAAACTTAACATTCTTTTGCAACAACTTAGTCATAGGAGAGGCAATCATCGAAAATCCCTCAACAAAACGTCTATAATACCCGGCTAAGCCTAAAAAGCTTCTAACCTCGGATACATTCTTGGGCGGTTTCCAATCAACGATCGCAGAAATCTTGCTTGGATCCACCCGAATACCATCACCTGAGACTATATGTCCCAAAAATCCAACTTTACGAAGCCAGAACTCACTTTTACTGAACTTAGCAAACAGTTTCTTTTCTCTCAAGATCTGCAATATGGTTCTCAAGTGTTTGGCATGTTCAGACTCATCCCGAGAATAAATTAGAATGTCATCTATAAACGCTACTACAAACTTATCCAAATATGGCCGAAAGATCCGATTCATTAAGTCCATAAATATAGCTGGAGCATTTGTTAAGCCGAAAGGCATCACAAGAAACTCATAATGTCCATACCTTGTCCTAAAGGTGGTTTTCGGCACATCCGACTCCTTAACTCTCAACTGGTAGTAACCAGACCTCAAATCGATCTTTGAAAACACTGTGGCCCCCTTTAACTGATCGAATAAATCATCAATCCTCGGCAATGGGTACTTGTTCTTTATAGTCACCTTATTAAGCTGACGGTAATCAATGCAAAGTCTCATTGAACCATCCTTCTTCTTTACGAACAATACAGGTGCACCCCAGGGAGAGAAACTCGGTCTCACAAATCCCTTGTCTGTTAACTCTTGCAACTGAGCCTTCAATTCTTTTAATTCAGTCAGAGCCATTCTATATAGAGCAATCGAGATTGGTGCAGTACCCGGCAACAAATCAATGGCAAACTATATCTCTCTGTTCGGAGGCAACCCAAGCAATTCCTCTGGAAATACATCTGGAAACTCAAACTATCGGTACTGATTCAAACTTCAATTGAGGCAACTCAGTATTCATTACATAAGCCAGATAAGCTTCACACCCTTTCCTCATGTATTTATGTGCAGACATGTTCGAAATCACCATAGGCAATTTATTTGATTCATCTGTTTCAACCCACAAAATTTCTCCATTTTCACATTTTAACTCTAGTGTTTTTTGTTTACAATCTACCTTGGCATCATACAATGTCAACCAGTCCATTCCCAAGATAACGTCAAACTCATCAAATGGTAACAGCACCAAATTAGTCAGAAAACAGTGACCTTGAATCATTAATGGGCAATTCTTGCAAACCTTGTCAACTAGCACATATTGGCCTAAGGGGTTCGACACTTTAATCGTAAACTCAGTAAACTCAACAGGAAACTTTTTATTAGATACTAAATTCATGCAAATATAGGAATGAGTGGACCCGGGATCAATCAATGCAATAACAATAGTATCATAAAGAGAAAATGTACCAGTAATGACGTCGGGAGATGATGCATCTTCTCGGGCACGTATAGCATAAGCTCTAGCAGGTGCTCTAGCTTCTAATCTTGCCATTGAATCTTTCATCGTAGTTTTACTGCTAGTCCCACCTCTAATATTTCTCGGTGGTCTACCTCTACTAGCGGTGGTATTCTGTCTAGCACTCTGAAATCTTTCTTCTTTAACTTTCTCCGGACAATCTCTAATAAAATGCTCGCGAGAACCGCATCTGAAACAAGCTCGCTCAGTTCCCCAACACTCACCATAATGTTGCCTGCCACACTACTGACACTCTGGCTTTCTAGATCGCACATTACCCACACTTGCCACCAAAGTAGCTTGAGCTTTAGACCCCAAATATGCTCTACCACGATCTTTGTGTGAATCCCTAGTTGAAACTGTCATTCGAGGGTTTGTCTCTTTGGACCTCTTTGATTGAGATTGAAATGGCTTGCTTATCGGCCTTTTTCTGGCATCTCGTGCCTCAATAGCAGCTTTTCTTCTCTCTTTGTTCAATTCTTCGGCTTTAAGAGCTCGATCAACCAATACTACAAATTCTTTCAACTCCAAAATTCCTACAAGCACTTTAATGTCCTCATTGAGCCCATCTTCAAACCTTCTGCACATAATGGCCTCGGTGGACACACATTCCTGGGCATACTTGCTGAGTCTCACAAATTCGCGTTCATACTCTGCCACAGACATCTTGCCCTACTTCAATTCAAGGAACTCCTTCCATTTTTGATCAATAAATCGTTGACTTATGTATTTCTTTCTAAATTCTTCCTGGAAGAAATCCCAAGAAACTCTTTCTTTTGGCACCACTGCTACCAAAGTCTTCCACCAGTGGTAGGCCGAATCTCTCAAAAGTGATACAGCACACTTGAAGCACTTCTCGGGTGTACATGAGAGCTTATCAAATACACGGGTAGAATTTTCAAGCTAGAATTCCGCTTTCTTAGGATCATCATCGACCTTTGCTCTAAACTCTTCGGCCCCTTGTTTTCGAATCTTGTCAACCGGAGGCTTGTTCATTCTTACCAAATCTATGCCTTGAGCAGCTACAGGAATCGTCTGAGGTATAGGAGGGGGTGGAGGAGGTTGAGCATTTGGATTTGCTTGAATAAATTTAGTATACCAATTGTTCATCATTTGGAGAAAGGCATCCCGAGCCTCATCTCCCTGTCTCAATGTCTTAGGTCTACTTTCCACAGGCGCGGTCCCTTGTGCGGGAGCCAGCGCATTACTAGCAGCATCATCAGCCGCAGTTCCTTCAGGATCCATTACTATATTAAAACAAAACACAGTTTAGAATAATCAGGAGTCACCACACTATCACAATATTTTTATGGCATGTATAACTAGACTTTTACACACACTTTATTAGTCCGAGAACTGACTAAACCATAGCTCTGATACCACTAAATGTAACACCCCTTACCCGTATCCGTCGCCGGAATAGGGTACGAGGTATTAACAAATTATAGTATATACTATTAAACAAAACCCAACAAAAATATGGCGTGCAATTTGATCATTATAACATATGCCATTAACAATACAAACCAACTTCAAAGGCTTCATACAAAATGATTAGTTTGATACTATAAGTAGTAATTTGAACCTATACAATTATGACACGTAACAAAATAACTAAGTCTGCTATACATGCCATATTTCAAAATGTTGAGTTCAGATACCAAGAGTATTGATAGTTCGGGCGAATCTTCTACGATCTTTGACTCCTGTGCTAGCTGGACGACACTATAAGACAAAGGAGAGAAAAGAAAGAAAGCTTATAGCTTAGTGAGTAAGTATATAAATAACAAATAAGAAATCTAATATGTTTACAACATAACTCAATTATATCATATTTTTAATTTTATTGTTTACTCCAATTTGATCAAGCTGTCCCTCCTGCGTCATGATCACTAAATAAATCATAACTCGAGTTACGAAACTCGAAATTCAAATCCGTAAAATTTTCCTGAATCTAGACTCATAAAAATTCTTACTAATTTTTTTCTAGAATTTTTGGTTCAGCCAATTAGTACAGTTTATTAGTTAAAGTTTCCCCTGTTACACAGCTCAACTGATCTGCCCTCTGTTCATTACGAGTTTAATTTCTCTCAGTACACAATTAAAATAACCATGAAACCTGTTTCATTTAAAACTAGATTCAATAATAAATTTATGCATATAAACTATATTTCTTAATTTGTTTTTTACAATTTTTAAGGATTTTTCAAAGTTGAAATAGGGGATTTCACAGTCATCCTGAGCAAGTCTCACACAATTGTAAACATTTCAAAATATAGAATTCCTTTGTTTTCTCTGTTTCTTTTATATGAAAATAGACTCATTAAGATTTAATTTCACATCTCATTCAACCTCTAATTAAATTCCTTCTATTTTTGGTGAATTTTCAAAATCACGTTACTGCTACTGTCTAAAACAGTTTTAATGCTAATTTCATTCTTTCACACATTCTTTATACTAACCTCATTTTAACTTACATATATATATATACTACAAATCATTTTCATCACATTTCATACATCACAAGTGTAGGTCTATGACTACAATGTCACCACAAAACCATCTTGTTGAACAATTCGGAATAATCCTCGATACTTGATAGTTTTAGCACACAGCCCCACCATCATATCTCATTTAATTCGGCTCTCTTGCACACATGGTGAACACTTAGTACCACTCATGCGACCTAGCCGATTTATCTCGTATCTCTCTTGTCTACATGGTGTCCTTCACTTGGAATCACTCATGCGACCTAGCTACATTTATCTCTCACGTAGCTCTCTTGTCTACATGGGATACATCCCGTATCACACATGTGACCTAGCTACATTTATCTCTTACGTAGCCTTCTTGTACACATGATGTGCACTCGGCACCATACATGTGACCTAGCTACGCTCCCTCTATTTTATTCGATTTTTCCGAATGTTCAACCGGGATCTCTCTCTCTATTATTTATTTCCATTCTTTCAATAGTCGATTTATACCTCAACATCAGCATATATATATAATAGGCTAAAATATAAAAATGTAAATGAAATTAATGTATTATTTATATACAAACTTACCTCGGTGCAAAATATGGGAATTTTGCAATTTAGTCCAAAACTTTCTCCTTTCCTCGTTCGAGGTCGATTCCACGCCTTTCTTGATCTATAACAACATATTTAGCTCATTTAACACTCAAACTATTTATTTTTATCCAAAAATCACATTATACAAAAATTACATTTTTGCCCCTAACTTTTACAAAATTACGATTTTACCCCAAGGCTCGGAAATTTAATTTCAGCCCTTATTCTTATGTTTAATGACCTACTGATCATTTTTCTCTTCTATGGCAACATCAAATTCTCACTCTAACACATAGTTATGAACAATAGGTATTTTTATCGATTTTGTTGTTTTGCTCGTTTTCGTTAAAAATCGCTTAGAAAAGATCGTTCCCCTAACTTCAAACATTCATATTCTACCATCAAACAAAAAAATACATGCCTATCATTCATGGGTAAATTTTTAAACATAAACCCTAACTCGAATTAATGGTAGAAATAAGTAAACCGAGCTACGAGGATTTCAAAAATGTGAATAACATTAAAAACGGGACTTGAATTCACTTACTATGAAGCTTGAAAGTTGAAGAAACCCTAGCTATGGAGGAGAGCAATTTTCGGCAGCAACTAATGAAGATGATAACCAATTTTGTGTTATTTTTCCCATTTTATTTCATTTAATATACAAATGACCAAAATGCCCTAACTATTAAACTTTCAAAAAAATTCCCTCCATGTCCAACTTTTGTCCATAACTTAAGAATGGGTCAAATTTCTATTTAAGACCTCCTAATTAATATCCCAAAGCAATTTGATACTAAAAACTTCTAAAACACGAGTTTTACAATTTATTCGATTTAGTCCCTATTCTCAACTTAAGCGTGAAATGCACAGAATTTTATCACGAAATTTTCATGAAATCATGAAATCATATCAAAACCCCAAAATAATTATAAAACAATTATTTCTATCTCGGATTTGTTGTCACGAAACCACTATTCCGATTAGGCCCTAATTCGGGTTGTCACAGTTCCCACGTACCTTCAAACTCAAGAATACAACATCTTAACATATCCTTGAGAATCTGAATAACCCGCTCGGATTGACCATCCATCTGCGAGTGAAAAGCAGTACTGAAATGCAATTTCATACCTAAATCCTCTTGCAGCTTCTTCCAAAATCGTGAAGTGAACCTCGAATCTCTATCTGATACAATAGATAAAGGTACCCCGTGCAATCTTACAATATCAAAACTGTATAACTCAGCTAATTTGTAATCAGATTGTACCGGAATAAAATGAGCTGATTTCGTCAATCGATCAACCACAACCCAGATCACATCTTTCTTTTGCGGAGGTAGGGGCAAACCCGAAACAAAATCCATCGTTACTCTATCTTATTTCCACTATAGAATCATAATCGGTTGTAACAAACCAGATGATACCTGCTGTTCAACTTTTACTTGCTGATAGATCAAACATTTCGAAATAAAGTTAGAAATATCTTTTTTCATTCCAGACCACCATTAATGTTGTTTCAAATCATTATACATTTTTGTACTACCCGGATCTATAGATAAACGACTATTGTGAGCTTTATTCAAAATCATCTGAATCAACTCTGGATTTCTCGGCACACAAATTCGATCTCGAAATCTCAAACAACCGTCATTGTCAACTCAAAATTTTACACTGTGCTTGTTTTGCTATTATCTCATTATCAACCTTTTGAGCATCAATAATCTGTTGTAAAAACAACGATCTCACTTTCAATTTGGCTAAAATCAAACCATCATTAGAATACACAACTGAGTATTCATAGCACGTAATGCAAATAATGATTTTTGACTTAAAGCATCAGCAGCAACATTTGCTTTTCTTGGATGATAATCGATCACAAGTTCATAGTCATTTAGAAGTTCTAGCCATCTTCTCTATCGTAGGTTCAAATCTTTCTGAGTGATCAGATATTTCAAACTTTTATGATTGGTCAGATAGTGGTGCCAAATCCTCAAAGCAAACAAAATAGTCGCCAATTCCAGATCGTGTGTTGGATAGTTCTTTTCATGCGGTTTTAACTGTCTTGAAGAATAAGCTATGACTTTGCCTTCTTGCATCAAAACGCAACCCAGACCGTTCAACGAAGCATCACTGTAGACCATAAATTCTTTACCCGATTCTGGTTGTACTAATATCGAAGCTTCAGTCAATAGAGCTTTTAACATATCAAAGCATTTCTAACACTTTTCAGACCAATCAAATTTCGCATCTTTCTAAAGTAGTTTTGTCAATGAGTCGCAATCATATAAAAGCATTTCACAAATAGTCTATAATAACCAGCAAGTCCTAAAAAACTGCAGACTTCAGAAACATTTCTCGGAGACTTTCAATCCAGAATAGTTGAAATTTTTTCGGATCAACTTGGATACCTGATGCTGACACAATATGGCCAAGAAAACCAACTTCGCTCAACTAGAATTCACATTTGCTAAACTTTGCATACAACTGCTTATTTGCAAAGTCTGTAGCACTATTCTCAAATGCTCGGCATGTTCGATTTCATCACATGAGTAAATCAGAATGTCATCAATGAACATGACAACAAATTGATCTAAATACGGTCTAAAAATTCAGTTCATCAAATCCATAAAAATAACAGGTGCATTCGTTAATCCGAAAGGCATAACTAAAAACCCATAATGACCGTACCTTATTCGGAAAGTAGTTTTTGGAATATCTGAATCTTTTATTCTCAACTGATAATAACCCGATCTCAATTCTATCTTTGAAAATACGGTTGGTCCTTTCAACTAATCAAACAAATCATCAATTTTGGGCGGATGATATTTGTTCTTGATAGTCACTTTGTTCAACTGACGATAATCAATGCACATTCTCATCGTACCATCTTTCCTTTTCACAAATAGAACATGAGCACCCCAAGATGAATAACTTGGTCTTGCGAATCCTCTATCAGTCAATTCTTGCAAGTCAGACTTTAATTCTTTTAACTCGGTCAGAGACATTCTATATGAAGCTATGGAAATCGAAGTAGTTCCCGCTACTAACTCAATGCCAATTTTAACTTCTCGAATCGGAGGTAATCCCTGAAGTTCTTCAGGAAACACATTAGCGAATTCACAGACAACAGGCATTGATTCCACTTTCTTTTCTGTTACTTTTGAATCTATCACATAAGCAAAGTAAGCTTTACAACCCTTTCTCACAATACTCAGAGCTTTCATTGATAAAATCATAGCCGGTAAGCTATTCAAATCATTAGCTTCAATTCAGACTATTTCATCATTCTTGAATATCAAATCAATAGTTTTCCATTTGCAGTTCATAATAGCATCATGCAAAGTTAACCAATCCATACCCAGAATTATATCAAACTCATCAAAGGGTAATAACATTAGATCACTAGGAAAACAATTGTCTCAAAACATTAACAGACAATTCTTGCAGACTTTATCAACCAAAACACATCTGCCTAAGGGGTTCGATACTTTAATTACAAATTCAGTAGACTCTACAGGCAAAGTCTTACTTTTCACTAAGTTCATGCATATATAATAATCCGTTGATCCTAGATCTATCAAAGCAATCACAAAGTATCGTAAAGAGTAAAAGTACCCATAATCACATTTGGAGACGAAGCTTCATCACGAGCTCGGATGGCATAGGCTCTAGAAGGTGCTCTAGCCTCAGATCAAATAGCAGTGTCTTTATTCCTTCCTTAACAACCACTCGTATTTCACATATTTCTGGGAGGTCTACCTCTAGCTGAAGTGTTACTGTAACAGCACGATTTTGTGCCTAGTCGGAACAGTGGTTTCGAGACCACTGAACCAGTGTTGGAGAAATTATTTTTATAATATTTTCTCTGTTGTGGCATGATTATATGAGAGTATGAAAATTTTGGTGAATTAATGTTAGTGATTGCATGCTTAACCGGGAAAAATGACTAAATCACATAAAGGGTAAAAGTTCTATTTTCCTTGATTGACATGCCAAATAGCTTGAGAGCCATAATTGGAGGTCTCTAAAGGGCAATTAGACCCTCTCTAAGAGGCATGGCTGGCAATAGGGAGAAGGAAATTAATGTGTCAAATGGTTAGGTAATTTAATGACCTAATTTTGACTAGAATAAAAATAAAAATAAAGAGAAAAGATGTCATTTTTTTCTACCATCTTCTCCACCAAAAATTTAGCCTTTGAAGAGGGTTTTGAGCTTAAAAAATTTTAGCAACTTAAAGCCTTCACAAATCAAGAATTACAAAATTCGGGCCTAGACCAAGGAAAAACAAAGCTAGTGGACTAAGCCGAGATAGCCGCCATATTTTGAGTACCAAAGTAAGTTGTATGTAAATAATACAACTACATTGTCAATATATGTGTTTGAATTGATATAGCATAAATTGTTTGTTTGTGGAAATAATTATGTATGATGAAATTTTTATATTAGTAGAACTTCCATTTGAACCGCAGGAATTAAATCGGATATTCATGCCTTAGCATTTGAGTCATTTGTGTGCTAGTGTAAGACTTGTCTGGGACATGCATCGGTCAGATTACGAGAGCCAGTGTAAGACCATGTTTGGGACATGGATTCGGCATTGAGAGGAGAGCTAGTATAAGACATATTGGGACATGCATTGGCCTCGAGATGTAAGACAGTGTAAGACAGGTCTAGGACATGCATCGACTACATGATGTGCCAATATAAAACCATGTCTAGGACATGGCATCGGTACTGTAACATCTTGTTTTTCGGATGTATTCGCGGTTTTCAATATTTTGTAAAGATTTTAAAATTTTGTATCTGGATGTGGAATTTATATTTTTGAGTCGGTAAATGGGCTTATAGAAGGCCCATGTGTTGGCCAAAACCCAGTTGAATTTATGAATTTTTGGACTTAAAAGGTGAGGGGTTCTGGCTAAGTGGCCTTAAGTGGAGTGATGGGCAAATTGCATCACAAAAAGAGCCTTAGTAAAGTGGCAAGGGTGACTCCACTAGGCTCCTAAAAATGTGGCGTGTGGAGCTTTGAGGGAGGCATGGGATCGATTCCCTGTGTTGACAAATAGGTGCATTTATTTTTAAGTGCAGGAGGGGTAGTGTTGGAGTCCAGGTGGATTCTACTAAAGGAGAGTTTGGATTAGTCCAAACGCTTGGATTAAGGAGTGATAAGGGGTGAGATTTAAGGGATTAGGAGAGAGGATAGGAGTTGGCCGAATATTGGGAATTGAAGAGGGAAAAATCGGCAGGGGGTTTTGAGGTTAGTATTTCGGCACTTAGGGTGGAGTGGTGCCGTTTTCTTTTGCTGAAACACCTTAGGGTTTTTCTTTTCTCTCTCCTTCCTCTCTAGCCGAAACTACCACCTCCCATATTCTTCTTTTTCTAATTTTCTTCAAAACCATTCATCAATTCTGCTGTTCATCAATACCTTTACCGAAGTAGCAAAAGCCGAAATCCTGTGATCATTGCTTGTACCGATTTCTTCAAAGCTAGGTTCTTCTATGTTCTTTGTTTTTATTAAATCTGCGATTATCTTTTCTTAATCCTAGATACCTGACGGCAATTCTATTTCAAGGTCATAGTCTCATATCGTCATCTCCTTCACCACCCAAAAGCCGAAAGTACCATTTGTTTAGGGGCTTATAGCCGAAACTTCTTCAACCCTTAGATTCGGGTGTTACCATTGTTCTAGGGATAAATCTGCACCGGATTCCATGGAAATCAAGTAGGAGTAAGGGGTAAGTACTTATCATCTCAGATCTGTTCTTATTTTACGATGTTAGGAAAAGTCGAAATCCCTAAAAATTAGGGAGGCTGTCGATTTGAGCATAAGGCTTTAAGGGATTGTAACTGATGTTTTCTTTTGGTGATTAGAGTCTTCTTAAGCGTTGGATCGAAAGCGTGAATCATTGGGACAATCGAATTCGGAGCTAGCTATCGATTTTGGCAAAAAGGTAAGGGTTCAAAGGCTTTTTAGGGATATGGTTCGATCATGGATAAGTAAGTTTTGGGGGTTTAGTGATTATGGTTTGTAAATAAGAACTGTGCTAATCAATTGTAGGACATCGAAAGGGATCTCAGTAGCAGTCGTCGCGAATCAGGTGTGTACCGAACCCCCTTTCTTAGTTCAATTCGGCAAAAGCCGAAATGCCGAAATTCCGGCATTTCATAGGCTTGTGAGTATGCGAATGCTCTCAAGACATAGAGTAATTGTTAGATCTAGCACCGCAAAGTGGTAAGTAAGTTCGTGTGACGTTTTAGCATTTTTCAGAAAAAGGGGCCTCGATGGGCCAAAACTAGGCCCAATGGGCTTACGGACCAATATGGGTAAGAGATGGGCAAAGTAGCATGTTAGCTAGATGGTGGAACAAAATTGCATAAAACGGCTAAAAATTTCTGAAATAACGTGTGTAGTTGCGTAAGTACAAAATTACACCTAAAGAGCATAATTACCGAAATACCCCTAGGGTTTAAAATGGCTAAACTGCATGATTGATTAATACTGTACTGTACATGATATGCTTTATTAATATATGTTGCATGGGATTGGGGGTATTGATGGAGGAAGTATTGAATGTGGTTCATCCACGTACTGGAGGCTTTGCCTCAACTTACTGATATTTGAGCAGCGTTGCTGCAACTGTGGAGTGTAGGGCTGGATGGGTTGAGATATTCCCCACATGGAGTGTAGGGCTGGTACGGGGCAGTGTAGCGGTTGGTGGGTTGAGTAGTCTCCCTAGATGGGTTTGCATGCATTACTACTATTGTTACCTATGTTACTGAACTGGACCTATGGGCCACACTGTTATGTTAAAAAGGGCTAAGGCCTTTCTACTGTATTCTGAAAAGGGCTTCAGTCCACTGTGTACTGTTATCTGAATAGGGCTTAGGCCCAATGGGCTTGAGCTGATTTGGGCTTTGGATGGGTTTCTGTATACACTGAGTTTTCCCAAACTCACCCCTTCCTCTTCCATCCTTGCAGGTGAGCCCTAGATGGTGGACTTGGAGCTGGGCGGGATTCAGAGTGGCCATGCAGATGGATTGCTGATTTTAAATAAGTTTAGCATTTAATTTAGATTATTTTTATTATGCTTAAAGTTGTAATAAGGCCGCTCTTTTTAATTAATTTTATTTTGGGGATTATTAAACCGGTTAGCACTAGGGTTCGTTTTATAAAAACTACTCGTTTTTAAAAGATCACGATGACGCGCAAAGTTTCCGCAAAGTAAATGTTTTTCCAAGAAAATAAATATTTTAAGCAAATGTTTTTCAACCTTAATCATTTTCTTAAGATGGACATAACCAAACGGTTTTCTCAAAATTATACGAGATGTTAGAGTGTGGCAATGGCGGTGTGCATGTCTAGGATTGGATCCGAAGGGAGCTTGGTACTTAAGCTGTCCGACGGACTCACCTCCTCTTCTTCCTGGTTTCCTACCTGGTGCACAGCTTCCATTCACTCTAACCTACTTTTAAAAGTGTCTTTTACAACACCAACTAAGTTTTCCAACTAAGTAATACGGAATGTTTTGAACGCTTCGATGTGGCGCATCAGATCCGGTCATAACGTCTAGGCCGGGTTTGGGGTGTTATATTTAGTGGTATCAGAGCCTAGTTGCAACAACTCAGCTGTGGATCGGGTCTGAAAATCTTTAAAAAAAATAAGTTTTTTTTTAAGTTTTTCAAAGATGTTCAAAGTTTTTCTATGGAACGAGGTTAAATCAATAGTTTTAAAATAAAAGTGTTTTCAAATGAAATCTTTTTATTTTCGGTAAACAAAAACATGGGTTTTTATGGACTGATAAAGAAGTGGCACACTGAATCCCTGGCACCAAGTCTGTAAGTGTTCTTTTTGTGCTTTAAATATTTATATGGAACTGGACTGGAAATAATACTGTAGATAGTATTGAGCCTTAGAGATAGTGCTATTGATAAGGTAGTATTAGGGCTACAAAACTGGGACCGTAGCTAAATTGTGATTGCGCTAAAATAACTCTGAAACTCTATCTGTTCATAAGACATTCTGTAATAAATAGTGGAACCAGTAAACTAATGTCATAAAATTCGTAATCAGATAAATCGTTATGAGTACAAGGGCTACTCGAGGAAGAGGCCGTGGTCGAGGCCGAGGTAGCACTCAAGCTGGATCTGCGTCATCTGAACACATACCAGCTGGCGAGGTACGTCCACCACTGGTTAATGAAAATGGGCCGTATGACCGGGCCGCAGGGGATGACGCTTTGTCTCAGGCCATGTTGAGGGTTTTGGAAAGGGTGGCCAGAGCTAACGTCGGGCCTATGAATAGGGGGTCCATTTCTAAACGACTTCAGGCCAACGGAGCTGAGATTTTTAGGGGCATATCTGGAGTGGCCCCAAATGTGGCTGAGTACTGGTTGGAAGCCACAGAGCGGATCATGGATGACCTGGACTGCTCAGCAGAACAGAAGTTGAAAGGGGTGGTGTCGTTGCTGCGGGATGAAGCGTATCAGTGGTGGATTACTGTGAGAGAGGGTACCCCAGCTGAGAGGGTAACATGGGAGCTGTTCAAACAGACCTTTAAGGCAAAATATGTTGGAGCTAGCTATGTGGATGCACGCAGAAAGGAGTTCTTGAATCTGACTCAGGGAAACAAGACCATTGCTGAATATGAGGCAGAATTCCTACGATTGAGTCGGTATGCTAATGGCATCGTTTCCACTGAATACAAGCGCAGCGTTCGTTTTGAGGATGGTCTCAGAGATGAGTTAAGGGTGCTCATAGCTCCGCAGAGAGAGCGAGATTTCGCTGCACTGGTAGAGAAGGCTAAGATAGCCGAGGAGGTGAAACAAACCGAACGGAAGAATCGTGATAGGGATCGGAGTCGGTTCAGGAGGGATGCTGGACCAGCGGGTGCTGCAAATCGAAATGTTAAGAGAGCTAGGGTGGAGGAACCGGTTCGAGCAGTTCCGGTGAACACAGGTAGACCGCAAGCTTGTGGGGATTACGGCAGAACGCATCAAGGAGAGTGCTGGAAGTGTTCTGGGGCTTGTCTTCGTTGTGGGTCTAAGGAGCATAGGATGAAGGATTGTCCTAGGAGGGCCACTCAGGCTCAGGTGGCCGAACAAGAAGCTGTGCGACCGGCTCAACCTGTGAAGGATGGACCGCCGCTGCCAAGAGGTCATGGACAAGGTCGCGGTGGTAATGGCCGTGGACATGGGGCACCTGGCAAGGGTATTGGTAACGCGGATGCTTGTCAGCCAGCTTTGGTGTATGCTGCTCGTCGCCGCGAAGAGGGTGACGCACCTGATGTCATAACTGGTACGTTTTTTATATATAGTGTACCTTATACTGCTCTGATTGACGTAGGATCAACCCACTCATATGTGGCATATAACATTTCTGGGGTATTGGGTGTGCATTCCGAGGAGACTGTATGTGGGGTGTTTGTGATAAGTCCTTTAGGTCATTCGGTTAAGGTAGAGAAACTCTTCAAGGAGGTGCCTCTGGAGATTCAAGGCAGGGTTTTCTGTGGCGATTTGATAGAGTTACCGCTTGAAGAATTCGATTTGATACTAGGGATGGATTGGTTGACCAAGCATAAGGCAACTTTGGATTGTGCAGCTAAGAGGATGGTGTTAAGGACTGTCAATGATGAAGTGGTAATGATTATTGGAGAACGGAGGGATTACTTATCCAATGTAGTATCGGCGTTGAGGGCTGAGAAACTGATGCGCAAGGGGTGCGAGGCATATTTGGCTTTGGTAAGCCAAGCTGAAACTAAGGATCTGACTGTGGAGACCATCAGAACTGTTAGGGAATTCCGGGATGTTTTTCCGGAAGAGCTTCCTGGATTACCTCCAAATCGAGAAGTCGAGTTTGGAATCGATTTGTTGCCTGGAACAGCTCCAGTATCTATTGCACCCTATAGGATGGCACCGAAGGAGTTGGTGGAACTGAAGGCTCAAATTTAAGAGTTGTTAGATAGAGGCTTCATTAGGCCTAGTGTGTCTCCTTGGGGAGCACCGGTCTTGTTTGTGAAGAAAAAAGACGGAACGATGCGCATGTGCATCGATTATCGCCAGTTGAACAAACTGACGATTAAGAATAAGTATCCACTACCAAGAATTGACGATCTGCTTGATCAGCTTAGGGGAGCTTCGGTATTCTCCAAAATCGATCTTCGTTCTGGATACCATCAGCTAAGGGTAAAACAAGGGGATATTCATAAGACAGCATTCCGAACTCGATATGGACATTATGAGTTTGTGGTCATGCCGTTTGGGCTGACGAATGCACCTGCAGCTTTTATGGATCTGATGAATCGAGTATTCCAACCTTACTTGGATCGGTTCGTAGTCGTCTTTATCGACGATATCCTGGTATACTTTGAAACGGAGGCGAAGCATGATGAGCATCTTCGTATTGTGCTGCAAGTGTTAAGGGAAAAGGAGCTCTATGCGAAATTCAGCAAGTGTGAATTCTGGTTGAAGGAGGTAACCTTCCTTGGGCATGTGGTCTCTGCCGAGGGGATTAAGGTGGATCCTCGTAAAATTGAAGCAATTCTGGAATGGAAGCCACCTAGGTCAGTATCAGAAATTCAGAGTTTCCTAGGGTTGGTAGGTTACTACAGAAGGTTTGTGGAGGGTTTCTCGGTGATGGCGGCACCCTTGACAAAACTCATAAGGAAAGGAGTACCATTTGTCTGGACCGAGAAACAGCAAAAAGCTTTTGATCAGTTGAAAAAGGTTTTGACCGAAGTGCCAGTGTTGATTCAACCGGTGTCTGGGAAGGACTTTACTGTGTACAGCGATGCGTCGCATGTGGGGTTAGGTTGCGTACTGATGCAAGAGGGCAAGGTGGTAGCTTATCCATCGCGACAGCTTAAGGCTCATGAGGTGAATTACCCTACGCATGATTTGGAGCTAGCAGCGTTGATTTTTGCGTTAAAAATTTTGAGACATTACTTATATGAGGAGAAGTGCATTATATATACAGATCATAAGAGCCTAAAGTATTTGTTGACTCAGAAGGAGTTGAACCTTAGGCAACGAAGATGGGTGGAGTTGCTTAAAGATTATGATTGCTCGATAGAGTACCACCCAAGAAAGGCTAATGTGGTGGCGGATGCATTGAGTCGAAGGGTAGTTACTGATTTGAGAGCCTTATTCGTACGGTTAAGTCTGTACGACGATGGAAGCTTGTTGGCAGAACTGCAAGTAAGGCCTACTTGGACTGAGCACGTTAGGGAAAAACAGTTGAAGGATGATTCATTAGCTCTTCGGTTCCAGCAAGTTAAGAATGGTGAGAACGAGGATTTTGGGTTGAACACTGAGGGAGTTCTGTGCTTTCGTGGAAGGGTTTGTATTCCAAAGGACCCTGAATTGAGGCAGTTAATTCTAAAAGATGCTCATGGTGGACTCTATGCCATGCATCTTGGAGGGAATAAGTTATATCGAGACTTGCGAGAGATGTACTGGTGGCCCGGATTAAAACGAGAGGTGACTGAATTTGTTGGGAAATGTCTGACGTGCCAGCAGGTTAAGGCTGAGCACCAATTGCCTTCGGGATTACTGCAACCTGTGAAAATTCCGCTATGGAAGTGGGAAAGAGTAACAATGGACTTTGTGAGTGGGTTACCTTTGACACCCACCAAGAAAGATTAGGTGTGGGTGGTTGTGGATAGGTTAACAAAATCTGCTCATTTCATACCTGTTCATACCGACTACTCACTGCAAAAGTTGGCCAAGTTATATGTGGCGGAGGTAGTGCGACTGCATGGGGTGCCAGTGTCAATAATTTCTGATCGAGACCCTAGGTTTATAGCTCGATTTTGGCAGAAGTTGCAGGAAGCATTGGGTACACGATTGGATTTTAGCACCACTTTTCACCCACAGGCAGATGGACAGTCAGAAAGGGTTATTCAGGTTCTGGAGGATATGTTGAGAGGTTGTATCATTGATTTCCGTGGAAGTTGGGAGGACTACTTACCATTGGCGGAGTTTGCTTACAATAACAGCTATCAAGCAAGTATTCAGATGGCTCCATATGAAGCGCTTTATGGGCGAAGATGTCGTACGCCGACGTGTTGGACAGAGTTGGGTGAACGACGAGTACTTGGACCGGAATTGGTGGCAGACACTGAAAGCAAGGTTAGGCTGATAAGGGATCGGTTAAAGGAGGCATCCAACAGACAGAAGTCGTATACGGATCTGAAGCGCAAGGAGATTGAGTTCGCTGTTGGGAATATGGTTTTCTTGAAGGTTTCCCCTTGGAAGAAAATTTTGAAATTTGGTAAGAAGGGTAAGTTGAGCCCCCGGTTTATTAGGCCTTACCGAATTGTTAAGTGGGTTGGACCAGTGGCTTATCAGCTAGAGTTACCACCAAAACTGCATCGTATCCACGACGTTTTTCATGTATCCATGCTGAGGCAGTACCGATCTGACCCAACTCATATCATACCAGTTGCAGAAATCGAGGTACAGTCAGATTTAACTTTCGAAGAGGAACCTGTGCAAATACTTGATCGTGACGTCAAGGTGTTGAGAAGGAAATCAGTTCCACTAGTGAAAGTACTTTGGAGGAACCATGGCAAAGAAGAAGCTACTTGGGAGACTGAGGAGGCTATGCGTCAACAGTACCCTCAACTATTCTAATAAGGTAAAATTTCGAGGTCGAAATTTCTTTAAGGAGGGTAGAGTTGTAACATCCTGATTTTCGGATGTATTCGCGGTTTTCAATATTTTGTAAAGATTTTAAAATTTTGTATTTGGATGTGGAATTTATATTTTTGAGTAGGTAAATAGGCTTATAGAAGGCCCATGTGTTGGCCAAAACCCAGTTGAATTTTTGAATTTTTGGACTTAAAAGGTGAGGGGTTCTGGCTAAGTGGCCTTAAGTGGAGTGATGGGAAAATTGCATCACAAAAAGAGCCTTAGTAAAGTGGCAAGGGTGACGCCACTAGGCTCCTAAAAATGTGGCGTGTGGAGCTTTGAGGGAGGCATGGGATCGATTCCCTGTGTTGACAAATAGGTGCATTTATTTTTAAGTGCAGGAGGGGTAGTGTTGGAGTCCAGGTGGATTCTGCTAAAGGAGAGTTTGGATTAGTCCAAACGCTTGGATTAAGGAGTGTAAGGGGTGAGATTTAAGGGATTAGGAGAGAGGATAGGAGTTGGCTGAATATTGGGAATTGAAGAGGGAAAAATCGGCAGGGGGTTGTGAGGTTAGTATTTCGGCACTTAAGGTGGAGTGGTGCCGTTTTCTTTTGCTGAAACACCTAAGGGTTTTTCTTTTCTCTCTTCTTCCTCTCTAGCCGAAACTACCACCTCCCATATTCTTCTTTTTCTATTTTTTCTTCAAAACCATTCATCAATTCTGCTGTTCATCAATACCTTTGCCGAAGTCGCAAAAGCCGAAATCCTGTGATCACTGCTTGTGCCGATTTCTTCAAAGCCAGGTTCTTCTATGTTCTTTGTTTTTATTAAATCTGCGATTATCTTTTCTTAATCCTAGATACCTGACGGCAATTCTATTTCAAGGTCATAGTCTCATATCGTCATCTCCTTCACCACCCAAAAGCCGAAAGTACCATTTGTTTAGGGGCTTATAGCCGAAACTTCTTCAACCCTTGGATTCGGGTGTTACCATTGTTCTAGGGATAAATCTGCACCGGATTGCATGGAAATCAAGTAGGAGTAAGGGGTAAGTACTTATCATCTCAGATCTGTTCTTATTTTACGATGTTAGGAAAAGTCGAAATTCCTAAAAATTAGGGAGGCTATCGATTTGAGCATAAGGCTTTAAGGGATTGTAACTGATGTTTTCTTTCGGTGATTAGAGTCTTCTTAAGCATTGGATCGAAAGCGTGAATCATTGGGACAATCGGATTCGGAGCTAGCTATCGATTTTGGCAAAAAGGTAAGGGTTCAAAGGCTTTTTAGGGATATGGTTCGATCATGGATAAGTAAGTTTTGAGGGTTTAGTGATTATGGTTTGTAAATAAGAACTGTGCTAATCAATTGTAGGACATCGAAAGGGATCTCAGTAGCAGTCGTCGCGAATCAGGTGTGTACCGAACCCCCTTTCTTACTTCAATTCAGTAAAAGCCAAAATGCCAAAATTCTGGCATTTCATAGGCTTGTGAGTATGCGAATGCTCTCAAGACATAGAGTAATTGTTAGATCTAGCACCGCAAAGTGGTAAGTAAGTTCGTGTGACGTTTTAGCGTATTTTGAAAAAAGGGGCCTCGATAGGCCAAAATTGGGCCCAATAGGCTTACGGACCAATATGGGTAAGAGATGGGCAAAGTAGCATGTTAGTTAGATGGTGGAACCAAATTGCATAAAACGGCTAAAAATTTCTGAAATAACGTGTGTAGTTGCGTAAGTACGAAATTACCCCTAAAGAGCATAATTACCAAAATACCCCTAGGGTTTAAAATGGCTAAACTGCATGATTGATTAATACTATACTATACATGATATGCTTTATTAATATCTGTTGCATGGGATTGGGGGTATTGATGGAGGAAGTATTGAAAGTGGTTCATCCACGTACTGGAGGCTTTGCCTCAACTTACTGATATTTGAGCAGCGTTGCTGCAACTGTGGAGTGTAGGGCTGGATGGGTTGAGATATTCCCCACATGGAGTGTAGGGCTGGTACGGGGCAGTGTAGCGGTTGGTGGGTTGAGTAGTCTCCCCAGATGGGTTTGCATGCATTACTACTATTGTTACTTATGTTACTGAACTGGACCTATGGGCCACACTGTTATGTTAAAAAGGGCTAAGGCCTTGCTACTGTATTCTGAAAAGGGCTTCGGTCCACTGTGTACTGTTATCTGAATAGGGCTTAGGCCCAATGGGCTCGAGCTGATTTGGGCTTTGGATGGGTTTCTGTATACACTGAGTTTTCCCAAACTCGCCCCTTCTTCTTCCTTCCTTGCAGGTGAGCCCTAGATGGTGGACTTGGAGCTGGGCGGGATTCAGAGTGGCCATGAAGATGGATTGTCGATTTTAAATAAGTTTAGCATTTAATTTGGATTATTTTTATTATGCTTAAAGTTGTAATAAGGCCACTCTTTTTAATTAATTTTATTTTGGGGATTATTAAACCGGTTAGCACTAGGGTTCATTTTATAAAAACTACTCGTTTTTAAAAGATCACGATGACGCGCAAAGTTTCCGCAAAGTAAATGTTTTTCCAAGAAAATAAATATTTTAAGCAAACGTTTTTCAACCTTAATCATTTTCTTAAGATGGACATAACCAAACGATTTTCTCAAAATTATACGAGATGTTAGAGTGTGGCAATGGCGATGTGCATGTCTAGGATTGGATCCGAAGGGAGCTTGGTACTTAAGCAGTCCGACGGACTCACCTCCTCTTCTTCTTGGTTTCCTACCTGGTGCACAGCTTCCATTCACTCTAAACTACTTTTAAAAGTGTCTTTTACAACACCAACTAAGTTTTCCAACTAAGTAATACGGAATGTTTTGAACGCTTCGATGTGGCGCATCAGATCCTGTCATAACATCTAGGCCGGGTTTGGGGTGTTACAGGTATAGGTACGTGAGAGTCAATGTAAGACCATGTCTGGGACATGGCGTTGACTTAGCGTGAGAGCCAGTGTAAGACCATGTATGGGACATGGCAGCAGCATTATACCCTATGTCTGAGGCTTAGTGACTATCTGATAGTATTTCAAATGGTTCAACGGTGACGGTTATAGTTTATGTAAAATAAGAAAAGTATAACCATGTTATGAGTGATACAGGTACCTAAATGAAATGCATGAGATGTGACCTTAGTATATACTATGTGAATTGGGTAGTGACGAGTAAGTTGTGCTTATGCCTATTTTAGTGTTATGAGCATGATGATGAATGGTAAAGTTGTCATTATATAAAACTTACTAAGCTTTATGCTTAACCTATTTCCTTTCCATTTTCTTATAGGGCTGCCAGTGTAGCTCAAGGATTATTGCCTACATCGGAGACGCCAGTCACACTATCATCCGAAGCACTTGGTATAGTTAAATCTTTTATTTTGATTATGGCATGTATAGGACCCTAACTTCTGAGTTTTGTGTCATTTTTAATTGGCCAAATGTGTTGGCTTACTCTAGCATTTGATTTATTGGTGTAAGACCATGGAAATTGGCAAATGTTGAAAGTTATTTCATGAATACAAGAAGTTCTTTTAGAATGAGTAATTTATTGGTTGCTTAAGTATAAATGAAATGTGTGAAAGCCTGAGCTATGGTTGTTTTGTTGAGAAATCATATTAAGTTAGGCTTTAATATGTTGGTTGTCATTAAATCATGTTTTAGGGTGGCAAGAGGCTTGGTAGATAGCCTTATATTGTCCACACGGGTAGGCACATGAGCATGTGTCTAAGCCGTGTGTGACACACAGCCAGGCCCATGGGCATGTTGTCCGGTCGTGTGACCCCTGCACATAAAAATTTTAAGTCAGTATGCATGGTAGTAAACACACGGGTAGAGGCACGACCGTGTGTCTCAGCCGTGTGAATGGCACGGCCTAGCACACGGGCATGTGCCTTGGCAGTGTGACCCTTAAGGATTGCTAACATCAAAAATAGAATGTCAAGGTGTTTAGACACGGGCGTGTCATGGCCGTGTGAGAGACACGAGCCATAGACACTGGCATGTGTTAGGCCGTGTGAAAACCCCTGTAGGTTTGAAATTAGAGTTTAATTCACACGGGCGTGGGACACGGGCATGTCCCTAGAGGCTTAGGCTGTGTGTGTCACATGGGCCATTAGCACGGCTGCGTTCTAATGACCACATGGGCGTGTTGCCCATCCACACAGGCGTGTGTCCTATTTTAAAGGTCATTTTCCTAGTGTTGGTTAAAGGATCCGAATTGGTCCTGAGTGGTTTCCAAGAGGTGTTTTGGACTTTATAGGCCTTTGATAAGAAGTTTTAGACAAAGTTTTTTTTTAATATGTCCATGTTTTAATGACACCAAAACGTGGAATTCATGTGTTTAAGAATAGTAACACCCCGTATTCTATCCCAGCGTAGAGCACGGGTATGGGGTGTTACATGTAGTGGTATCAGAGCATGGTTTAGTTAGTTTTAGGACTAACCTAGCATAAGTACGAGTCTAGCTATACATGCCGTAGTTGTATATTGATAGTGTGAAGACTCTTGGCAATTATAAATTTTCTTTTTCATATAGTAAATAGATCCTTACATAGCTATGGCAGATGATGTGGAAAGTAATGCGCAGACTCCTACTGAAGGGACCGCGCCAGTAGGCAGTGAGCCTGTGACACTGAGTCAGGGTGGAGGGGCTAGAAACGCTTACCTCCACATGATGCATGCTTGGTACACAAAGGTTGTTCGTGTGAATCCGAACACTCCACCTCCCCTACCTTCTCTGATTCCTCAATATGCCCTTGGAACTTTGCAAGGAGTGAATTTGGTTAGGAGAGAGAAACTCCAGTAGATAAGATATAAAAGTAAGGGGCAGAGAAATTTTGGGCTAAGATTGATGATGACCCAGAGAGAGCAGAATTTTGGTTAGAAAATACCATTAGGGTATTTGATGAGTTATTGTGCACGCCTAAGGAGTGCGTAAAGTGCACAGTGTCACTACTACGAGACTCAACCTATCAATGGTGGAATACCCTTGTGTTAGTTGTACCATAGGAAAGGATTACATGAGAGTTCTTCTAGGAGGAGATCCGGAAGAAGTACATTAGTCAGATGTTTATAGACCAGAGAAGAAAAGAGTTTTTTAGAGCTGAAGCAAGACCGTAGAATGGTGACTAAGTACGAACGTGAGTTTGTGAAACTCAGCAAATATGCACAGGAGTGCGTATCTACAGAAGTCATTATGTGTAAGAAGTTTGAAGATGCTTTGAACGAAGATATTCATCTATTAGTTGGCATCTTGGAGATAAGGGAATTTGTGGTGCTCGTGGAGAGAGCATGTAAGGTGGAGAAATTGGCCAAAGAAAAGAGAAGAGCTGACATCGAGTCCTGAGACTAAAGGAAAAGACGAATGGGGAAATCACAAGAGACCTCATCTATGAGACCGAGAAAGTTTCCTACCCGATCAAACGTGTCAGTGGGGTTCTCGAATAAGAGCAAGAATAAGCAACACACGGTGTCTAAAGCACAAACCACTTCTGCCTCGAGTGTTGGTAGTGCTTAGCCAAATAGGCCGGAGTGTTCATAATGTGGTAGACATCATTTTGGCGAATGCCGAGCGAATGAAAGAGGTTGCTTCAAATGTGGATCTTTAGACCACTTCATCCGAGACTACCCTGAATTAGATGAGAAAGAGAAAAAGCAAGATGTGAGGGCGAGTAGTGCTCCTACAAGGGGTAGACCACAGAAGAACCTGGGCGGTAGGGCTAGCAGTAGAGGTGCCCCTAGAGATTTAGCTGTGAGGTCCAAGGGTCGTACGCCTACAAGGACTTATGCCATTCGTGCTCACGAAGAGGCATCTTCACCATATGTGATTATGGGTACCTTTTCTCTTCATGATATTTCTATTATTGCTTTGATTGATCTAGGGTCTATTCATTCCTTATGCATAAAATTAGTACCCAGTATGAATATGTCTATTAAGTCCATCGAATTTGTGATAAAAGTGTCGAACCTGTTAGGCAGGCATGTAATAGTTGATAAACTGTGTAGAAATTGTCCTTTGATGATTAGAGGTCATTATTTTCGGGCTAACCTCATGCTACTACCGTTTGATGAATTTGACCTAATTCTTGGATTGGTTAACTGCTCATAATGTGATAGTGAATTGTTGTAGCAAGTTCATTGAAATGAAATGTGAGAATGGAGATGTTATTCGGGTTGAATTAGGTGAACTGGATAACTCACCAGTACTAATTTCGTCTTTGATTGCCGAGAAATATTTGAGAAAAGGGTATGAGTCCTACCTAGCATTTGTGTTGAACACCAAAGAGTCGGAAGTGAAAATTGAGACAGTGCCAGTGGTATGTGAGTATTGGATGTGTTTCTAGAAGAGTTGCTCGAATTACCTCCAACTAGAGAAGTCAAGTGTAACAGCCTGATTTAGACCCTAATCGGAACGGTGGTTTCAGGACCACGAATCTGAGTCTAAAAAATATTTTAAAAATTATTTTTTGTGTTTATTTTGTGTGAATTAATATCTGTGAAATTTTCGCGATTTAATTTTTTTGTTTGAGTGTCCGATTTAATAAAAGGGCTTAATCGCGTAAAATGAAAATTTGATAGTTTAAAGTGTGATGACCAAATTGAATGTGTCTTTATAATTTGGAGCATTTATGTTGAAATTCTGCCATTGAATAAGTGATGGACGGTAGAAACCATGAATTATAATGGTTTTATATTTTAATATAAAGGTTATATATGTAATTTGGCTAATAAATTATATTAATATAAAACATAAAATTAAAAGCCATAACTTATATATTTCTTCCATGACCGAATATCAAAATAAGAAAGAAATGAATAAGGTTTCAAAGGTTCAGCCACCTTCCAAGCTTGATTCAAGATAAAGAACCAAAGAAATCAGATTTGGATCAGGAGAAAACTAAAGTCGTTGACTAGTCATACTATTCTATTTTTCATCGTCTGAGGTAAGTTTATAAGCAAATAGACATTGTTTATTTTGATTATATGCGAGCTATATGTATGCTGAAATGGAATAAATAAATATATATATGTTAGCCGAATGTGTACAAGCTTGGCAGCTATGTTTATGAATTCCTTTCGAGATAGTTAGGACGTCTGAAAGCCCCGTATGAACCTTAGGAATAGCTAGGATACATATGTCATGACATAGGATTCTGATATGTGAGGTGCGAGTAAGATCATGGTATCGATATGTGACTCTGATATATGTGTACGAGTGTGACAGCCCAAAATTGACCCTAGTCGGGAAGTGGTTTCGGGACCGCTAAACTGAGTCACCGAAATGTTTGAATGTGATATTTATTGTCTAGAATATGTAATTACGAATGTGTGAAAATTTCAAGCTTCGATTTAGTCGATTGCATGTGAATTTAGTCAATAGGACTTATGTGCGACATTTTTGAAATGTGATAGGTCGAAGCATAAGGACCTATTAGAGCATGAAATAAAAAGGGGGGACTTGCATGTCAAATTCCCCCCTAACTAGTAGTGGCCGGCCATGACAAGCATGGTAGACCAAGTGTGATGGGCAAGACATGTCATAGACATGTTGTGTTGGTGCATCATGGGTGGAAAAAAATAAAATAAGGAGCATGGGCATAAAATAATGAAAGGGAATATGATGAAAACAAAAAAAAAGTGTGTAGTTGTTTCCCCCCCCATTGCCGTGAGTTAAAGAAAAGAAAAGAGAAAATTTTGTTCATCCTTTTTCATCTTCATTTGGCCGAAATTTCAAAGGAAGGAGGAAGGAGTTCTTGCTTCATGTTTGGTTTGGAAGAGGATTAGGAGGAGGTTTGGCCATACTTGTATCTAGATCAAGGTATGTTTGAGGTTGTGCCATGAGATTCATGCATGTTTCTAGTTGCTAGCTTGAGTTCTAATTATCCCATGGTTCAAATCTTTGCTATGTCATGGGGATGATATTTGGCCTAGGTAGATTTTGTGTTAATGCCATTGCATGCTAAATATGAAGCTTGTTAATGATGCATGTGATGGTGGATTGATGATTCTTGAATCTTCTTTTTAGCATTTTTGAGTGAGCACATATGTGCATTGGTTGCTAGATGGAGAAGAATCGGCTAGCAAGTTGTGTGCTAAGGCCGAATATAATTTTTGTATATTAATGAGTAATGCATGTGTTAAATTGATGGAAAGGGAGAGGATGCTTTACTAGTGTATATATGTGTGTATTAGCCAAGTTTTGAACTTGAAACAAAAGGGTGTTTAGTCAATACAAGTGACCATACTTGTAGAATGTATTAAGTGTTGAAATCGGCCCCAACATAGACATGCATATTCGGCCATAGGAAGGAGATTGGTGTTGCATGTATTCGGTTAGAGGCAAGCATATTGATGCTTTTGTCTTGGCTTAGAAAATTCGGCCAAGGGGGAAAAATTAGCTAAAACGTTGAGTTTGATTCATGATTCCGTACATATGTGACTTTAATGTCTAATGTATAAAAATGGGCTAAGTGCCTTGTGTTCCTCTTTCCGATGCTCAAATGATTAAATCAATTTATTTGTTTAATTAAGCTCAAGAGCAAAGGGGAACTAAATCCGATAAAGGGAAGGAAAAAGTGGTCGAATAGCTATCGGAATCGTTCGACAACACCCGAGGTAAGTTCTTGAGTAAAAGAGCTTAAATTATGATTTGATTAGATCATGTTTTAAGCAAATTAAAATCATGCTCTTTGTGTGGCTATTGAGCCGAAATTGCAAGAATGATAAATGTCTTGTGTTTGAGTTTTGCTAACGAGAACGAAATACGAATGTGCCATGATTTATTGTTAAATGTGCATGGTTATTTGAACGATGTCCGGGCTAAGTCCCGAAGGCTTTGTGCTAAGTGACCATATCCGGACTAAGATCCGAAGGCATTTGTGCGAGATACTAATTCCGGGCTAAGCCCGAAGGCATTTGTGCGAGTTACTAAGTCCGGGTTAAGACCCGAAGGCAATTGTGCGAGTTACTATAACCGGGCTATGTCCCGAAGGCATTTGAACGAGTAGCTATATCCGGTTAAATTCCGAAGGTACGTGATTTGGGAATGAATGATCTTGCTGTAAAAATTTCAGTAAATACTCTAGAAACATCCCAACATTGAGGTATGTTTCGTATGTGCTTGAATTTAGTTGAGCCCTTACAAATAAGTATTCGCTCAGTTGATAAACGAGCTACCGGCCTTTGGCTAAGTTGATCTTTTGTGTATGTACATAAGGGTTGGTAATGTGAAGCAAGTATGATATCGAAAATTTGTGCATATGAAATTATTCGTTTAGCTATATGAATGCTATATTTTTGCTGTGCTGGAATTCCTTGCTCAAAACTTACTAAGCATAAATTGCTTACTCCGTTTCTTTCATCCTTTATTTTATAGATTTTGGTTCTCCAGCTATCGGACTCGGGATTTTGAAGTTGAAGTCGCCCACACTATCAAAACCCCCTTTTGGTACAATTTTGGTTGAACTTCGAAATGGCATGTATAGGACTACCCGTTCGTTGTGGGTCATGGACCCTTTGGACTTGTATAATTTTGGATAGCCATGCGAAAATGGCTTATATATGTTTGAGTGTAATGTTATAATCATTTGGTATGGATATGGTTATTGAGAGGTGTGGATAGGCTTGACAAGGATTGGCCATGGGAATGGTTAATCACTATCATAAATTGTGCTACTTATGCAAAAAGGGCTAGTTGAATCATGGAAACTATGAAATAGGTAAAGTCTACCTTAAAGGCAGATGCTGACAGCAGCAGTGATGTAGATTTGGAAATTCACTAAAAATATTAGGAATGGAATTATATAGTGAATAAATTATGTAAACGAACCTTGATGAATCTATTTTCATAGGAAAGTAACGAAACAATCATACGGACAGTATGTTAAGAGATATTCAGGTTCTTGTGAGACAGGGCCAGAACGGTTTCTGGATTTCCTGTTCCGACTTTGGAAATTCATTATAAATTAACCAGAGACAATTAGGAGTCAATCCATATATGTATAGATTCCTCTGTCAGTCTAGTTTCTATAGAAACAAACGACATCAGTATTGAAGCCCTGTACAGGGAGATATCCAAGTCGTAATGCGCAAAGGTCAGGGTAGTCGATCCCTGTAACATGGGAGACTTTGACTAATAAACTGTACTAATTGGCCCAACTAAAAATTCTAGAAAAAAAATATGTACATGGGTATATGAGTCTAGTTTCAGGGAAAATTTACGGAACTGGATTCCGAGTTTCTGAACTCAAGATATGATTTTTAAAGCGACTATTACGCAGATTGGCAGTGTCTGGAAAATTTTTAAAGTTTGTTAACACCTCGTGTTCGACTCCGGTGACGGTCTCGGGTTCGGGGTGTTACAGCGAGTAAGACCCTATTTGGGATAGTGGCATCGATATGTGATTACATGTAATGCCACGTCTGTGACGTTGGCATTGTACGACATGTGTGATTATTCGAGTGTCTTATCCAATTCCAAATGGTTCATCGAGAAATGACAGGTTGTGAACAAATTTGCAAAATGAGCTAAAATGATCAGGTATGAATTGGTTTATTACCTACTTGAAATCAGGTAAGTAAGTTACTAAAGTGAACATGTGTACCTTGTGAAGTATATTTGGCCTTTGCTATGTATATGCATATGATGTTATATTTTCATTCAAGAGTATACGTATACGTGTTCATATAATGATATTTAGCTTTGAAATTGAAATATATTTTGCTTATATATATGTGTGTGTGTATTTGGCCATATAATATAAATATGTATGTGATTGTTATCCTTTGATTTATGAATATATGCACATAAGTGTATATGTACTAGCTATGATAAAGATATTTTGGTTTGGAAATCTTATTATAGTTTATCAAAATATGTACATGTACATTCGGCTATGAATAGTTTATATGTGAAAGTATATATAAAATACATGAAATTGTAAGCTTAAGATTTAAAGTAACTATGACAGTATAATTTGGTTTAGTTTAAATGATTTGATTATGTCATTAAGTTGTTTATTTGTTTATAACTTACGAAGCTATGAAAGCTTACTCTGTGTGTGTTCATGTTTACCTCTGTTTTATAGATTTTGGATTCAAGTTACGAGCTCGGGAATCGTCAGAGAAGCTTATCACACTATCGACTGTCTTCGATATTTTTTAAGCTGAATTTTCAAACCTATGGCATGTATAGGCTAGATTGTAGTTTGAAATGTTGGATTTTGGTTTTGTATAATTTAAGCCATACGAAAATGGCCTAACTTCTATGTTTGAATTTGGTTTTGTTTGATTATGGCTTAAGTTCATTTTGGTTATTATTCTATATGTCCTAGATGAATGGTATTTTTGATATCTATTTTGTTCATTGAAGTAGGTTGGTGACTTTGGATGTGTGCATTTAGTTGATTCGTTTATGACATATAGATAGATAAAAGTATAAGTGAATTTGGTTGTTAATTTGGTTAAGGTGTTATTCAAGATTTAGTATTAAAGGATGATAGGTTATATTCGAATTTAGAAAAAGTTTATTTTGATATATTTATTACATGGTAGATAAGATTTGTGTATGGAATATATGTTTATATTTGGTTATTGATTTATTCTTGTGCAGTATAAATTGTAACATGAATTGATTTAGAAGTTAGTATAATGTACTTGTGTACTCGGTTATTTGGTGAAAATATATGAAAGGGTTATGGTCAACTTGATGATTCGGTACTTTTACTATATATATATATGTATATGTATATACTTTTGCAAAGGATGAAATGGTATGACATATTTATTAACTCAATGTATATATGTATAACGATATAAGGTGGTGTTTCGATTATGGAGTAAATGATGTTTGTATTTGAGTTATAATATGTAATGAATTAATTAGTGAAGTGTTTGTCAATTATATGTGGTACATTAGAGTATGCTTATGTTATAAAATAATGATAGGTATGATTATATGGATTTGATAATTATTTGAAAATCAATTAATATGCACAAGTAGATCTTGGTTGCCGAATAAACATGAGATGAATATGATTATGTGTCATTTTCAAATGGCACATTATTTGAACATTTTGGATAATTTATTTGAGTGGCCTAATTGTTTGAGTTGATGATATATTTTGGCATATGCAAAGAGGATTATTAATTATATGTATTTATGATATGTAAATGTTGTATTTAGCTAAACAAATGCTATAATGGAATATATCATTTTTATAAGATGAAATGATGTATGTTTCCTTACTAATTAGTATGTGTATAAAATTAGAAAGATAAATAGATATTTTATATTTAAATTATTTGAGTGCCATCATTGTTATAGTATACATATATGATTGGTATATGGAATGACATATTCTTGGTTACGAATTTAACATTCGATTTTCATGATTCTTTGTTGTATTGATTAAATATAATCTTGGAAATTTTATGAATTATAGAATTGAAGCATGTTAGTTGCTTTGTAAAAAAAAATATTACTAGATGATTAGCTTTGAAATGAAAGTCTGTTCTAAATTGTTTTATGGCCGGTAATGCCTTGTAACCCCATTCCGGCGACGGGCACGGGTTAGGGGTGTTACATCAAGTTTTACATCGAATTGGTCTCCGGTATGACACCTATCTCAATTGCTCCGTATAGAATGGCTCCAACGGAGTTAAAGGACTTGAAGGCTCAGTTACAAGAGTTAACGGATAAAGGTTTTGCAAGACCAAGTTATTCACCATGGGGTGCTCTGGTACTTTTTGTAAAAAAGAAAGACGGGTCGATGAGATTGTGTATAGACTACAAATAGATCAACAAAGTAACCGTGAAGAACAAGCATCCCTTGCCAAGGATTGATGATTTGTTCGATCAGTTCAAAGGAGCAACCATGTTTTCTAAGATTGACTTAAGGTCGGGTTACTATCAGTTAAGGGTTAACGGTGAGATGTACTGAAAACTGCGTTTAGGAGGAGGTATGGGCACTATGAGTTTCTTGTTACGCCCTTCGGTTTAACAAATGCTTCTGCAGTGTTTATGGATTTGATGAACTGCATTTTTCGGCCGTATTTGGATAAGTTTGTAGTGGTCTTTATCGACGACATATTGATTTATTCGCATGATGACAAAGAGCACGTGGAGCATCTGAGAACTGCTTTACAAACCTTAAGAGATAAATAATTATATGCCAAGTTCAGTAAGAGTGAATTTTGGCTTAAAGTAGTTGGATTCCTAGGACACATCATGTCGAGAGATGGAATCAGAGTTGACCTAAGCAAAATCTCGGCCATTGTTGAATGGAAACTGCCAAGGAATGTGGCAGAGGTTCGAAGCTTTTTGGGTTTAGCTGGATACTACAGAAGATTTGTAAATGGGTTCTCAACAATAGCTACTCCAATGACAAAGCTATTACAAAAGGATGTCAAGTTTGAATGGACAGAAAAGTGCCAGCAAAGTTTCGAGAAATTAAGGCTTTGTTGATCGATGCCCTAGTTTTGGTGCAACTAGAATTGGGGAAAGAATTCGTGGTATATAGTGACGCCTCCCTAAATGGATTGGGGTGCGTGCTTATGCAAGAAGGTAGAGTGATAGCATATGCCTTGAGACAGCTAAAGCCACACGAGAAGAACTACCCGGCGCATGATTTAGAGTTGGCCGCCATTGTGTTCGCGTTAAAAATTTGGAGACACCATTTGTATGGTGAGAGATGTCGGGTGTTCAACGACCATAAAATTCTAAAGTATTTGATGACTCAGAAAGAGTTGAACTTACAACAATGGCGATGATTAGAGTTGATAAAGGATTACGAGTTGGTGATTATCACCCCGAAAAGGCTAATGTAGTAGCTGATGCATTGAGTAGGAAATCATTGTTTGCCTTGAAGGCTATAAATGCTCAGTTGTCAGTGGTTGATGATGGTTCAGTTCTGGCAGAGTTGAGAGCTAGACCGATGTTCCTACAAGAGATTTGCAAAGCTCAGAATAACGACAGTGAATTACAATCCAAGAGAACTCAATGTGATTCGGGTGTCGAATCAGAGTTTAATATTGGTACTGATGGTTGTATGATGTACCGAGGTCGAATTTGTGTACCCAAGGATGACGAACTTGTTCAGAAGATTTTACAAGAGGCACATAGTGGATTTGTCTATCCACCCGGGTAGTGTGAAAATGTATAATGATTTGAAGAAAATGTACTGGTGGCCAGGAATGAAAAGAGACATTTCTGAGTTTGTCTCTAAGTGTCTAGTTTGTCAGCAAATGAAGGCCGAACACGAAGTAACCTCGGGTTTACTTCAGCCTATGATGATTCCTGAATGGAAATGGGACCGAGTAACCATGGACTTTGTGTCAGGGTTGCCTTTCACACCAAGTAAAAAGGATTCAGTTTGGGTCGTTGTTGATAGACTTACTAAGTCGACACATTTTATACCGGTGCGTACTGACTACTCCCTTGAGAAAATGGTCGATCTTTATGTTTCTAAGACCATGAGACTACATGGAGTGCCCTTATCGATTATCTTAGATAGGGATCCGAGATTTACCTCGAGGTTTTTAAAGAAGTTGCAAGAAACTTTGGGAACAAATTTGAATTTCAGCACAACTTTCCACCCGCAAACTGATAGTCAGTCGGAAAGAGTAATTCAGATATTGGAAGACATGTTGCTGTAACATCCCAAAATAGGGCCTAGTCAGAATAGTGGTTTTGGGACCACAAATTTAATATTAAAATATTGTTTTTATGATTGTTATGAGGTTTAGAATATGAATATATGCATGTGTTAAAAGTTTCATGAAGAAATTCTAAGTATAAGGTGTTCAATTGGAAATTAGGGACCAAATTGAATAAGTTGCAAAATTTGTGTTTTAGAAGAAATTTATATGAAATTGCTTTTGATTATTAATTAGGAGGTCTTAAAGAGAAATTTTTCCAATTTCTAAGTTTTTGGACAAAAATAGGCTTGTATGGAAAAATTTGAAGGAAAGGCATTAGGGGCATTTTAGTCATTTAGTATATTAATGAAATAAAAAGGGAAAATAAGCCAAAAATCAGCTCATTCTCTCCATGTTGTTGCCAAAATTTTAGGGTTCTCCGTACCTTCGGTTTTCAAGCTTTTCAAGCTCTATAGTAAGTGCTCCTAGGCCCCGTTTTTAATGTTCTTCGTATTTTTGAAATCCCGGTAACTTGCTCTCTCTATTTCTACCTATATTTCATGCTAGGGTTCATGTTTAGAAATTTACCCATACATGAGAAGCTTATTTTTTGATGATTTTTGGAGGGATATGGGAGTTTAAAATATGGTAAACAACTTTTACTAAGTAGATTTTCATGAAAAGGGCTTTAAAGACTAGTTTGTAAAAGTTGTAGAAAATGGTAGAAAAATGTGAAAGGAAGGAAAATGTGGGCTGTTATGAACATGAAAAATGTTTGGCTAGGCTTGGGTAACTAAGAAATCCCATACATCGTATTATCTGAGCCTAGGAACTAAATTGCAAATATATGAAAGTATAGGGGAAAAATAGTAATTTTAACCAAATATGAATTTTGGGTCGTTTGGAGTAATGTATGTATTAAATAAGCTAAATTTGGTATTATAGATCAAGAGAATCGAGATACGAGCCTTGATCGGGGAAAGAACAAGGTTTACGAGGTTTAGGCTCGATTTCTAATATTTTGTACCGAGGTAAGTACATATGCAAATAAATACATTAATTATTGTTGTTAAATGATTTATTGATATTTGTATGCTTAATATGCTTATTTGGCTATGTTGATAATATAATATGTTTTGATGCTTTGCTATATGATTATGAGACGTTGGCCATGTGAAAGAAACCATTATGTGAGTGTGTTCAGTAAAGGCCTGGAAGTCGAAAATCCTGTTTGAACCTTAGGAATAGTTGAGGATACAAGTGACATGTAACTAGGATAGTTATGTGTGTTATGAGCTCATTTAATATGTGATACATGCTAGGGTCCTGGTGCTGGGTATCCTGAGTTGTGTTTGGATACTCTCTTAGCTCTTTGAGTAGCCCCGTTGAGAGCAGCATGTGATTCTGTAATATGAGGCACATTGGTGCACTTTCTGTCAGGTAGCCAAGGCTATGTTCAGGCACTTCTGTGCATTTCTTCTGTGTGTCTGAATCATATTCCAAGTGTTCAACGGGTAACGTAATATGAATTTCGAAAGTAAAATTTAAGTAAGCCATCTGTGTGCAAGATGGCACAGGTATGTACTAAAACCTTATGAGGACTTAGTATATGATGATATTATGGAAAGATATGTATTTGGATAAGCATGTGCATATGAATATGGAAGGTAAGTATACATATGACATGATGAAAAGTATCATAATGGATAAGTAATTATGCTTAAATTATCAATTGTTGCAAAATTTAGATTATTTGTATGTGTACTTACTAAGCTTTATAGCTTACCCTCCTCTTTTTTCCCTTCTTTTTAGATACGTCAAGCTAGCTCAAAGGATCAGGAGACTTCAGAGCTTGGATCACACTATCTTCAAGGATTTTGCGTATAAAAGGGTGTAATTATTTTGGTCATGGCATGTATAGGAAACTTGTCTATTTTGTGTATATGTGTCATGTTGAAGTAGCCGAGTGTAATGGCTCATTTAGGCATTGATTATTTTGTATGTGGCCATGTGATTTGGTCCATATTAATGATTGGGATGTATTCTTAAGTTTACCTTTAGATGCATTGTAACACGCTATACCCTTAACCCATGCTGGGGCAGAGTACAAGGCATTACTTAACTTGATCTCATGCACACAAACAATCTCAAGTCACCGAGACTCAGTCTAAATTAAAACTTTTTCAATTTCTACTTTAAACTTCTTATTATGGGCGCCTACGAGCCCTAAATTGACTGTTGAAAACTATTCAGGACCATTCCAGGTCCTTAAACCAACTTTAAGAAATTTTCCTTTAAAACAGGCCACACGCCCGTGTGGAAGGGTAAAACGCCCGTGTGTCCATTTTGACATGGTCGTGCTGATGAACCGTGTGGCTTACACGCCCTAAGTACCCTGGGACACGCCCGTGTCCTGCAGCCGTGTAGAATTAATTTCTAATTCACACCTATAGGGGTTTTCATACGGCCAGACACACGCTCGTGTCAATGGCCGGTGTCCCTTACACGGCCACGACATGCCCGTGTCCTAACTGTGAAAACATGGACATTATGTTTCTGACATTAGCATGCTCAAAATTTCAAATGGCCAAGGCACACGCCTGTGTGCTAGGCCGTGACCTTCACACGGCTGAGACACATGGTCGTGTCTCTACCCGTGTGTTTATTACCATGCATACTGCCTTGAAACTTTTACTTGCAGAGGACACACAGCTAGACTACACGCCCATGGGACATACCGTGTGTCACAGACGGCCTAGACACATGCCCGTGTGGACAATATAAGGCTATTTACCAAGCCTCATTGCCACCCATACATACCTAGTTCATTCAAATACCAACCAATACCAAAACAAGCATGATTCATATGATCAAATCAGCCACATTAGACATTCAGTCAACCATGAAAACGTATCTTTTATAAACTCAAAATGGATGTTAGCCATCATTCAATGCTTAATAAAAAATGAAGGGTTTCCAACCCAAGCCGACCTATTTGGCCATTTTTTTAAGTCACAAAATAATAAAGTGTAAGCCCTATACATGCCATATTCAAAAATATAAATCCAACTATACCGAATGCTTTAGTCGATAGTGTGATCGATATCTCTGACTTCCGGTGATTGTTGAGCTAGTTAGGCGGCACTATAAGAAAAATTGAAAGGAAAGGAAGTAAGCATAAAAGCTTAGTAAGTTGCATATAAATAGATATACAACAATAATTTATCAATAATCAACATGCTCATAACACAAAGGTAGGGATAAGCACAACTTACTCATTATATATTGATTTCATATCTCAAAAGTACGAAATTGGTACCTGTACCACTCACCATATAGTTATACTTTTCTTCATTAACTAAAATTGTGACAGCCCAAAATTGACCCTAGTCGGGAAGTGGTTTCGGGACCACAAGACCGAGTCGTAAAAATAATTACTTGCTATATTCTATGCTTATTATGTGTGAACATGAGTATGTGGAAGTTTCACTCCCTAACTTTACCAATTGCATGAGAAATTATTAATTGGGATCAATTTGAGACGTTGTAAAAGTATGATAGTCTAATTCAAATGGTCTATTAGTGCATGTATCAAAAAAAGTGGTTTTGCATGTCAAATTGCCCAAAAGATGATGGGTGGCCGGCCAAGGAGTGATAATGCTCCACTCATTCTAATTTAAAATGTTTCTTTAGTGAACAAATGATGGGATTAATAATAGAAAAGGGAACAAAAAAAATGGGTGTCATACTTGCCATCACCTAGCCGAAAAACCAAGAAAAAGAAGGGGAGAAAAGAACTAGGGAGGGATTCGGCCATTGCTTGCTTAGGGAGAGTGTTTGATGTTGTGGCATGAAAAATGAGGGAGTTTGAATGCTTAATAAGGAGGGAAGAAGGAGTGTTCATATTTTCTTTCTTTTGCAATTGTTCTAACTAGAGGAAGAAGAGGAAGCAAGATTCGGCCAAGGTGGTCCTTTAGACCAAGGTATGTTTAATGTTGTCTTAGAGATGCATGCATGTTTTACATAGCCCATGTTCAAATCTTGAATCTTGTTGATAACATGAGCAATCGGTCATGAGAAAGTGTTCAAGGAATGGTTGTTGTTCATGTTATTTGGATGAGAAATGGTGAGTTTGGTTGTGTTTGAATATTACATGCTTGGTAGAATGGTGGATGAAGGTGCCGAATGTATGTTGGATTGATAGAGTCTCCAAATTGATTTTTATGTGTGTATGCATGACCGAATATACGTGGTCACATGAGTAAGGAAATGAGTTATTTGATATGTGGTAAAGGTTAAGTACTAAATCGAAGGTTGCTAAAATTGCCATTCCTTTAGCCGAATATGTGCTTGACCAATGATGGAATTGTTGAATGATTAGTTGGGTAGCAAAAGAGACATTCGGCCATCTCTTGAGAGCTTGTGTGATGTTGGGTTTAAAATTAGCAAAGGTAACTTACCTAATGCATGTGCATGTGTGATTAGATTTTTGATGACATGGTAGTTGCATGAGGTTATTAGCCGAATATACTAACATACATATACATGTGAAATTGGATTGTAAATATTTAGCAAAGTGGTTAAACTAGTTAAATTATTGATTTAGCTCAAGGAGCTAAAGGAGGTGAATCGAGCAAAGGCAAAGAAAAGGTTATCGAGTAGCCGAGTTGGAACCATCTTACCCAACACGAGGTAAGTCATTAAGCATGTAGTGGGTAGTATTTCAAATGGTCATAATGTGTATGTATGGATGCTGATTGGAATGAATAAATATACATATATATGCATGTACGTATGTGATGATGAAATTGTTGAATGAATGAAAAGAGGTAAGATGTACTGAGTTGTTGATCTCGGCACTAAACGTGCGGGATAACCATTTATGACCATGAGATTGGCGCTAAGTGCGCGGGATTAAATTGTACAGCACTAAGGGTGCGATTCGACTATGTTGCACTAAGTGTGTGAAATGACTATGATGCACTAAGTGTGCGAATTGACCATGCGGCACTAAGTGTGCGAGTTTGACTATGTGGCACTAAGTGTGCAATTTGATTATGTAGCACTAAGTGTGCGAGTTGATTATATAGCACTGAGTGTGCGGACTCGATATACATTCGTGAATAATTACGGACACTATGTGTGCGACACTATTGAGTCGATCGCGGACAGCGGATCGGGTAAGTGTTTTGAGTACATGGCTATTATGTACTATGCTTATACTTGGTGTTGAGCTCGGTAAGTTCGAACCTATGTGACAAATATACTTGAAGTCACGTACATTAAATTTATCGTAGGATGGGTGAAAGGCCGTATAGTCGTTTGATTGTAACGAAAATAAATCGATTTATGAGATTGCTTCAATGCCCTATTGATGAGCATATAGAATGTGAATGCATGAATTGATATGAAATTGAGTTGATTGGTTGGAGGAACTATGGTATGGTTCGGTATGGATGGAGTAAATTGTCTCGTTCCATTTTGTTTCCTCTTGTGATAATGTTGTTGATAGATGGTAGTGCATTGCTTATGACTTACTGAGTTATAAACTCACTCGATGTTTCTTGTCACCCACTATAGGTTGCTTGGACTCATCTATTTTTGCGGGGTCGGGCCGTCATTGAAGTCATCACACCGGATAGCAAGTTTTGGTACTTTCTTCTTAGTGTGTTTAGAAGATCATTTTGGCATGTATAAGCTAGTACGTTGTGTTGAAATTATGGCATGTAAACTTTAAGCCATGCGAAAATGGCACGAATGTTCGATTGAATTGGATCAAGGGTAGGCATGTAATGGACCTAGTTACTTTCGTAACAGATGCTGGCAGCAGCAGTGTCATGAGATTGAAAAATCACTAAAAATAGTGGGAGTGGAATTAATTGATGAATAAATTATGTAATCGAAGCTCGATGAGTCTGCTTCCATGAGGAAGTAACGAAAAGATCATATGGGCAGTAATTTAAGAGATAATCAGATTTTAGTGGGACAGGGCCAGAATGGTTTCTGGATTCCCTGCTCCGAATTTGGAAATTCATTATAAATTAACCAGAGATAATTAGGGGTCGTACCATATATGTGCAGATTCCTCTCTGAGTCTAGTTTCCATAGAAATAAACGGCAACAGTATTGAAGCCTCGTGCAGGGAGATATCCCAGTCGTAATGGGCAAAGGTCAGTGTAGTCGACCCCTGCCACTTGGGGAACTTTGACTAATAAACTGTACTAATTGGCCCAACCAAAAATTCTAGAAAAAAATACATAGATTGGCACATGGGTCTAGTTTCTGGGAAAATTTACGAAACTGATTTTTGAGTTACGAAACTCAAGATATGATTTTTAAAGTGGCTAGTACACAGATTGGGCAGTGTCTAGAAAATAAATTTTGTAAGGGGTTAAAGCCAGTTAACACCTCGTGTTCGACTCCGGTGTCGGTTTCGGGTTCGGGGTGTTACATTTTATTGGTATCAGAGCTATGGTTTAGTCGGTTCTAGGACTACCATAGCACGTATGAGTCTAGCTATACATGCCATAATGTTAATGTTTAAAAGGGTGATGACTTCTGACGGTTGAAATGTTTTTGCCTTGATTAGTAAATGGATCCCGGTGAAGAAAGAACCCTAGCGGATGACGTTGAGAGCGTGGCGGCTGCTCCTGCACAAGGGACACCGCCTGTTGAACCTCAGTCATCTGCGAATAATCAAGGTGAGGGGGCTAAACAAGCCTTCTTTACCATGATGAACGAGTGGGTCGCGCAATATGCCCGAGCCAACCCGGCTGTCCAACAATTCCCAAATTTGAATAATCCACCCCAAGAGCCTGTAAGGCCATCAGTCGCTGATCCTGTGAGGCTGAGTAAGCCACCTGTAGACTTGATTAAGAAGCGTGGGGCCGAGGAGTTCAAGGCCATAGTAACTGATGATGCCGAAAGGGCCGAGTTCTGGCTTGATAACACCATTCGGGTGTTCGATGAATTGTCATGCACACCCGATGAATGTCTAAAATGTGCTGTATCGTTGTTGCGAGACTCAGCCTACTATTGGTGGCGGACCTTGATTTCCATAGTCCCGAACGAGCGAGTAACTTGGGACTTCTTTCAAACGGAATTCTGGAAGAAATTTATTAGCCTACGGTTCATTGACCAGAAGCGTAAGGAGTTCTTGGAACTCAAGCAAGGCCGTATGACGGTATCTGAATACGAACATGAATTCGTAAGACTTAGTAGGTATGCCCGGGAGTGTGTAGCTGATGAGGTTGCTATGTGCAAAAGATTCGAGGAAGGATTGAATGAAGATTTAAAGCTACTAACGGGTATTTTGGAAATAAAGGAATTCGTAACACTAGTCGAACGAGCCTGCAAGGCGGAGGAACTTGGAAGGGAGAAGAGGAAGGCCGAATTTGAAGCTAGAGATTATCGTAAAAGATCGACGGGTAAAGCTCCGTTCTCAGCTGTGAAGAAGTTCAGGGAGGACATTAATAAGTCGAGGGCGACTGCGGGAATTTCCATCAGGGCAAGACCATCGATGGGCTCCCGAGCTACTTCGGTAGCTAGTGTGGGCATTAATCGTCACGAGAAACCTGAATGTCCCCAATGTGGAAGACGACACCTAGGTGAATGTTGGGGCAAGTCTACTAACAGGGCCTGTTACGGATGCGGTTCGAAGGACCACTTCATTAGAGATTGCACGGAGCTGGATGAGAAGAATAAGATTCAAGGTGCAAGACCTAGTGGAGTGACATCTAGAGGTAGACCACCGAGAATTTTAGGAGGCAGGGGTGGTAGTCAGAGGGGGCCTCTGATACGGCCGATCGCGCCGAGAACCGTACTCCTGCTAGAGCATATGCCATTCGCGCACGAGAGGAGGCATCCTCCCCCGACGTCATCACTGGTACCTTCACTCTCTTTGATACTAATGTGATTGCATTGATTGACCCTGGTTCTACTCATTCATATGTATGCGAAACCTTAGCAACCAGTAAGACTCTACCTGTTGAGTCTACTGAGCTCGTAATTCGAGTATCAAACCCTTTGGGTCAATGCGTACTTGTTGATAAAGTGTGTAAGAGATGCCCTCTAATAATCCGAGAATCCTGTTTTCCGGCTGATTTGATGCTTTTGCCGTTCGACGAGTTTGATGTTATTCTTGGTTTGGATTGGTTAACCGCGCATGATGCGGTTGTGAATTGCAAAAGCAAGACTATCGATTTGAGGTGCGCAAATAACGAGATAATCCGAGTTGAGTCTGCGGACTTAAGGGGGGTTGCCAGCTGTAATATCAGCAATGTTGGCCCAGAAATATGTAAGGAAAGGGTGCGAAGCATACCTCGTGTATGTACTTGATGACAAGGAGTTAGAAAAGAAACCCGAATCGGTGCCGGTGGTCTGTGAATACCCGGATGTTTTTCCTGAAGAGTTACCGGGTTTGCCACCTGTTCGGGAGGTAGAGTTTGGTATTGAGCTTGTACCTGGAACTACACCTATTTCGATCGCTCCGTATCGTATGGCACTAACCGAGTTAAAAGAGTTGAAAGCTCAGTTGCAAGAATTGACGGATAGAGGTTTCGCTCGACCGAGTTTCTCACCTTGGGGTGCACCAGTATTGTTCGTGAAAAAGAAGGACGGAACCATGAGGTTGTGCATTGATTATCGTCAACTGAATAAAGTGACGATAAAGAATAAATATCCGTTGCCGCGTATTGATGATCTGTTCGATCAATTAAAGGGGGCATCGGTGTTTTCAAAGATAGATTTGAGATCGGGATATTATCAGTTGCGGATTCGAGATTCGGACGTACCCAAAACTGCTTTCAGAACGAGGTACGGTCACTATGAGTTCTTAGTGATGCCGTTTGGGCTCACTAATGCCCCTGCGGTGTTTATGGATTTGATGAATCGGATCTTTAGGCCGTATTTGGATCGGTTCGTAGTTGTGTTTATTGATGACATCTTGGTCTATTCAAGAGATGAGGCCGAACATGTTGAGCATCTGAGGCTAGTGTTGCAAATTTTGCGGGATAAGCAGTTATATGCTAAGTTCAGTAAGTGTGAGTTCTGGCTAAGAGAGGTTAGCTTCTTGGGTCATGTGGTATCCGCATCGGGTATTCGGGTCGACCCGAGCAAAATTTCAGCCATACTTAACTGGAAGCCTCCGAGAAATGTTACCGAAGTCCGGAGCTTTCTAGGGCTCGCCGGTTACTACCGACGATTTGTCAAAGGTTTCTCGATGATAGCCACACCAATGACGAAGCTACTTCAGAAGGATGTTAAGTTCGAATGGACGGAGAAATGTCAGAAAAGCTTCGATCAACTGAAAACTCATCTGACGGAAGCTCCAATTTTGGTGCAACCCGAATCGGGTAAAGAGTTTGTTGTTTATAGTGACGCATCCCTACTTGGGTTGGGTTGCGTATTGATGCAAGAAGGTCGAGTTGTGGCCTATGCGTCAAGACAATTGAAGCCACACGAGAGAAATTATCTGACCCATGATCTCGAACTAGCCGCCATTGTGTTTGCATTAAAAATATGGCGACATTATTTGTTTGGCGAGAAGTGCCATGTGTTTTCGGATCACAAAAGTCTCAAATATTTGATGACTCAACGAGACTTGAATCTGCGACAAAGACGTTGGCTTGAGTTGTTGAAAGATTACGAGCTTGTCATTGATTACCACCCGGGAAAGGCTAATGTGGTTGCGGACGCCTTAAGCCGGAAATCACTGTTTGCTTTGCGAGCGATGAATGTACACTTGTCTGTCCTACCTGACAATGTGTTAGTAGCTGAATTAAAAGCCAAACCATTATTGACTCATCAAATTCGTGAAGCTCAGAAAGTCGATGATGAATTGGTTGCAAAACGAGCTGAGTGTGTTCCGAACAAGGAATCGAAGTTTCAGATTGATGATGATGGTTGTTTGAGGTTTAGAAGTCGTTTGTGTGTTCCAAGGAATTCGGAACTCATTCCGATGATTCTGAACGAAGCCCATTGTAGCCGAATGTCAATTCACCCGGGGAGCACGAAAATGTACAACGACTTGAAACGTCGGTTTTGGTGGCATGGTATGAAGCGAGACATCTCCGACTTTGTTTCGAGATGTTTAATATGTCAACAAGTGAAAGCGGAACATCAAGTGCCTTCAGGGTTACTTCAGCCGATCATGATACCCGAGTGGAAATGGGACCGAGTCACAATGGACTTTGTGTCCGGACTGCCAGTGTCCGCAAGTAAGAAGGATGCGATTTGGGTTGTTGTTGATAGGTTGACTAAGTCGGCTCACTTTATCCCCGTGCGTACGGATTTTTCATTGGATAAACTAGCCGAATTGTATGTTACTCAGATTGTGAGATTACATGGAGTACCTATTTCTATCGTGTCGGATAGAGATCCGAGATTCACCTCGCGATTTTGGAAGAAATTGCAAGAAGCTCTGGGTACCAAGCTGCATTTTAGCACCGCTTTTCATCCCCAAACCGATGGTCAATCCGAGCGGATAATTCAGATACTCGAGGACATGCTGAGATGCTGCATCCTTGAGTTTAGTGGTTCATGGGAACGGTATGTACCTTTGATTGAATTCGCTTACAACAATAGTTTTCAATCAAGTATTAAGATGGCACCTTACGAGGCTTTGTACGGTCGTAAATGCCGTACACCATTGTTTTGGACCGGGCTCGGTGAAAGTAAAATTTTCGGAGTTGATTTGATTAGAGATGCCGAACAGAAGGTAAAGGTAATCCGTGAAAGTCTGAAGGCAGCCACAGATCGTTAGAAATCGTATACGGATCTGAAACGGAAGGACATTGAATATCAAGTGGGAGATAAAGTGTTCCTTAAAGTTTCGCCTTGGAAAAAGGTACTCAGATTTGGCCGTAAAGGCAAGTTGAGCCCGAGATTCATTGGGCCGTACGAAATTTCCGAACGAGTGGGGCCGGTTGCATATAGATTGATTTTGCCTCCTGAACTTGAAAGGATACACGATGTCTTTCATGTTTCGATGCTTCGACGCTATAGGTCTGATCCTTCACACCTAATTAGTCCGTCGGAGGTTGAAATTCGAGCCGATATGAGTTATGAAGAAGAGCCGATGTGTATCCTAGCTCGTGAAGTGAAGGAGTTGCGGAACAAAAGGGTTCCGTTAGTAAAGGTGTTATGGCTCAAACACGGGATCGAGGAAGCTACTTGGGAAACCGAGAGTTCGATGAAAGAACGATACCCAAACCTATTTATCGGTAAGCTTTTCGGGACGAAAATTTCTTAAGGGGGGGAGAGTTGTGACAGCCCAAAATTGACCCTAGTCGGGAAGTGGTTTCGGGACCACAAGACCGAGTCGTAAAAATAATTACTTGCTATATTCTATGCTTATTATGTGTGAACATGAGTATGTGGAAGTTTCACTCCCTAACTTTACCAATTGCATGAGAAATTATTAATTGGGATCAATTTGAGACGTTGTAAAAGTATGATAGTCTAATTCAAATGGTCTATTAGTGCATGTATCAAAAAAAGTGGTTTTGCATGTCAAATTGCCCAAAAGATGATGGGTGGCCGGCCAAGGAGTGATAATGCTCCACTCATTCTAATTTAAAATGTTTCTTTAGTGAACAAATGATGGGATTAATAATAGAAAAGGGAACAAAAAAAATGGGTGTCATACTTGCCATCACCTAGCCGAGAAACCAAGAAAAAGAAGGGGAGAAAAGAACTAGGGAGGGATTCGGCCATTGCTTGCTTAGGGAGAGTGTTTGATGTTGTGGCATGAAAAATGAGGGAGTTTGAATGCTTAATAAGGAGGGAAGAAGGAGTGTTCATATTTTCTTTCTTTTGCAATTGTTCTAACTAGAGGAAGAAGAGGAAGCAAGATTCGGCCAAGGTGGTCCTTTAGACCAAGGTATGTTTAATGTTGTCTTAGAGATGCATGCATGTTTTAAATAGCCCATGTTCAAATCTTGAATCTTGTTGATAACATGAGCAATCGGTCATGAGAAAGTGTTCAAGGAATGGTTGTTGTTCATGTTATTTGGATGAGAAATGGTGAGTTTGGTTGTGTTTGAATATTACATGCTTGGTAGAATGGTGGATGAAGGTGCCGAATGTATGTTGGATTGATAGAGTCTCCAAATTGATTTTTATGTGTGTATGCATGACCGAATATACGTGGTCACATGAGTAAGGAAATGAGTTATTTGATATGTGGTAAAGGTTAAGTACTAAATCAAAGGTTGCTAAAATTGCCATTCCTTTAGCCGAATATGTGCTTGACCAATGATGGAATTGTTGAATGATTAGTTGGGTAGCAAAAGAGACATTCGGCCATCTCT
Source organism: Gossypium hirsutum (assembly GCF_007990345.1). Classification (NCBI taxonomy): domain Eukaryota; kingdom Viridiplantae; phylum Streptophyta; class Magnoliopsida; order Malvales; family Malvaceae; genus Gossypium; species Gossypium hirsutum. The sequence continues at coordinate 36,902,496 of NC_053432.1, forward strand.
TGAGAGCTTGTGTGATGTTGGGTTTAAAATTAGCAAAGGTAACTTACCTAATGCATGTGCATGTGTGATTAGATTTTTGATGACATGGTAGTTGCATGAGGTTATTAGCCGAATATACTAACATACATATACATGTGAAATTGGATTGTAAATATTTAGCAAAGTGGTTAAACTAGTTAAATTATTGATTTAGCTAAAGGAGCTAAAGGAGGTGAATCGAGCAAAGGCAAAGAAAAGGTTATCGAGTAGCCGAGTTGGAACCATCTTACCCAACACGAGGTAAGTCATTAAGCATGTAGTGGGTAGTATTTCAAATGGTCATAATGTGTATGTATGGATGCTGATTGGAATGAATAAATATACATATATACGCATGTACGTATGTGATGATGAAATTGTTGAATGAATGAAAAGAGGTAAGATGTACTGAGTTGTTGATCTCGGCACTAAACGTGCGGGATAACCATTTATGACCATGAGATTGGCGCTAAGTGCGCGGGATTAAATTGTACAGCACTAAGGGTGCGATTCGACTATGTTGCACTAAGTGTGCGAAATGAATATGATGCACAAAGTGTGCGAATTGACCATGCGGCACTAAGTGTGCGAGTTTGACTATGTGGCACTAAGTGTGCAATTTGATTATGTAGCACTAAGTGTGCGAGTTGATTATATAGCACTGAGTGTGCGGACTCGATATACATTCGTGAATCATTACGGACACTATGTGTGCGACACTATTGAGTCGATCGCGGACAGCGGATCGGGTAAGTGTTTTGAGTACATGGCTATTATGTACTATGCTTATACTTGGTGTTGAGCTCGGTAAGTTCGAACCTATGTGACAAATATACTTGAAGTCACGTACATTAAATTTATCGTAGGATGGGTGAAAGGCCGTATAGTCGTTTGATTGTAACGAAAATAAATCGATTTATGAGATTGCTTCAATGCCCTATTGATGAGCATATAGAATGTGAATGCATGAATTGATATGAAATTGAGTTGATTGGTTGGAGGAACTATGGTATGGTTCGGTATGGATGGAGTAAATTGTCTCGTTCCATTTTGTTTCCTCTTGTGATAATGTTGTTGATAGATGGTAGTGCATTGCTTATGACTTACTGAGTTATAAACTCACTCGATGTTTCCTTGTCACCCACTATAGGTTGCTTGGACTCATCTATTTTTGCGGGGTCGGGCCGTCATTGAAGTCATCACACCGGATAGCAAGTTTTGGTACTTTCTTCTTAGTGTGTTTAGAAGATCATTTTGGCATGTATAAGCTAGTACGTTGTGTTGAAATTATGGCATGTAAACTTTAAGCCATGCGAAAATGGCACGAATGTTCGATTGAATTGGATCAAGGGTAGGCATGTAATGGACCTAGTTACTTTCGTAACAGATGCTGGCAGCAGCAGTGTCATGAGATTGAAAAATCACTAAAAATAGTGGGAGTGGAATTAATTGATGAATAAATTATGTAATCGAATCTCGATGAGTCTGCTTCCATGAGGAAGTAACGAAAAGATCATATGGGCAGTAATTTAAGAGATAATCAGATTTTAGTGGGACAGGGCCAGAATGGTTTCTGGATTCCCTGCTCCGACTTTGGAAATTCATTATAAATTAACCAGAGATAATTAGGGGTCGTATCATATATTTCCAGATTCCTCTCTGAGTCTAGTTTCCATAGAAACAAACGGCAACAGTATTGAAGCCCCGTGCAGGGAGATATCCCAGTCGTAATGGGCAAAGGTCAGTGTAGTCGACCCCTGCAACTTGGGGAACTTTGACTAATAAACTGTACTAATTGGCCCAACCAAAAATTCTAGAAAAAAATACATAGATGGGCACATGTGTCTAGTTTCGGGGAAAATTTACGAAACTGATTTTCGAGTTACGAAACTCAAGATATGATTTTTAAAGTGGCTAGTACACAGATTGGGCAGTGTCTGGAAAATAAATTTTGTAAGGGGTTAAAGCCAGTTAACACCTCGTGTTCGACTCCGGTGTCGGTTTCGGGTTCGGGGTGTTACAAAAATCATGACTCTCACCGTTAAACCATTCGGACGCTATCGAACATTCCATAAGCCCCCAACATGGGGTAAGTTGTCGATGCCATGCCCTAGACATGGTCTTACACTGGATATCATCATCGAGGCCAATGCCATGTCCTAGACATTGTCTTACACTAACTCTTTCATATATGTGCCGACACCATATCCCAGACATGGTCTTACACTGACACATCTTTTAGCCGATGCATGTCCCAAACATGTCTTACACTGGCTTACGTCTCAAGGTCGATGCATGTCCCAGACATGTCTTACACTAGCACTCATCTTAATGCTGATGCCATGTCCCAGACATGGTCTTACACTGGCTCTCATAATGTGGCCGATGCAGGTCCCAGACATGTCTTACACTAGCCCACAATAACCCATATGTCAAGGCGTGAATATCCGATATATTTCCTAGGTTCGAACGGAAACTCTACTATCTCTATTATCATCATACTTTCTCAATTTCAAAATCAAGCAATTCATGCTATATTAATTCAATACAATTGAACACATATACATTAGTGATGTAGTTGTATTATTTACATACAATTTACCTCGTATTACAAAACGTACACGACTAGTCAGTTTAGTCAATTTGCTTGGCTTTCCCCCAGTCTAGGTTTGGATTTGGCAATTCTTGATCTAAAATAGCAAAACAAAATCATTTAATCACTAAATAAAATTAAGCAATTAAAAATTCACATCTTCGGTAAAATGACCATTTTGCCGATAGACTTTGGCAAAATAACCATTTTACCCTTATGCTCGAAAATCGATCTTTTATCGAATTTTTTTGCATCTTAAGTGTAACGCCCCAAATTTTTGGGAATTCTGAAAAAAAGTTTGTAAAATTAAAAATTCTATGTTCTACTTGTTAAGTGTAGGGTTAATTGTGGTAGTGGGCCACTAGAAGGCCCAAGCTTAGGATAAAACCCGATAGTTTTAATTAATTTTAATTCCATAAGAGAAAGGGGTTCTGGTAAATTAGGCTTTGAGGAATTAATTGTGTAAAATAGATCACAAGGAAGCAAGTGGTGAAGTGGCATGTGACGCCACAGGGAAGGCTATAAGTGGCGTGTGGAAGCTAGGGAGGACCCAGGTTCAAGCCACAATGACAGCAAATCAAGGGATTAATTTTATGAACAGAAAAGGTAAGTAATGGAACTGAAGTAAAAGTCTGTCAGGAGGAGTTTGAATTGCTCAGGAGATTGAGTAAGGAGGGGATAAGGGAGAGGATTTAGGAGCTGATCAAGGAGGATGGTGTTGGCCGAATAGTGGACTCTTGAGGAGCAAGAGTTGGCCGGCCAAGGGTTTCTTTAGGGGGGAAAATTTCGGCTAGGTCAAAAGCTAGGTATAATCGACATTTGGAAGTGTTGTGCCGTTTTTTTCTTTTCTGACCATTCTTCCTTCTTTTCCATTCTTTTCTTTTCTTTTTCTCTCCATATATCTTCCTTCTTCTTTCCACATAGCCAAATCCTTCCATTATTCTATTCATCTCCACGTTCTTATCATTGTTCTTAAGCCTTATATACAAAAGCCAAAATCCCAAAAGCTTGATTCTTTTTGTGCCGATTTCTTTTAGCCAAAACCACATCTCTTCTCTTCATCATTTGTGGCCGATTCACCAGCCCTCTAAAACCTCAAGTTTTGACGACAAGACCATAGCAAAACCCTCTCATTTTACCTTTCTAAACACAAGTTGCAAAAAGCCGAAAACCCCACATTAAAAGGGACTTGGCCGAATACTGGAGTCACTGAAAGCTCAACTTTTGTTATCATCTAAGGGCTTAGATCTACATCGGGATCGAGTGGGAAACTCATTGGAATCATCCACTAAGGAATCAGTGGTAAGTCTTCTCCAAAACTTAGTCTTCTTACATATTTTAGGAAAAGCCAAAATCCCTAAAAGTTAGGGAGGTTGTCGATTTGGACTTGTAACCCTGAGGGGTCGTAATAACTATTTTGTTTTGGTAATAGCGTGATTTAGAGGCAGTCGATCAAGGGCTTGGACAGGTTGAACGATCGGATCTTTGGAGTTAACCATCTTTCGGCAGTAAGGTAAGAGCAATAAGGGTTTTAGGCATGTTCGGCCGAATGTGTTAGGGGACTATATACTCAATCTTATTTCGATATTTGGAGTAATATTAAGTGATTCAATTGTTGGCAGTTCGTGTGGATCTCATCGAGGAAATCCCAAAACAGGTGTGTAACTGACACCCTCTTATAGGCTAGGTCAGCAAAAGCCGAAAAGCCGAAATACCGAAAAGCCAGTATTTTGGGCACTTGCGAGTGTGTGAATGCTCTTAAGACGTATGGGTAATTATTACTGGTAATCGAAAGTGATAAAACTGCAGTACGCGCGATTTCGTGCGTTTTGATATTTTGGGCTTAATGGGCCAAAATTGGGTTAAAGGGCCAACGGGCCCAATTCGGTAAGAACACTCGGTAAGTGTTTCTGGCTAAACGTAATGGCTACGATATGCATGAAAACCTTAGAAATAGTTAGATGTACTAGAATACCCCTATGTATGCAAAATTACCATTATACCCCTATGTATGCAAAATTACCATTATACCCCTATGTTTGCAAAATGACCTCTATACCCCTAGGGTTAATTTTGTCTGAAAAGCATGATGAATTAAATCTGTATGATGTATGCCATGAATGTATATCTGTTGTATGGGGACATGGGTTATATTATGGAGGAAGCGTCCTGGTGGCTATGCCACAAATTATCTATTCTGGTGGCCTTGCCACATATATCTGTTCTGTTGGCACTGCCACAAAATATCTGTATCTGGTGACTCTGTCACATTTTCTGTATCTGGCAGCCATGCTGCATATTTCTATGGCGTGTAGCGGTTGGGTGGGTCGAGTAGTCTCCCCACATGGTGAAAGGATGGTATGGGGGTGTATGTGGTTGGATATGGTTGGGTTTCTGCATAAGCATGATATATCTGTTCTGGTCTGTTCTAGGCCTATGGGCTTTATTCTGATATCTGTTCTGGGCTGAGGCCAACTTATTCTGTCTCTGTGGTTAGAACTGATTTAGGCTATGGTTGGGTTGAATTACACACTGAGTTTCCCAAAACTCACCCCTTATTTTCATCCTTGTAGGTAATCCTCAACCATAGTGGGCTTGGAGCTGTGAGGGATTCGGACTGGCCACATGTTTCTACGAACCTGGTTTCTTTCTAGTGAATTGGACGCCCTTTTAATTTCATTTATGGTTTTGGGTTTTAAGTGTAATAAGGCCGCTTAACTATTTTTATGGTTTTGTTGTACTTTTATTATTTTATTTTATTGTGATGAAAAAAAATATGATAACTAAGGAAAATGGGCTAGCTTTAGGACGCGTTTCCAAAAACATTAAATGATTTCAAAATAACACGATTACAAGTAAGATTTCCGCCAAGCAAACATTTTCAAACTTAATCACTTTATTAAGATGGACTTAACCAAATGGTTTTCTCACAATTATATGAAATGTTAGAGTGTGGCAATGGCGGTGTGCATGTCTAGGATTGGATCCGAAAGGAGCTTGGTACTTAAGCAGTCCGACAGACTCACCTCCTCTTTTTCTGGTTTCCTACCTGGTGCACAGCTCTCATTCACTTTAACCTATATTAAAAGAATCTTTTACATCACCAAGTAAGTTTTTCCAAACTAAGTAATACGGAATGTTTTGTACGCATCAATGTGGCGCACCGAACCCAGTCATAACGTCTAGGCCGGGTTTGGGGTGTTACATTTAGTGGTATCAGAGCCTAGGTTGCAACAACTCGGCTGTGGAATGGGTTTACAAAAACGAAGATTTTCAAAAAAAATCAATTTTTAAAAAAAAATCTGAACTTCTAAAGGTGGCATTCCGAATCTCCGGCCCAAGCCTATAAGTATTCTGAATTTTTCTGAATATATTTTGAATTATCTGTCTGTACTGAAACTTTACTAGAATACTCTAGATAGGATGCTACTGAAATCCTAGAAAAGCTTGCTAAAAGACTGAGACTGTAGCTAGACATCGATTCTGTGAAAACTAATTCTGAATTACTGTCTGAATCATAAAACATCTGTAATAAACATTGGAATGATATTAATGCATAAAATTCGTAAACAGATAATACGATATGAGTACGCGAGCAGCTCGAGGTAGAGGCCGTGGACGAGGCCTAGGAAGAGCTCGAGCGGGATCTTCGTCTTCAGGACATATGCCAGCGGTAGAAGCACCGGTACCTTCGGCAACGGATGTAGAATCACATGATCGTGGTACTGGGGATGACGCCCTGTCGTAAGCAATGCTTCGAGTTCTGGAAAGGGTTACCGGGGCAAGCTCGGGCAACAGAATTCGAGGATCGATTTCTGAACGAATCCAGGCTAACGGAGCGGAGATCTTTAGGGGTGTATCTGGTGTAGCCCCGAATATGACAGAATATTGGTTGGAGGCCACGGAACGAATCATGGATGACTTGGACTGTTCTGTGGAGCCGAAGCTGAAAGGGGCCGTATCGTTGCTTCGAGATGAGGCTTATCAGTGGTGGCTCACCGTGAGGGATCGAACCCCAGCTCATAGGGTTACTTGGGAGCTGTTTAAGACAGCCTTTAAAGGAAAGTACGTCGGGGCAAGTTATGTGGACGCCTGTAGGAAAGAATTCCTGAATCTGGTCCAAGGAGGCAAAACTGTTGCTGAGTACGAGGATGAATTTCTGAGGCTGAGTAGGTATGCTGTGGGAATAGTTGCTACGGAGTATGAGCGTAGCGTTCACTTTGAGGATGGACTCAGAGATGACCTTAAGGTGCTGATTGCTCCGCAGAGGGAGCGTGACTTCGCGGTTCTGGTGGAAAAAGCTAAGATCGCTGAGGAGGTAAAGCGTAGTGAGAGGCAGAACCGTGAGAAAGATTGGAACCGTTTCCAGAGGGATTCTGGACCTTTGGGTGGAGCAAATAAGAATGCCAAAAGGGCGAGAGTGGAGGAGCCAGTTCGAGTCGTTCCGATGAATGTGGTTAGACCGCCAATCTGTGGGGACTGTGGTAAGGTACACCTGGGTGAGTGTAGGAAACGTTCTGGTGCTTGTTTCTGATGCGGATCTATGGAGCACAGAGTTAAGGACTATCCACAGAGAGCTAATCAGGCTCAGGTTGCTGTACAGAGGGTTGTTCAACCCATGAGAGGTGGACCACAACCACCGAGAGGACGTGGACAAGGTAGGGGCGGAAATGGAAATGGTCGAGGTCGAGGGGCGCCTGGCAGGGGAGCCAAAAATGCTGAGGCTCGACAGCCAGCGTTGGTGTATGCAGCTCGTCGTCGAGAGGAGGGTGACGCACCTGATGTCATAACCGGTACATTTTTAGTTTCTAATATGCCGTATACTGCCTTGGTGGATATTGGATCTACTCATTCTTATGTTGCGTGTGCCATATGTCGGTCATTGGGAGTGCATTCTGAGAAGATACTGAGTGGGGTATCTGTACTAAGTCCCTTGGGTCACTCGGTTAGGGTAGACAAGCTGTATAAGGATGTACCCTTAGAAACTCAAGGTAGGATCTTTCTTGGCGATCTAATGGAGTTGCCGTTTGGAGAGTTTGATCTCATTTTAGGAATGGACTGGCTTGTTAGGCATAAGGTGACTCTGGACTGTGCTGCTAAGCGAATGGTGCTAAGGACCACGGAAGGGGATGAGGTTATGGTGATAGGTGAACGAAGGGACTATTTGTCTAATGTGATATCGGCATTGAGGGCTGAAAAGTGGATTTGGAAAGGTTGTGAGGCCTATTTGGCATTTGTAAGTCAAACAGATGTAGAGGGGCTGACAGTGGATAAGGTTAGAACTGTAAAAGAGTTCCAAGATGTCTTTTCGGAGGAGCTTTCGAGATTGCCTCCAAACCGAGAAGTCAAATTTGGAATCGACCTGTTGCCTGGGACAGCACCCGTGTCCATTGCACCATATAGGATGGCACCGAAGGAGTTAGTGGAGTTAAAGGAACAAATTTAAGAATTGTTGGATAGGGGCTTTATTAGACCAAGTGTGTCTCCACGGGGAGCACTAGTGCTATTCGTGAAGAAGAAGGATGGGACAATGCGCATGTGCATTGATTATCGCCAGTTGAATAAACTGACGATTAAGAATAAATACCCTCTGCCAAGGATTGACGATCTGTTCGACCAGCTTAAAGGAGCTTCTGTATTTTCCAAGATCGATCTTCGATCTGGATATCATCAGTTAAGGGTTAAGGAGGCAGATATTCATAAGACAGCATTCAGGACTCGTTATGGTCATTATGAGTTTCTGGTTATGCCATTTGGACTAACAAACGCTCCTGCAACGTTTATGGATCTGATGAATCGTGTGTTCCAACCATTTCTGGATCAGTTCGTGGTCGTCTTTATTGTCGATATTCTTGTATATTTTGAGACCGAAGCAAAACATGATGAGCATCTCCGCACTGTGTTGCAAGTGTTAAGGGAGAAGGAACTTTATGCGAAGTTTAGCAAGTGTGAGTTCTGGTTGAGGGAGGTAACCTTTTTGGGGCATGTGGTCTCTGCAGAGGGGATTAGAGTGGATCCTCGAAAGATTGAAGCAATTTTGGAATGGAAGCCACCTAGGTCGGTTTCAGAAATTCGAAGTTTCCTAGGGTTGGCAGGATACTACAGAAGGTTTGTGGAAGGTTTTTCTGTGATGGCAGCACCTCTCACAAAACTCATAAGCAAAAGGAGTACCGTTTGTATGGACGGAGAAGCAGCAAGAAGCTTTTGAGAGGTTGAAGAACGTTCTGACTGAAGCACCTGTGTTAATTCAACCAGAGTTTGGGAAAGATTTTACTGTGTACAGTGATGCATCACACGTAGGTTTGGGTTGTGTGTTGATGCAAGAGGGTAAGGTGGTTGCTTATGCATCTCGACAACTTAAGCCTTACGAAGGGAACTATCCCACTCATGATTTGGAGTTAGCAGCAGTGATCTTTGCACTTAAAATCTGGAGACATTACTTGTATGGAGAAAGGTGTATTATATACACAGATCATAAGAGTCTCAAGTATTTTCTGACTCAGAAGGAACTGAACCTTAGGCAAAGGAGATGGATTGAGTTGCTTAAGGATTATGATTGTTCAATCGAATATCACCCAGGCAAGGCTAATGTGGTAGCTGATGCTCTAAGTCGTAGAGCTGTATCTGATCTGAGAGCAATGTTTGCTCGTCTAAGTCTGTATGATGATGGAAGTCTGTTGGCTGAATTGTAAGTAAGGCCAACCTAGGTGGATCAGATTAAGGAAAAGCAGTTGAAAGATGTGTCTTTGGTCCTTCGTTTTCAACAAGTTAAGGAGAGGGAAACTTCTGAGTTTGGGTTAAATGATGATGGGGTTCTGTGTTTTCGAGGTAGAATTTGTGTTCCGAAAGACTCTGACTTGAGACAGTCAATTTTGAAGGAAGCTCATGGGGGACTTTGTGCCATGCATCCTGGAGGGAATAAGTTGTACCATGACTTGCGAGAACTGTATTGGTGGCCTGGACTTAAGCGAGAGGTAACGGAATTTGTGGGGAAATGTCTGACATGCCAGCAAGTGAAAGCTGAGCATCAGTTACCTTCTGGATTATTGCAGCCAGTAAAAATGCCACTTTGGAAGTGGGAGAGGGTAACCATGGACTTTGTGAGTGGGCTACCCTTGACACCATCGAAGAAAGACTCGATATGGGTGGTTGTGGATAGGTTGACCAAGTCGGCTCATTTTATACCTGTTTGCACAGACTTTTCTCTTCAGAAGTTAGCCAAGTTGTATGTGGCGGAGATTGTGAGACTGCATGGAGTTCCGGTTTCGATTATCTCTGATCGGGATCCTAGATTCACATCTCGATTTTGGCAAAAGCTGCATGAGGTGTTGGGAACGCGATTGAACTTTAGTACGGCTTTCCATCCCCAAATTGATGGTCAGTCAGAAAGAGTTATTCAGATTCTGGAAGACATGTTGAGGGGATGTGTTATTGATTTCCGAGGTAGTTGGGAGGATTACTTACCTTTGGCAGAGTTTGGATACAACAATAGTTATCAGTCGAGTATTCGAATGGCACCTTATGAAGCACTGAATGGGCGACGGTGTCGAACACCTAGTTGTTGGACTGAACTGGGGGAGCGACAAGTTCTTGGACCTGAGTTGGTGGCAGATACTGAGGATAAGGTCAAGTTAATTAGAGATCGGTTAAAGGAAGCGTCTGATAGGAAAAAGTCGTATGCAGATCTGAAGCGTAAGGAGATTGAATACTCAGTGGGCGATATGGTCTTCTTGAAGGTTTCACCTTGGAAGAAGATACTAAGGTTTGGTAGGAAGGGCAAGTTGAGTCCGCGGTTCATTGGGCCTTATCGGATTTTGAAGCGAGTAGGCCCAGTGGCTTATCAGTTGGAATTGCCTTCAGAGTTAGACAGGATTCACGATGTTTTTCACGTCTCCATGTTAAGGTGCTATCGTTCTAACCCTACTCATGTTGTGCCGGTTGCAGAAATTGAGGTGCGAGCTGATTTGACCTTTGAGGAGGAGCCTGTACAAATATTGGATCGAGATGTTAAGGTTCTGAGGAGGAAATCTGTACCATTAGTGAAAGTGCTTTGGCATAACCATGGTAGATAAGAAGCTACTTGGGAGCCAGAGGAGGCAATGCAACAACAATACCATCATCTGTTCGGATCAAGTAAATTTCGAGGACAAAATTTCTTTAAGGAGGGTAGAGTTGTAACGCCCCAAATTTTTGGGAATTCTAAAAAAAAGTTTGTAAAATTAAAAATTCTGTGTTCTGCTTGTTAAGTGTAGGGTTAATTGTGGTAGTGGGCCTCTTGAAGGCCCAAGCTTAGGATAAAACTCGATAGTTTTAATTAATTTTAATTCCATAAGAGAAAGGGGTTCTGGTAAATTAGGCTTTGAGGAATTAATTGTGTAAAATAGATCACAAGGAAGCAAGTGGTGAAGTGGCATGTGACGCCACAGGGAAGGCTATAAGTGGCGTGTGGAAGCTAGGGAGGACCCAGGTTCAAGCCACAATGACAGCAAATCAAGGGATTAATTTTTATGAACATAAAAGGTAAGTAATGGAACTGAAGTAAAAGTCTGTCATGAGGAGTTTGAATTGCTCAGGAGATTGAGTAAGGAGGGGATAAGGGAGAGGATTTAGGAGCTGATCAAGGAGGATGGTGTTGGCCGAATAGTGGACTCTTGAGGAGCAAGAGTTGGCCGGCCAAGGGTTTCTTTAGGGGGGAAAATTTCGGCTAGGTCAAAAGCTAGGTATAAATTCGGCATTTGGAAGTGTTGTGTCGTTTTTTTCTTTTCTGACCATTCTTCCTTCTTTTCCTTTCTTTTCTTTTCTTTTTCTCTCCATCTATCTTCCTTCTTCTTTCCCCATAGCCGAATCCTTCCATTATTCTATTCATCTCCACGTTCTTATCATTGTTCTTAAGCTTTATATACAAAAGCCGAAATCCCGAAAGCTTGATTCTTTTTGTGCTGATTTCTTTTAACCAAAACCACATCTCTTCTCTTCATCATTTGTGTCCGATTCACCAGCCCTCTAAAACCTCAAGTTTTGACGACAAGACACTCATTTTACCTTTCTAAACACAAGTTGCAAAAAGCTGAAAACCCCACATTAAAAGGGACTTGGCCGAATACTGGAGTCACTGAAAGCTCGACTTTTGTTATCATCTAAGGGCTTAGATCTACATCGGGATCGAGTGGGAAACTCATTGGAATCATTCACTAAGGAATCGATGGTAAGTCTTCTCCAAAACTTAGTCTTCTTACATATTTTAGGAAAAGCCAAAATCCCTAAAAGTTAGGGAGGTTGTCGATTTGGACTTGTAACCCTGAGGGGTCATAATAACTATTTTGTTTTGGTAATAGCGTGATTTAGAGGTGGTTGATCAAGGGCTTGGACAGGTGGAACGATCGAATCTTTGGAGTTAACCATCTTTCGGCAGTAAGGTAAGAGCAATAAAGGTTTTAGGCATGTTTGGCCAAATGTGGCAGGGGACTATATACTCAATCTTATTTCGATATTTGGAGTAATATTAAGTGATTAAATTGTAGGCAGTTCGTGTGGATCTCGTCGAGGAAATCCCAAAACAGGTGTGTAACTGACACCCTCTCATAGGCTAGGTCGGTAAATGCCGAAAAGCCGAAATGCCGAAAAGCCGGTATTTTGGGCACTTGCGAGTGTGCGAATGCTCGTAAGAAGTATGGGTAATTATTACTGGTAATCGAAAGTGATAAAACTGAAGTACGCGCGATTTCGTGCGTTTTGATATTTTGGGCTTAATGGGCCAAAACTGGGTTAATGGGCCAACGGGCCCAATTCGGTAAGAACACTCGGTAAGTGTTTCTGGCTAAACGTAATGGCTACGATATGCATGAAAACCTTAGAAATAGTTAGATGTACTAGAATACCCCTATGTATGCAAAATTACCATTATACCCCTATGTATGCAAAATGACCTCTATACCCCTAGGGTTAATTTTGTCTGAAAAGCATGATGAATTAAATCTTTATGATGTATGCCATGAATGTATATCTGTTGCATGGGGACATGGGTTATATTATGGAGGAAGCGTCCTGGTGGCTATGCCACAAATTATCTGTTCTGGTGGCCTTGCCACATATATCTGTTCTGGTGGCACTGCCACAAAATATCTGTATCTGGTGACTCTGTCACATTTTATGTATCTGGCAACCATGCTGCATATTTCTGTGGCGTGTAGCGGTTAGGTGGGTCGAGTAGTCTCCCCACATGGTGAAAGGATTGTAACACCCCGAACCCGAGTCCGACACTGGAGTCGAACACGAGGTGTTAACAAACTTTGAAAAATTTCCAGACACTGCCCAATCTGTGTACTAGTCGCTTTAAAAATCATATCTTGAGCTTCACAACTCAAAAATCAGTTTCGTGATTTTTCCCTGAAACTAGACTCATATGTCCATCTACATATTTTTTTCTAGAATTTTTGATCAGGCCAATTAGTACAGTTTATTAGTTAAAGTCTCCCATGTTACAGGAATCGACTACCCTGACCTTTTCGCATTACGACTTGGATATCTCCTTGTACAGGGCTCCAATACTGATTCTGTTTGTTTCTATAGAAACTAGACTCAGAGAGGAATCTATACATATATGGTATGACTCCTAATTATCTCTGGTTAATTTATAATCAATTTCCAAAGTCGGAACAAGGAACCCAGAACCCGTTCTGACCCTGTCTCACGAGAACCTTAATATCTCTTAACATACTGTCCGTATGATTGTTTCGTTACTTTCCTATGAAAGTAGATTCTTCAAGGTTTGTTTACATAATTCATTCACTATTTAATTCCATTCCTACTATTTTTAGTGATTTTCCAAATCTACGTCACTGATGCTGTCAGCATCTACCTTTAAGGTAGGCTTTACCTATTTCATGGTTCAACTAGCCCTTTTTGCATACATAGCACAATTTATGAAAGTGATTAACCATCCCCGTGGCCAATCCTTGTCAAGCATATCCACACTAAATGATTATAACATTATACTTAAACACATATAAGCCATTTTCACATGGCTATCCAAAACTTATACATCACATAAAGTACTCGAAAAACAACAATGGGTCGTCCTAAACATGCCATATCAAAATTCAACCAAAAGAGTACCCAAAAGAGCCTTTGATAGTGTGGGCGACTTCGACTTCAAGATCCCGAGTCCGATAGCTGGAGAACCAAAAATCTATAAAACAGAGGAGCAATGGAACGAAGTAAGCAATTTATGCTTAGTAAGTTTTGAGCAAGGAATTCCAGTATAACGAAAGAATAGCACACATTTAGCTAAACGGAATATTTCATAATACACAATTTTCCGATATTAAACTTACTTCACAACGTTAACCCTTATGTACATACACAAAAGACCAACTTAGCCGAAGGCCGGTAGCTCGTTCATCAACTGAGCGAATATTTATTTGTAAGGGCTCGATTAAATTCAACACATACGTAACATATCCCAATATTGGGATGTTTTTCGAGTATTAGCTGAAATTTTACAGCAAGCTCATTCATTACCAAAATCACGTACCTTCGGAATTTAACCGGATATAGCTCCTCGTTCAAGTGCCTTCGGGACATAGCCCGGTTATAGTAACTCATACAATGCCTTCGGGACTTAACCCGGATTTTAAAACTCGCACGAATGCCTTCGGGACTTAACCCGGAATTAGTATCTCGCACAAAGGCCTTCGGGACTTAACCCGGAATTAATAACTCGCACAAATGCCTTCGGATCTTAGTCCGGATATAGTCACTTAGCACAAAGCCTTCGGGACTTAGCCCGGACAGCATTCAATTAATCATGCACATCTAACAATAATTCATGGCACATTCGTATTTCTTTTTCATTAGCAAAACTCAAACACAAGGCACATACCATCCTTGCACATTCGGCTCAATAGCCACACATAGAGCATGATTTTAATTTGCTTAAAACATGATTTAATCACATCGTAATTTAAGCTCTCTTACTCAAGAACTTACCTCGGGTGTTGTCGAACGATTCCGCTAACTATTCGACCACTTTTTCCTTCCCTTTATCGGATCTATTTCCCCTTTGCTCTTGAGCTTAATTAAACAAATAAATTGATTTCATCATTTAGGCATCGAAAAGATGAACACAAGGCACTTAGCCCATATTTATACATTAGACATTAAAGTCACATACATGTGAAATCATGCATCAACACAACATATTAGCTAATTTTCCCCCTTGGCCGAATATGCATGTCTATTTTTGGGGTCGATTTCAACACTTAATACACACATATACACACTAGTAAAGCATCCTCCCCCTTTCCATCAATTTAACACATGCATTGCTCATTAACATGCAAAGTTACATTCGGCCTTAGCACACAACTTGCTAGCCGATTCTTCTCCATTTAGCAACCAATGCACATATGTGCTCACACAAAAATGCTAAAAAGGAGGTTCAAGAATCATCAAGTCATCTTCACATGCATCATTAACAAACTTCATATTTAGCATGCAATGGCATTAACACAACCTCCACCTAGGCCGAATTTTAACTCATCCTCTTGCCTCATCACCACCACATCAAACATCAACCAAGAATGATGCATCCATGGTCAAATGTCATTTCCATCACATAGCAAGATTTAGACCATGGGCTAGGTAGAACTCAAGCTAACAACTAAAACATGCATGCATCTCATGGAACATCATCAAACATACCTTAGCCTAGCTACATGCATGGCCGAACCTCTTCACCTTTCTTCTTCCTTCCTCCTTAAAATTATTGGCCAAGGATGAACCAAAGGATGAGAAATTTTTTTTTCTTTGTTTTTCTTTCTAGTTTCGGCAAGTATGAAGATGAGAAAAGGATGAACAAAAATTCTCTCCTTTCTTTTCTTTAGCTCACGGCAATGGGGGAACAAACAACTACACACACATTTTTTTTTTGTATTCACCATACTCCTTTTCATTATTTTATGCCCATACCCCTTATTTTATTTGTTTTATCCCAACATTTTATGACACAAATTAACATATTTTATTTGTGCCATACTTATGCCATAATTTCCATAAAAAAAAATTGCACAATTGCTCATCATGCCCATCATGGCCGGCCACCTTGTTTTAAGGTGGGAAATTTGACATGCATATCCACCTATTTCATACTATAAGTTATTTGGCCACTACAAATTAGCCTATAGCATTTGCAAAAATTTTCACATGAGTCACATTTCAAAATTTCACTCACAATTGGCAAATTCAAAGCATGAAATTTTCACACATGCACTTTCACATGAAATAAACATAGGATATAACATCTAATTATTATTGTGACTTGGTTTAGCGGTCCCGAAACCACTTCCCGACTAGGGTAAATTTTGGGCTGTCACAACTCTCCCCCACTTAAGAAATTTTCGTCCCCGAAAATCTTACCGGTGAATAGGTTTGGGTATCGCTCTTTCATCGAGCTCTCGGTCTCCCAAGTAGCTTCCTCGATCCCGTGTTTGAGCCATAACACCTTTACTAGCGGAACTCTTTTGTTTCGCAACTCCTTCACTTCACGAGCTAGGATACGCATCGGTTCTTCTTCATAGCTCATATCGTCTTGAATTTCAACCTCTGATGGGATAATTATGTGCGATGGATCAGATCGATAGCGTCGAAGCATCGAAACATGAAAGACGTCGTGAATCTTTTCAAGCTCAGGGGGCAAAATCAATCTATACGCAACCGGACCAACTCGTTCGGAGATTTCGTACGGCCCAATGAATCTTGGGTTCAACTTGCCCTTACGGCCAAACCTGAGTATCTTTTTCCAAGGTGAAACCTTAAGGAACACTTTGTCTCCCACCTGATACTCGATGTCTTTTCGTTTCAAATCCGCGTACGACTTCTGACGAGCTGTGGCTACCTTCAGACTTTCACGGATTACCTTTACTTTCTGTTCAGCATCTTTAATCAAATCAACTCCGAAAATTTTACTTTCACCGAGCTCGGTCCAAAACAATGGTGTACGGCATTTACGACCGTACAAAGCCTCGTAAGGTGCCATCTTAATACTTGATTGAAAACTATTGTTGTAAGCGAATTCAATCAAAGGTAAATATCGTTCCCATGAACTACTGAACTCGAGGATGCAACATCTCAACATATCCTCAAGTATCTGAATTATCCGCTCGGATTGACCATCGGTTTGGGGGTGAAAAGCAGTGCTAAAATGCAGCTTGGTACCCAGAGCTTCTTGCAATTTCTTCCAAAATCGTGAGGTGAATCTCGGATCTCTATCCGACACGATAGAAACAGGTACCCCGTGTAATCTCACAATTTGAGAAACGTACAATTCAGCTAGTTTATCCAATGAAAAATCGGTACGTACGGGGATGAAATGAGCCGACTTAGTCAGCCTATCAACAACAACCCAAATCGCATCCTTCTTACTTGCTGATAATGGCAGTCCAGACACAAAGTCCATTGTGACTCGATCCCACTTCCACTCGGGTATCATGATCGGCTGGAGTAATCCTGAAGGCACTTGATGTTCCACTTTCACTTGTTGACATATTAAACATCTCGAAACAAAGTCGGAGATGTCCCGTTTCATACCATGCCACCAAAATTGACGTTTCAAATTGTTGTACATTTTCGTACTCCCCGGGTGAATTGACATTCGGCTACAATGGGCTTCGTTCAGAATCATCGAAATGAGTTCCGAATTCCTTGGAACACACAAACGATTTCTGAACCTCAAACAATCATCATCATCAATTTGAAACTCCGATTCCTCGTTCGGAACACACTTAGCCCGTTTTGCAACCAATTCATCATCGACTTTCTGAGCTTCACGAATTTGGTGAGTCAATAATGGTTTAGCTTTTAATTCAGCTACTAACACATTGTCTGGTAGAACAGACAAATGCACGTTCATCGCTCATAAAGCAAACAATGACTTTCGGCTTAAGGCGTCCGCAACCACGTTAGCCTTTCCCGGGTGGTAATCAATGACAAGCTCGTAATCTTTCAACAACTCAAGCCAACGTCTTTGTCGTAGATTCAAGTCTCGTTGAGTCATCAAATATTTGAGACTTTTGTGATCTGAAAATACATGGCACTTCTCACCAAACAGATAATGTCGCCATATTTTTAAAGCAAACACGATGGCAGCTAGTTTGAGATCATGGGTCGGATAATTCCTCTCGTGTGGCTTCAATTGTCTCGACGCATAGGCCACGACTCGACCTTCTTGCATCAATACGCAACCCAACCCAAGTAGGGATGCGTCACTATAAATGACAAACTCTTTACCTGATTCGGGTTGCACCAAAATTGGAGCTTCAGTCAAATGAGTTTTCAGTTGATCGAAACTTTTCTGACATTTCTCCGTCCACTCGAACTTAACATCCTTTTGAAGTAGCTTCGTCATTGGTGTGGCTATCATCGAGAAACCTTTGACAAATCGTCGGTAATAACCATCGAGCCCCAAAAAGCTCCGAACTTCAGTAATATTTCTCGGAGGTTTCCAGTCAAGTATGGCTGAAATTTTGTTCGGGTCAACTCGAATACCCGACGCGGATACCACATGACCCAAGAAGCTAACCTCTCTTAACCAGAACTCACACTTACTGAACTTAGCATATAACTGCTTATCCCGAAAAATTTGCAGCACTAGCCTCAGATGCTCAGCATGTTCGGTCTCATCTCTTGAATAGACCAAAATGTCATCAATGAACACAACTACGAACCGATCCAAATACGGTCTGAAGATCCGATTCATCAAATCCATAAATACTGCAGGGGCATTAGTGAGCCCAAACGGCATCACTAAGAATTCGTAGTGACCATATCTTGTTCTGAAGGCAGTTTTGGGAATATCTGAATCTCGAATTCGCAACTGATAATAGCCCGATCTCAAATCTATTTTTGAGAACACTGAGGCTCCCTTCAGTTGGTCGAACAACCTCATGGTTCCGTCCTTCTTTTTCACGAACAATACTGGTGCACCCCAAGGTGAGAAACTTGGTCGAGCGAAACCTCTATCCGTCAGTTCTTGCAACTGAGCTTTCAACTCCTTTAACTCGGTTGGTGCCATACGATACAGAGCTATCGAAATCGGCGTAGTCCCAGGTACAAGCTCAATACCAAACTCTACCTCCCGAACAGGTGGTAAACCCGGTAATTCTTCCAGAAAAACATCCGGGTATTCACAAACCACCGGCACAGATTCGGGTTTCTTTTCTAATTCTTTGTCATCAAGTACATACGCAAGGTATGCTTCGCACCCTTTTCTTACATATTTCTGTGCCAACATTGCTGATATTACAGCTGGCATCCCCTCCAAGTCCGCAGACTCAATTTGGACTACTTCGTTATTTGCGCACCTCAAATCAATAGTCTTGCTCTTGCAATTCACAATCGCATCATGCGCAGTCAACCAATCCAAACCAAGGATAACATCAAATTCATCAAACGGCAAAAGCATCAAGTTCGCCGGAAAACAGGAACCTCGAATTTCCAGGGGACATTTCTTACACACTTTGTCGACAAGCACGTAACGACCCAAGGGATTTGACACCCGAATTACGAACTCAGTAGACTCAATAGGTAAAGTCTTACTGGATGCTAAGGTTTCACATATGTAAGAATGAGTAGAACCGGGGTCAATCAAAGTAATTACATTAGTATCAAAGAGAGTGAATGTACCGGTAATAACATCAGGCGAAGAAGCATCCTCGCGGGCACGTATAGCATAAGCTCTAGCAGGCGCACGAGCTTCGGATCTGGTTATATCATCTCTAGATCCTCTCTGACCACCACCAGTATTGCTCGCATTTCCAGATGGTCTACCCCGAGCAGTGGTAGCACCCGGTCTCCCGCTCTGATTTACATTCTGTTCCGACAACCTCGGGCAATCTTTAATGAAGTGGTCAACTGATCCGCATTTGTAACAGGAGCGGTCAGGGAATCTACAACTCCCCGAATGCCATTTACCGCAATATCGGCATTTCGTTCTGTCTCGACGTTCATTCCCAACACTGGCGACTGAAGTGCCTCGTGTACCTACAAGGGGTCGATCACGATCTCGTCTAAAAAAACCCGAAGTGCCTCTAAACTGGCCCGCATCATCCCGAAATATCTTCGATGCCTGTTGAAGAGACCTTCCCGAGGATCTTTTACGAAACTCTCCAGTTCCCTCATCAACTCTTTGCTTTTCTTTTCTAAGCTCTTCGGCTTTACAAGCTCGTTCAACAAGTACCACGAACTCTCGTATTTCAAGAACGCCAACGAACATTTTTATATCTTCATTCAGCCCATCCTCGAAGCGTTTACACATAATAGCTTCGGACGAAACACATTCCTGAGCGTATTTGCTAAGTCTAACAAATTTTCGCTCGTAATCAGTAACCGACATGGAGCCTTGCTTAAGCTCAAGAAATTCCTTCCGTTTTTGATCAACAAACCTCTGACTGATATACTTTTTCCGAAACTCAGTTTGGAAAAACTCCCAAGTTACTTGCTCTCGGGGCACAACGGAAGTCAGAGTACTCCACCAATAGTAGGCAGAATCACGTAGCAAGGAGATAGCACACTTTAGGCATTCATCGGGTGTACAAGATAGCTCATCGAGTACCCGGATAGTGTTGTCCAGCCAAAATTCAGCTTGCTCGGCATCATCGCTATCCATAGCCTTAAATTCAGTAGCCCCATGTTTTCGGATTCTGTCAACTTGGGGCTTATTTGACCTTATTTGGTCAGTTACCGGTGGTATTGTAGGTGCGGGGGTAGTATTTGTCGGGAATGGAGGTTGTGGAACAGCCATATTAGTTCGAATGTATTGGTTGAACCAATCATTCATCACGCTATAGAATGCTTGTCTAGCTTCATCATTCGGATTACTAGCATTAGGTTGAGAGTTTGCCGGCACTGTCCCTTGTGCGGGAGCAGGCGCTACACTCTCAAGATCATCAGCTACCTCTCGGTCACGATCGGGATCCATTACTATAAATAAACACATTTACAATTGTCAGAAATCACCACACTATCAAGTAATCACATAAAATGGCATGTATAGCTAGACCCAAAACATTACGGTAGTCCTAGAATTGACTAAACCGTAGCTCTGATACCAATAAAATGTAACACCCCGAACCCGAGTCCGACACCGAAGTCGAACACGAGGTGTTAACAAACTTTGAAAAATTTCCAGACACTGCCCAATATGTGTACTAGTCCCTTTAAAAATCATATCTTGAGCTTCACAACTCGAAAATCAGTTTCGTGATTTTTCCCTGAAACTAGACTCATATGCCCATCTACATATTTTTTTCTAGAATTTTTGATTGGGCCAATTAGTACAGTTTATTAGTTAAAGTCTCCCATGTTATAGGAATCGACTACCCTGACCTTTGCGCATTACCACTTGGATATCTCCTTGTACAGGGCTTCAATACAGATGCTGTTTGTTTATATAGAAACTAGACTCAGATAGGAATCTATACATATATGGTATGACTCCTAATTATCTTTGGTTAATTTATAATCAATTTCCAAAGTCGGAACAAGGAACCCAGAACCCGTTCTGACCCTATCTCACAAGAACCTTAATATCTCTTAACATACTATCCGTATGATTGTTTCGTTACTTTCCTATGAAAGTAGATTCTTCAAGGTTTGTTTACATAATTCATTCACTATTTAATTCCATTCCTACTATTTTTAGTGATTTTCCAAATCTACGTCACTGATGCTGTCAGCATCTACCTTTAAGGTAGGCTTTACCTATTTCATGGTTCAACTAGCCCTTTTTGCATACATAGCACAATTTATGAAAGTGATTAACCATCCTCGTGGCCAATCCTTGTCAAGCATATCCACACTAAATGATTATAACATTATACTTAAACACATATAAGCCATTTTCACATGGCTATCCAAAACTTATACATCACATAAAGTACTCGAAAAACAACAATGGGTCGTCCTAAACATGCCATATCAAAATTCAACCAAAAGAGTACCCAAAAGAGCCTTTGATAGTGTGGGCGACTTCGACTTCAAGATCCCGAGTCCGATAGCTGGAGAACCAAAAATCTATAAAACAGAGGAGCAATGGAACGAAGTAAGCAATTTATGCTTAGTAAGTTTTGAGCAAGGAATTCCAGCATAACGAAAGAATAGCACACATTTAGCTAAACGGAATATTTCATAATACACAATTTTCCGATATTAAACTTACTTCACAACGTTAACCCTTATGTACATACACAAAAGACCAACTTAGCCGAAGGCCGGTAGCTCGTTCATCAACTGAGCGAATATTTATTTGTAAGGGCTCGATTAAATTCAACACATACGTAACATATCCCAATATTGGGATGTTTTTCGAGTATTAGCTGAAATTTTACAGCAAGCTCATTCATTACCAAAATCACGTACCTTCGGAATTTAACCGGATATAGCTCCTCGTTCAAGTGCCTTCGGGACATAGCCCGGTTATAGTAACTCATACAATGCCTTCGGGACTTAACCCGGATTTTAAAACTCGCACGAATGCCTTCGGGACTTAACCCGGAATTAGTATCTCGCACAAAGGCCTTCGGGACTTAACCCGGAATTAATAACTCACACAAATGCCTTCGGATCTTAGTCCGGATATAGTCACTTAGCACAAAGCCTTCGGGACTTAGCCCGGACAGCATTCAATTAATCATGCACATCTAACAATAATTCATGGCACATTCGTATTTCTTTTTCATTAGCAAAACTCAAACACAAGGCACATACCATCCTTGCACATTCGGCTCAATAGCCACACATAGAGCATGATTTTAATTTGCTTAAAACATGATTTAATCACATCGTAATTTAAGCTCTCTTACTCAAGAACTTACCTCGGGTGTTGTCGAACGATTCCGCTAACTATTCGACCACTTTTTCCTTCCCTTTATCGGATCTATTTCCCATTTGCTCTTGAGCTTAATTAAACAAATAAATTGATTTCATCATTTAGGCATCGAAAAGATGAACACAAGGCACTTAGCCCATATTTATACATTAGACATTAAAGTCACATACATGTGAAATCATGCATCAACACAACATATTAGCTAATTTTTCCCCCTTGGCCGAATATGCATGTTTATTTTTGGGGTCGATTTCAACACTTAATACACACATATACACACTAGTAAAGCATCCTCTCCCTTTCCATCAATTTAACACATGCATTGCTTATTAACATGCAAAGTTACATTCGGCCTTAGCACACAACTTGCTAGCCGATTCTTCTCCATTTAGCAACCAATGCACATATGTGCTCACACAAAAATGCTAAAAAGGAGGTTCAAGAATCATCAAGTCATCATCACATGCATCATTAACAAACTTCATATTTAGCATGCAATGGCATTAATACAACCTCCACCTAGGCCGAATTTTAACTCATCCTCTTGCCTCATCACCACCACATCAAACATCAACCAAGAATGATGCATCCATGGTCAAATGTCATTTCCATCACATAGCAAGATTTAGACCATGGGCTAGGTAGAACTCAAGCTAATAACTAAAACATGCATGCATCTCATGGAACATCATCAAACATACCTTAGCCTAGCTACATGCATGGCCGAACCTCTTCACCTTTCTTCTTCCTTCCTCCTTAAAATTATTGGCCAAGGATGAACCAAAGGATGAGAAATTTTTTTTTCTTTGTTTTTCTTTCTAGTTTCGGCAAGTATGAAGATGAGAAAAGGATGAACAAAAATTCTCTCCTTTCTTTTCTTTAGCTCACGGCAATGGGGGGAACAAACAACTACACACACATTTTTTTTTTGTATTCACCATACTCCTTTTCATTATTTTATGCCCATACCCCTTATTTTATTTGTTTTATCCCAACATTTTATGACACAAATTAACATCTTTTATTTGTGCCATACTTATGCCATAATTTCCATAAAAAAAAATTTCACAATTGCTCATCATGCCCATCATGGCCGGCCACCTTGTTTTAAGGTGGGAAATTTGACATGCAAATCCACCTATTTCATACTATAAGTTATTTGGCCACTACAAATTAGCCTATAGCATTTGCAAAAATTTTCACATGAGTCACATTTCAAAATTTCACTCACAATTGGCAAATTCAAAGCATGAAATTTTCACACATGCACTTTCACATGAAATAAACATAGGATATAACATCTAATTATTATTGTGACTCGGTTTAGCGGTCCCGAAACCACTTCCCGACTAGGGTCAATTTTGGGCTGTCACAAGGATGGTATGGGGGTGTATGTGGTTGGATATGGTTGGGTTTCTACATAAGCATGATATATCTGTTCTGGTCTGTTCTAGGCCTATGGGCTTCATTTTGATATCTGTTCTGGGCTGAGGCCAACTTATTCTGTCTCTGTGGTTAGAACTGATTTAGGCTATGGTTGGGTTGAATTACACACTGAGTTTCCCAAAACTCACCCCTTATTTTCATCCTCGCAGGTAATCCTCAACCATAGTGGGCTTGGAGCTGTGAGGGATTCGGACTGGCCACATGTTTCTACGAACCTGGTTTCTTTCTGGTGAACTAGACGCCCTTTTAATTTCATTTATGGTTTTGGGTTTTAAGTGTAATAAGACCGCTTAACTATTTTTATGGTTTTGTTTTACTTTTATTATTTTATTTTATTGTGATGAAAAAAAATATGATAACTAAGGAAAATGGGTTAGCTTTAGGACGCGTTTCCAAAAACATTAAGTGATTTCAAAATAACACGATTACAAGTAAGATTTCTGCCAAGCAAACGTTTTCAAACTTAATCACTTTATTAAGATGGACTTAACCAAATGGTTTTCTCACAATTATACGAAATGTTAGAGTGTGGCAATGGCAGTGTGCATGTCTAGGATTGGATCCGAAGGGAGCTTGAAACTTAAGCAGTCCGACAGACTCACCTCCTCTTTTTCTGGTTTCCTACCTGGTGCACAGCTCTCATTCACCTTAACCTATATTAAAAGTATCTTTTACATCACCAACTAAGTTTTTCCAAATTAAGTAATACGGAATGTTTTGTACGCATCAATGTGGCGCACCGGATCCGGTCATAACGTCTAGGCCGGGTTTGGAGTGTTACATTAAGTCTAGATGAACTCTTTTTACTCTTATAGAAACTCCAGATTCTTTCTATTTCACACATTTATTAACTATTTTACAACTTGTGCAAAATAGTCCCTTTAGGTGTTTTCATGCTAACACCATTCACAAAAGTTGTCTATTACACTACTAAGACTCATTTTCTTCCATAAAAACTCGACAACCGTTACAAATCCAATTCATGAAAAAACCCTAAACTCTTAATCATTTTTTCAACATATACCCCTCATTTGAAAGCTCATGCTTCAAGGGTCTCAAAAATGCAAAAATCATTAACAAAAGGTATGGAAATCACTTACTTCTAGGGATGATAAGTTGTTGCAAATTTTGAAGTTCAAAAACCCCCAAAAATGGCTAAAAATCGGTTGACAAAGAAGATAGAAAAGGGATAATATTCAGCCCATTTTACTCAGAATCACCAAAAATTCAAAGACAAAATATATCAATCTAACATATATCTTTTATTTCTCAACAACTAACATCACAAAACTCACAATTTCATCAATGGCACATTTCAAAATCATAATCAAATTCAGAAATTGAGGCATGGGCTTAGTAAAACACAAAGCAACGATCACAAAAAATGTAGAAATTATCAAAAACCAAACAAAATCTATACCTTAAATAAGGAAATCAATGGCCGAATGAAATAAAGCTTAAAACCATTTCTTCTCTTCTATTTTTGGTAGAAAAAAGATGAATAAAATGGTCACATTTTGATTTGTTTTGATTAATATTAACATATTAATCAATTTCCCATTTTGTCCTTATTTTATAACATAATTAAACCATTACCAAATATCCATTTATGTCCATTAATCTTGTCAATGGACTAATAACCACATAAGGACCCTTGCTTTATAAAGCCATGACAAATAGATACCATTAAATATAGGAAGATACTTTTGCGTTTTATGCGATTAGTTCATTTTTATCCAATTGAGCACACAAACAACTAAATTTTCATACGAAACTTTCACACGCGAATTCACATACCATAAGCATGAAAAATAATATTTAAAATATTTTTTTACTCGAATTTAGGGTCCCAAAACCACTTTTCTGAATAGGGTCTAAATCAGACTATTTCATGAAGACATGCATTAGACCCTTCCATATGAATGGTTTTTATGTACCAACATTGAGGGTTTGAACTTTGAAGTTTCCAAAATCCTCCTGCTACATGAATTTAGTTTATAATGAGCATTATTAATGGTCAACCAAATAGTCCCTACATCACATGTAAATGGGAATTAATCCATCTTAAACAAACCATAATTGAAGTCCCACATGATCTCAAGGATGATAACACGTACATGAGACACAAATATCCTAGGTTTACGAATTACTTTCCTTAGAACTACACTCACGAAATAAGCATGTAACATGTAACATTTACTTAGCAGCATAATTAGGATAACATACACACACGCATAAAATATGAACACAAACTCATGCTTAACACAAATGACATTGAATATGATGCAAAACAGAAACTATGGAATTTTAAAAAAAAAGAAAACTTTTTAAATTTGAAATGAAAACTTAAAGTAATTAAACGACTTAAAATTGGTAGATTAATTCAATCAAGTGTTGGAACACCGGTACACCCCATGGCGCAATGAAAAAATTAAATTTGATGATCACATCTAGGGATCCATGAGTGAGGAATGAATCGAGGTGAGAAGGGTATGAACAATCCTTTAATTGTCTAGAAAACCAAAGATAAATGTTGTGAAACTAATTATCTTTTATCATCTTTTTAATTAATTAATTATTTTAATTTCCAATTTAGTCCCTACTTTTTTCTAATTTTTCCATGGATGAGTCACCAAAAATCTACATACTTTTCTTTAATGGTCTAACTACCATATAAGGACTTCTAGATTTGAATTCAATAGCTATTTAATCCTTATAGCTATAGAAACAAGTTTCGCATTTTATGCAATTTAGTCCTTCTCGTAATTAAGCATTTAATCGATAAAATTTCCGTATCAAAATTTTCACACGACATGTATATCATAATACAGGTCATCTTATAAAATAAAAATAAACTCTATTTTCGGATCAGATTTGCGGTCTTGAAACCACTATTCCGATTTCACTAAAAAATGGGTTGCTATACATGGCTTGGCATTTGTGTAATTTTTAAAGTTTTTAAAGGTTAATTAAGTAATTAATGATAAAAATAAATGAAATAAAACAAACTATCATCTTCCGTTATCATCATCAATCGAATTTAGAAGAAAATAAGAAGCCATTAGAGACCTAGGTTCGACCAACCTTATTTTGCCAATAGGTAAGTGATTTTTTTCTATTTTTAATGCTTTCTACATTTTCGGGATCGTAGCTTAATCTAGCTAGTTGGGGGACTAATTCGTGAAAGTATTAAACTATTAGGGTTTTTCCATTGTTGAATATACATGGTTTTTGATGTTTGATGATAGAAAATGGATAGTTGTTGTTGGATAACCAACTTTTGTAAAGAGATTTTTGATGAAATTGACAAATAGGAATTAAATTAAAAAATAGAAAACTTTACAATGGTAAAATTATGAAATAAAAGAAATATAGGGCTTGCTAGGGACCTAATTGATATTCAGCCATAGTGGGTTGTGGTGGAATTTCATGAATTTTCATTTTTATGAGCTAGGGACTAAATTGCAAAAAAAAAAGTATATGGGCAAAATGGTAATTTTACCTGTAATAGCCCATTTTCAGTGAAATCGAAATAGTGGTTTTGTGTAACACCCTAAATTTTGGGCATAGAAGTAATGGGCCTTGGGTTTGGGATCGGTTAGAAGGCGGCTTAACTAAATGAAATGTGTTTAAATATTTTATGGTTGCATGTTTAGTCTAATTGTTAAGTGATTTAAGAAGGGTTGGTAGTGTGGAAAAAGTCTTGGGTTCGATCCAGGGCTTTAGCAAAATTTTGCATTTCTTTTCTAAAGGACCCTGAGCATTAGTTGGAAGGCTTATTAATAAGGCCTGGTAAAATCTGACACAAGGAAACACTTGGCCCAGTGGCAAATGGCATTGGTAGCAAGCAGGAAGTCCAGGGTTCAAGTCCTGACCTTGGCAAAAAATTTTATTGCGCATATGATTAGTAGGGAAATAAGCGTTTAGGCCTTATAAATATGTTTGGTGGAAATTCGACACAAAGGATGCGCTTGGCCAGTGGTATGATGGCCTTCGGAGTAAGGAGAGATGCTGGGTTCAAGTCACAGCATGAGCAAAAATTGTGGGGTTTTTTTAGACAACCTGGAGGTCGGCAGAAAGACTTTATAATTAATTGGGGAGGAAGAAGGAAACAAATAAGGTAGGTGCTGTAGTGGCAAGGGACGTATAGTGCAGCCAAGAGATTAAGGGTTCGAATCTAAATGGTAGCAAATATTTTTAGGATAACCTGGTTGCGAGTTAATAGGCCTTGAAAATAGTTAGGGATGGAATATGGCACAAGTGCCCCTGCAGTGAAGTGGCCAGAAGCATGCTATGGATATGAGAGGTTGCAGGTTTGAGTCCCAGGCCTAGAAAAGTTAAAATTTTTATTCTTTAAGAAAACTGAGGCTTAGGCATATAAGCCTTATAGTTAATTGTGACCGAATGGTAGCACAAGATAGGATGTGGTGCAGTGGCCAGCAGCGTGTTGGGAAGTTGGAGGGCTAGAGTTTGAGTAGTGGCATGCACAAAAGGGAGT
The DNA here is from genome assembly GCF_007990345.1 of Gossypium hirsutum. NCBI lineage: Eukaryota > Viridiplantae > Streptophyta > Magnoliopsida > Malvales > Malvaceae > Gossypium > Gossypium hirsutum. The sequence goes on from NC_053432.1 coordinate 36,930,933, forward strand.
TTAATTTTGCTACTCAACACAGGGAAGGAATGCTATTCGGTGGAAGCAATTTGAATGCAATTCAAATTGGAATTGTTGGCTAAAATCAAGGGGATTAGGATGAGGATTAAGTGTGGATATCATGATGATAAAAATTGGAGAGATTGAAGGGAATTTAACTGGACGAGTTTAAGTTGATTTGGGAATGTAGGTTTGTATTTTTTTTTATATTTTTTAGTATATATATGTGTGTTGTTTGGGCAAGTAAGGGCATTTATTGTTTTTGTGTGCTTCAGTCGCATATCATCTCCTCTTTTCTTTAAGCCAAACTCTTGATCTTTTCTTCCTTATTTTAATCGAATCAACCTCTTCCCTCTTCAACTTAGCTGAATGTTTCTTTTTCATTTAAAAGTCGAGTCATACACTTTGGGGGTTTGATTTCTTATTGGCAAGCGATCTCGCAATCGGTAAGTGAATTAGATCTTCTTCATCTTTTGTTAAATATTTCTAAGTTCTTTCATTTCTACACTTTTAAAAGCCAATTTTTCTTTATCCTTTCCAATACTTTCATTAACCCATGGTTTCTCCATTTATTTCACTTTTTTCCTCTCATTCAAGAGTGTGATCGCTGGCTAAGTATTAGGTGATGGAAAAAGGTGGTTCTAGCAGAGAGGTTGGGATAGAGGCTCCCAAGTTTAAGAGACGTAAGGTGTTAGCCATTCGGGACTTTCAACCTAGATGCATATCGCAGCCAATCAATCTAGTCAAGGCAAATATAGGTTCTTCTTCGGTAAGTAGTGGATTTATGTTGAATTAATGGGATGGTACTGATGGAGTATAATGTTGTATATAGGTTCGGACGATTATGAATACTTAGTACTCCAGGTGATAAGGTGTGTACTTCTACCCTATGATAGCTTGATATAAAGCCGAAGGTGTGTACATACACTGCACACACACAAGTAGATCGACATATCAAAAAAAGTTGAAATGCCGAAAAGCTAAAATATCGAAAAGCCAAAAGTTTGGCTACGGTAGTCTTGTGAGTGCGCGAACACTCGTGAGGGGGAAACTGATAGGTTATCTAAGGCGCCATGGGTGATTCCATGGACTTGGCCTGTGAATTGGCTAACCGGGCCAGCATGGGCTAAATGGGCCCGATAGGCTGTTGGGCCCATAATAGGAAAAATTGATAATTGATGCTATGTGATGGAAAATCGTATATGATCATGACTGTAAAAGTGATTGTGCCTAGTAAGCCATATAGATGTGATTTGGGCCTAATGGGCCATATGAATGAGATTGGGCCTAGTGGGCCATAAGCATGTATGTGGACTTTTTTGGGTTTGTAAGGGGTTTTGGGCCTAGTATATGATGACTGTATAAAACTTAATTAATTTATTGAGACCGTGGACAAGTCATAGTGTTATGGTGTGGCAATGGGTATATGCTTGTCTAGGATTGGATCTAGGGAGAGCTTGGTACTTAAGCAGTCTTAATGACTCAACTCCTTTTCTATGGTTCTACCTAGTGTATAGTATTCATTCATCTTAGCTAACGGGGATTTGTTAACGAGCCAAGATAAGTAAAAACCCGTAATAAAGGAAAATTACCGAAATGCCCCTAAGGGAAGAAATGACTAAAATACCCCTATCTGTGGGATGTAAGATTTATGGATGTTACATGTATACCTGCTGCATTCATATGCATTCATATGATATTCTGTTTAGGTTGCATATTGGTTGGGAATTATGGAACGGAGGAAGTATATGAGGATCGCATGGTTGCTTGACAATCGTGGATCCACCGACGGGTATTAAGCCCAATATATGATTGACAGCTTACTGCAGTGACGGTGGTACTGCAACTGGGCTACCATTGATGTGAATCGGTTGGGTGGGTCGATATTTATATCCCCACGTATGAGTACCGGGGACAGAGTTGGTGTGTAGCAGTTGGATTATTGGGGTGGGTTGCACAACATTGCACATATGATATTATTGTGATATTATTGCGATGTGGGCTTCGGGCCAACTGAGGCTAAAATGGGCTAAGGCCCAAAGGCCATCGTTATTGAATTGGGCTCAGGCCCAAAATGACTGATGATTGCTTTATACTTGTTGAGGGTTGTACACACTAAGTTTTCGAAACTCACCCCCTCCTTTTAAATTTTTTAGGTGATCCTCAGTAGGCGGCTCGACGGATGGAGGGACTTAGAGGTGGCAAACTAGCATAAAAAGTTTAGACTTAGTCTTTATGTAAGTTTTAATATTTTGATTTTAAATTATTTCTATTTGATTTGGGTTGTAACAAGCTCTTTCCTCTAGCTAATATTTCAAATTAGGATTACTATCATTTTTATGCTTTATATTTATTAGAAGTAGAACGTTAAACCATAACTAGTTTTTTGAATACTATGTTTTCGCAACTAAATTTTTAAATAAGAAGTTACATTTAAATTAAATGTTTTAAACAAAGCTTCCGCAACTGAAAGGAGATTTTACAAAGCAATTGAGGTGTATCATTTTAAATAAGGGTTTCCAATGAAAACAATGTTTTAGCTAAAACACTTCAATGTGGCACACCAGATTCGACCATAAAGTCCGGGCCGTGTTTGGGGTATTACATTTAGTGGTATCAGAGCCAAGTTTTAAAACTCGGGCTGTGAAATGGGCTTTGTTTTTGGGCTTTTAAAATTGTTTACAAATGATATTTAGGTGGTTTTGAAAGATTCTATTGTGTGGCACATCGGGTCTCCAACGTCGAGCCAAGTAAGTTCTCTTACTACTAAATTATGTTGAACTGTTATACTGCAATATGTCTTATGCTATTAATTGTTTATATTCAGTAGGATTTCCTTAGATGTCATATTGTACTAAAACACTTGAATCTAAATTTGATACTTATTTTTTGAGTTTGAAAATGTTTGCGATAGGTCGATGTATTGAATATAATAGTATGCCCAAAGATCAATCATGAGATGGTTGTAATAACATACTTGATTTACCATGTTTATTAATATAAGGCGTTGCCATTATTATTTCAGCTTCTTTTCTGTGTGTATAAATAAACTGTTTTATAATAATGTCCTGAGAATAATATGATTATTCTTAAAAGGTCCTTAGTCAAGTATTATTGTTGACTAGGACAACAATAATGCATTAAGACTAACATGTAGTTGATTGATGATAAAGAGTTGTCATTGATATGGAGTGTCAGAATCAATGCATGAATATGTGTGTTAGAGAACAACATATTGGACTGACCCGCTATGAGTATGTTTCTTGGATTATTATGTAATTGTCACAACATTACTCATAGTGATTAATATGTATATGATTTGTCATTGATATGGAGTGTCAGAACCAATGCATGAATATGTGTGTTAGAGAACACATATTGGACTGACCCGCTATGAGTATGTTTCTTGAATTATTATGTAATTGTCACAACATTACTCATAGTGATTAATATGTATATGATTCTCAGACTTGAGATCATCATTATCCCAACATCATGAGTTGTATATTTTGATACAGTCAAACATACACCATAACTTGTTGATTTATAAAGGCTAATGTTGGATATACCACAATCTATGTAGAGGGATATGGTTGATCAATATAGGATAAGTCCCTCCTACATAATAGGAGTAATATCTTAGGCCACTTGATTGAGTGAGACTAGAAATGCATGGCCATGCTCAAATAAGTTGATATGAGATGTCATACTTATTTGTGTATCGTAGTCTACTCAAGATATCAAGAAACATGGGATGGACTATGCAAGTGTGACTATTCCATGACTTGCGTACATTCCAGAGATAAAGGACTTAAGAATTAATGCATAAAAGATTCATCACAAAAGGTTATGTCGAATCATGACTTCTTGTAACTTAGGTAGCAATGATGCATTGCTAGATGCCACTCATTGTTTGTAACATTAGAATCGTTCTAGTATTACTGCTAACGTTACAAGAACCTATAGGGTCACACCCCATGGTTGAAATGAATGGAGTAAGACATAGTTGGTATTGTGTTTGGTTGTCACATGAATTAAATTAATTATAGAATTAATTTAATTGGGCAATCAAATATCGAACATATTATATGTACAAGGATGTTATACACATAAGGAGAACATAATTTTATTAATATATGAATTTGGTTCGTATAAAATTTAAATAAATATAGTTTACCGAAATCTTTATTATAATTAATGTAATTATAATTTTCGGTTAAAACATTATTATATTTATTTATTTTAATTATGATTATTATGTTCGGATTAAAATTTAATTCGATATATACATACCAATTATAAAAGGAGTTATATTTAGAAAGGGAGAAAAACCCTAAAAAGTGAATATATATATAAAAACCCGAAATTTTGCTATTAGGTCTAGCAGCCGCCAAGCAAAATATCTCTGAAAATAGTTTTTGGGGATTTCTTCCATTCTTTGTCAACTGGGTGGATTGCGTAGAGGTTGGGATCATAAGGATTGCGGCTTGGATTCGAAATCAAAATAGTATTCTCATTGCCGAGGCTTCACTGTCTACTCAAATCAAAATTTTGGTAATTTCAAAACTTTTTCACCCCGATTCGTTCCTTGCACATGGATCTATGGTTTGGATCGCCGGAATGTATATATATATTTTTTCCGCTATGCCATAGGGGTACTGGCGTTCCAGCAATGAATATATATTAAAATTATTAGGATTAGAGTGTGCAGCGGTAGCGTAGTGGGATAGTTGATACACGACTACCCTGTTATTTAGAAATTTTGAGGACGAAAATTTTTTATGAATGGAGAATTATAACACCCAGAATTTTGGACCTAGAAGTAATGGGCCTTGAGTTTGGGATCGGTTAGAAGGGGCTTAAATAAATGAAATGTGTTTAAATATTATATAATTGCATGTTTAGTCTAATTGTTAAGTGCTTTAGAAAGGGTTCGTAGTATGGAAAAAGTCCTGGGTTTGATCCAGGGCTTTAGCAAAAGTTTGCATTTTTTTTCTAAAGGATCCTGAGCATTAAGTGGAAGGTTTATTAATAAGGCCTGGTAAAATCTGACATAAGGAAACGCTTGGCCTAGTGGCAAAAAGGCATTGGTAGCAAGTAGGAAGTCCAGGGTTTGAGTCCTGGCCTTGGTGAAATTTTTTATTGCGCATATGATTAGTAGGGAAGCAATAGTTTAGGCCTTATAAATATGTTTGGTGGAAATTTAATGCAAATGATGCGCTTGGCCCAGTGGTATGATGGCGTTAGGAGTAAGGAGAGTTGTTGGGTTCAAGTCGCGGCATGTGTAACACCCCTGTCCCGTAACTGTTGTCGGAATAGGAAAGGGGTATTACCAGACTTGTAACTCATGTCAGAACAGTAAAATTTTAAACTTTTTCTTGAAATAAAGATCATTCATTTAGATAAAAGCTAAATACAGCCAGGGATAAAATTAAACTTCTATAAGTACACATTCAAAGGATGCCATTTTCGCATGGCTTATATACATTAACCAGAATATTATTCTGCTACTAGTCTATTCTATACATGCCATAAAATAATCCAAAACATAGCAGTACCAAACAGTGGATAGTGATAGTGTGACGAGTTGTTGACGATTCCCGAGCAAAAGCCAAATTTGACAATCTATAAAACAGAGAAACGTAACAACAGAGTAAGCTTTCAAGGCTTGGTAAGTCTTAAGTAAAACAATTAACTTTGCTGGGTTAAATACATTTATAACTTACACAAAATCCAAGTGAAGTCTCGATGGGCTTAATAAGCCTACACAAGTACATAATACATACCTGGCCAACTTAATGTGCTGAACATCCGTAATTGTTGATTTATTACTAAGTCGCTTAAGATTAGGCCTTACACAAATCACGTTTTGAAATGTCAAGATATATCCCCATTCGGTCAAATAGATTAAACCCTATGTATGCACATGTAATTCATCTATTTCATCCAAATTTAAGAGTATATACCCCTTCGCATTTAAAAAAAAAACATCAATGCTATTTTTTTTTAGTTTAATCAGTCGTACTAAAACATAACACTATAATCACATTCGGTTTCCATATTTGGAAACACATATTGATGTTTTCATATTACATAAACAATTTGATAGAGTCAATACTCGTTGAATATAACTTATAACCATCTCATAAGTGATTCCCCAAGTACATTTGTAATACAAACGAAATCGAATTCACATAGCAAGTAAGTATTACTTACCATATACTTAACCTTTGTACACTTACCGTTTCCATAGTTACCAATTACCAATTCAATCTTTCAATACCTCTAACCACTTAATCATATGCACTCATTTCGTGCACATACATAAATATATATATGTATTTAGGAGCTTAGTTCTTTAGTTCATATTCACATTAATATTTCAAATAAAACATAACACTATAATCGTTACCACATTTCACACAAACTATCACCATTGTAATTCATTAACCTCATTCGAATATAAGCATATAGCATATACCTTAACTTCATGTCCTAATATCATTCGACTTTAATACATATTTATATATATTTATATATATCCCTTTCAATAAACTTCCAACTAAATAAGAAAATACACATATGACTTACATTCTTCTCATGACAACCATTCGGCTAAACAACATATAAGTCATTACACCTTCAATTTATAAAACTATCAACACATATTACATATACATTACTTACGTTTATAAAATAGCCATTCGGATAACTTGCACACATTTAAATTTTAGCCATTTTGGCCTCACCACCTATATATTTATCTTGTGCATCAATTCAGCAATAGCTTATAAGCAACTCAATTAGTTTCATCAATGTTTACGACAAAATCACAGATTCACTACAAGCTGTTTTCTTGAGCAACAATCATTAGATTATTTGTAACTGGAGTTATGGAACTCCAAATGAAGTGCCGTAAATTTTCCCCGAAAATAGACTCATATATCTTCTATCCATAAAATTTTCATGATTTTTGGTTTGGCCAATCAAAACCAGAATTTTCTTAAAGTTTCCCCTATTTCACTGATCGACTATACTGACCACTCTTCACTACAAATCAAATTTCTCATTGTACAGATTTCAAAATATGTTCTTGTTTATTTCATTTGAAACTAGACTCATTAAGGAGTCTAAGAATATAAATTTTATCTTATAACAATTTTTGTACTATTTATAATGATTTTCTAAAAACAGAACAGGGGATTTCAGATTCATTCTGACACTGTCACACACAACTTTAAATATCTCTCTATAGGAAATTCCTTTGCTTACACTGTTTATTTTATAAGAAATGATTACATATTTTATTCAGTCTCTAATTCCACTCCAACAATTTATGGTGATTTTCAAAATCACGCTACTGCTGCTGTCCTAAGCAGATTATTACAATTTGCTCTTAAATTTCCAAGTCCAAACACTTAAGAACTTAGCATTTGAGTTTAAAACATATCATCATATATAAGTACTTCTTATTATCACATACAAATTATAATTTAAATATCACTTTTCTAATAACAAATCGGCTAAGGCTCATAGAAGTAACTTATTCCTTATCATTTTACTATAGGTAATTACACCAATTCATAGTCCCATCTTTACCCGTATTCCATATCATTCTTCATTATAACTAAACTTATATGCTAGAAACTTACCTCGGATGTTGTCGAACGATTTCAACGGCTATTCGATTACTTTTTCCTTTCCCCTATCCAACTTTGATCCTCTAAGCTCTTGAGCACAAGGGCAGATAACAAGATTCTGCCATGTAGGCATCAACAGTTCCATCAACCATGGATTCTACCCGATTTTTCCCTTGATCCAACCGTTCTTCCCAGCATCAAGGTTTCGTAATTTTTTTTGAACATCTTACATAGCAGCAATAAATCGAATGATTAAGGATAAATTTAATCATTTATCACTCACGTTCAGATATAGTTTAAAAGTAGTAAATATCAATTAAACCAGAGGAATTTTGAACATTTAATAGTCATTTTTAGGCACATTAACATCAGTAGACATCAATTAAACAAGGGAAAATTTTAGAATATTTAATAGTTATTTTCAACTATCATAAATAGTACAACCTAACTAAACTAACAAAGCTTCCTGTCGCTAATTAACTGCATTCAGACGATCAAATAAGCCTTGACACCATCTTAAACAGTAATAGTTAATCATCACTTGGATAATTTAATTAGACATTAAACACTACTTCAATAGCAGCCACTTTTCACCCTTGGAACAACTTAAATTCGATAATAAATCATCATTGTACAACAACAATTTATCCCCCAATTAATCAACTTAGTTTTAACATTAATTCGGTAACAAGCCACAATATAGAACAATATTTATTCATACTTTTGGACAGCTTAAATACAACATTTAATTTACTTCAATTTATGTTTCAAGACCACATAATTCATGTCAGTTGACCACCTGGACTACAACAACAAAACACTAACATCACAACCATTAATATTCATCAATTACAACTTAAGGACAATGATATTTTAACCAATTAATCAATACATAATTTAACTGTTAAATTATTAAATTCAAGTATTAAAATAACTAAATTTACCCCACCATTCAGCAGCATTAGCTGACAATTTTTAACCTTCAACAAAACATAATAAAAATGTCTTACTTTGGACAGCATCGAACCCTATTCTTGGTCTGCAATAAAAACCTGTAACTTTTCCTTATTTTGAACCGTAAAAACAACAACATGCAAACAACCAAAATATCCTTAACCAACTTCAATTTCAACATGCCATGGACAAGACTCCATTTTTAACTAATTAACCAACAGGTAGCTCAAACCAATTTCAACTGAATTATTCAATAATATAATATCTTAAATAGTAAATTGGAAATTTGGAGTTCAAGGACTTACTAGAAATTTCTTCCTAGCTGAAATTGCCTACACCACTTTCTCCTTCCCTTTAACTCTTTGTCCTCCTCCTTCTTTGTTAGCAATGCTTGAGAATCTAGCCTTAAAATGAGTGAAATTTCTTGTTTGCCTCAACATGCAAGCCGTGGCTTTCTTTTCCCTCTCGTAAGACTAAGAGAAAATGAAGAAACTATGAGCTAAAACTAATGTTCTCTCTCCTCTGTTGATAAAGATGAAAAGAAAATATTTTTTTCTCCTTAACAATATAAAATTATACAACCATCATAAGTAATTATTTATGTCTAATTTTAATATAAATTCCTCATCATGGCCGGCCACTATAAACAAAAAGGAATATTTGACATGCAAGTACAAGCATTTTATAACATGCATTAATAGGCCACTTTAACATTTACCTAACACATTTCTAAATTTTCTCACACAAGTCCTATTTAATAAATTTCACATACTATTAACAAAATTTAAGCATGAAATTTTCACACATGCATATTCATATATAATAATCATCAAATATGTCGGTTAATTATTTTTATGACTCGGTTTTGTGGTCCCAAAACCACTTTTCGACTAGGGTCAAATTAGGGATGTCACAGCATGAGCAAAAGTTGTGGGGTTTTTTTAAGACAACCTGGAGGTCGGCAGAAAGACTTTATAATTAATTGGGGAGGAAGAACGAAACAAATAAGGTAGGTGCCGTAGTGGCAAGGGACGTATAGCGCAGCCAAGAGATTAAGGGTTCGAATTTGAATGGTAGCAAATGTTTTTAGGATAACCTGGTTGCGAGTTAATAGGCCTTAAAAATAGTTAGGGATGGAATATGGCACAAGAGCCCCTGCGGTGAAGTGGCCAAAAGCATGCTATGGATATGAGAGGTTGCACGGTTCGAGTCCCAGGCCTGGAAAAGTTAAAATTTTTATTCTTTAAGAAAACTAACGCTTAGGCATATAAGCCTTATAGTTAATTGTGACCGAATGGTAGCACAAGATAGGATGTGGTGCAGTGGCCAGCAGCGTGTTAGGAAGTTGGAAGGCTAGAGTTTGAGTAATGGAAGCAATTTGAATACAATTCAAATTGGAATTGTTGGCTAAAATTAAGGGGATTAGGATGAGGATTAAGTGTGGATATGATGATGATAAAAATTTGAGAAATTGAAGGGAATTTAACTGGACGAGTTTAAGTCGATTGGGGAGTGTAGGTTTGTATTTTTATATATTTATTTATTTTTTTAGTATATATATATGTGTCGTATGGGTAAGTAAGGGCATTTGTTGTTTTTGTGTGCTTCAGTCGCATATCATCTCCTCTTTTCTTTAAGCTAAACTCTTGATCTTTTCTTCCCTATTTTAACCGAATCAACCTCTTCCCTCTTCAACTTAGCTGACAGTTTCTTTTTCATTTAAAAGTTGAGTCATACACTTTGGGGGTTTGATTTCTTGTTGGCAAGCGATCTCGTAATAGGTAAGTGAATTAGATCTTCTTCGGCTTTTGTTAAATATTTCTAAGTTCTTTCGTTTTTACACTCTTAAAAGCCAATTTTTCTTTATCCTTTCCAATGCTTTCGTTAACCCATGGTTTCTCTATTTATTTCTCTTTTTTCCCTCTCATTCAAGAGTGTGATCGCTGCCTAAGTATTAGTTGATGGAAAAGGGGGTTATAGCAGAGAGGTTGGAATAGAGGCTCCCAAGTTTAAGCGACTTAAGGTGTCAGCCGTTCAGGACTTTCTGCCTGGATGCGGAAGGGGGACTACGTCAGATTTTGAGTTACATAGGCAGATTGCAGCCGATCAATCTATTCAAGGCAAGTATCGGTTGTTCTTCGGTAAGTAGTAGATTTATGTTGTATTAATGGGATGTGATGATGGAGTATAATGTTGAATATAGGTTCGGGTGATTATGAATACTTAGTACTCCAGGTGATAAGGTGTGTACCTCTACCCTATGATAGCTTGATATAAAGCCGAAGGTGTGTACATACACTGCACACACACCAGTAGATCGGCAAATCCTAAAAAGCTGAAATATCGAAAAGCTAAAATACCGAAAAGCCAAAAGTTTGGCTACGGTAGTCTTGCGAGTGGGCAAACACTTGTAAGGGGGAAACCGATAGGTTATCTGAGGCCCCATGGGTGATTCCATGGACTTGGGTTGTGAATTGGTCAATCAAGCCAGCATAGGCTAAATGGGATCAATGGGCTGTTGGGCCCATCATAGGCAAAAATTGATAATTGATGCTATGTGATGGAAAATCGTATGTGAGCATGACTGTAAAAGTGATTGGGCCTAGTAGGCCATATAGATGTGATTTGGGCCTAATGGGCCATATGAATGAGATTGGGCCTAGTGGGCCATAAGCATGTATGTGGACTTGTTTGGGTTTGTAAGGGGTTTTGGGCCTAGTATATGATGACTGTATAAAACTTAATTAATTTATTGAGACCGTGGACAAGTTATAGGGTTATAGTGTGGCAACGGGTATATGCATGTCTAGGATTGGATCTAGGGAAAGCTTGGTACTTAAGTGGTCTTAATGTCTCACCTCCTCTTCTCTGGAATCATAACTGGTGCATAGTATCAGTTCATCTTAGCTAACGGGGATTCATTAACGGGCCAAGGTAAGAAAAAACCCGTAATAAAGGAAAATTACCGAAATGCTTTTAAGGGTGAAAATGACTAAAATACCCCTATGTGTGGGATGTAAGATTTATGGATATTACATGTATACCTGATGCATTCATATCCATTCCTATGATATTTTGTTTAGGTTTCATATGGGCTTGGAATTATGAAACGAAGGAAGTATATGAGGATCGCATGGTTGCTTGACAACCGTGGATCCACCGACGGCTATTAAGCCCAATATATGATTGGCAGCTTGCTGCTATGAAGGTAGTACCGCAACCGGGCTACCATTGATGTGTATCGGTTGGGTGGGTCGATAGTTATATCCCCACATGGTGTGTACCGGGGGACGGATTTGGTGTGTAGCGGTTGGATTATTGCCGTGGGTTGCACAACATTGCATGTATGATATTATTGTGATATTATTGCGATGTGGGCTTCGGCCCAACTGAGGCTAGCATGGGCTAAGGCCCAAAGGCCACTGTTATTGAATTAGGCTCAGGCCTAAAATGACTGATGATTGCTTTATACTCGTTGAGGGTTGTACACAGTGAGTTTTCGAAACTCACCCCCTCCTTTTAAATTTTTCAGGTGATCCTCTGTAGGCGGTTCGACGGATGGAGGGACTTAGAGGTGGCCAACTAGCATAAAAAGTTTAGACTTAGTCTTTATGTAATTTTTAATATTTTGATTTGGGTTGTAACAAGGTCTTTCCTCTGGCTAATATTTCAAATTAGGAGTACTATCATTTTTATGCTTTATATTTATTAGAAGTAGAACGTTAAACCATAACTATTTTTTTAAATACTACGTTTCCGCAACTAAATTTTTAATTGGCAAGTTACATTTAAATTAAATGTTTTAAACAAAGCTTCCGCAACTGAAAAGAGATTTTACAAAGCAATTGAGGTGTATCATTTTAATGAGGGGTTTTCAATGAAAACAAGGTTTTCGCTAAAACACTTCAATGTGACATGCCAGATTCGGCCATAACGTCCGGGCCAGGTTTGGGGTGTTACATTTTGGGACCACAAATTTGAGTCAGAAAGAAAATTTATTTTAATAATATTTCATGGTCTGTATTATGATAAGAAAGATGTATGAAAATTTCGATAAGAAAATTTTAGCGATTTTATGTTTAATTGTGGAAAGGACCAAATTCCATAAAATGTAAAAGTTGAGCTCTAGTCGCTATAAGTATCAAATAGCTATGGAATTCAAAACTTGAGGTCCTTATATGGTAATTAGACCATTAATAAAAGTTAGTAGATATTTTTGGTGAATCAATCATGGAAAAATAGGAAAAGAAAGGGACTAAATTGGAAATGGAAATAAATAAAAGATGATAAATTAAATAAATGTTTAATATCATAATTTTATATCATCTTCATCCTCAAATTCTATGGAAACCCTAGGAAAGAGAAAGAAAATCGAGCAAGCCTAGTTGGGTAAGTAATATTGTCTTGTTTTTAGTAATTTCTATATTTTTTAGATCGGAATAACCTAATCTAGCTATTTTGAGGATCAATTTGTAAAGTTATCAAAGTATTGAATTTTTTTCACGGATTTAAATGCTAAAATTTTGAAATTTATGGTAGAAAATGAAAGGTTGTTGATAGATAAGCAACTTTTACAAAGAGAATTTTGATGAAATTATGATTTAGGGACTAAATTGAAAAGTAGTAAAACCCATGGAAATTTTTTGATTTTTTTGAAATTCATGGGATGTTATTGTAACATGTAAAATTTGGTTAGCTTGAAATAAAGATTAAACTATATGAATTTCATTTTCCGAGCTTAGGGACAAAATTGTCATTTATGAAAGTATAGGGGCAGAATAGTAATTTTGCCTAGGAAGTGAATTGAGTTCAATTGAGTATGAAATGGATTAAATTTATGTTGAATTAATTTATTTAGATTCGAAAAACTTAAATACGAAGTTAGATCAAGGAAAAGAAAAAGTGCCGGATTAGTAGATTTCTATATACGAACAAATATCGAGGTAAGTTTGTGCAACTAAATTGTGTTTATTTTTATGCTTGAATTGAGTGTGGTATATGTTTATATGAATTATATAAATGTTATAAATATATGAAATAATCACATGCCCGTTAATGTTTAGAAAACGATAAGTTCTGTTTGAATAATGAAATTCGATAGATATAGCGTTTTCCCCATATTAATTATGGTCCAGCATATGTTGCAGACAGAACATAGCTCAGACGAGCAATCCTGTTAAAAGCCTTCTTGAGCATTCCTATTATATAGTTCCTATGAGCATCCTAATCGGTAGTGATCCTGCATGTGTTACGCACCACCACAGCTCTTTGTGAGCATCCTATTACATGATTCGATCAGTTGTGATCCAGCATTTATTGCGAACACAAACACAGCTCTTCATGAGCATCCTGATATAGGATCTTATGAGCTTCTTGACATGGCTCACTTGAACTCCCTGTTATGCTATTCAAATCTCCCTATTAATAACTCTTAGGAGTTACTTGTTAAGCTCAATGAGCTTCCTGTTCTAAACTCTTATGAGTTTCCCGTTTAGCCCAGATAAGCTTCTTGATACATGGCTCTTATGAGCATCTTGTTACATGGCTCGAGAGAGTGCTTCTTGATTATGTGCCCTAATTGGGTACCCCTAGATATGAATTGGCAGATTTTAGTTTTGTACACTTTAAGTGTACTATATGAGTGTATCCATCGATATTTCAAATAAATTCAACTAGTAAAGTTCTGACATGGCTAAACTGAACTTGAAATGATTTGTCATGGAAATGTACATGTAATATGGAATAATGATATGGAAAATATATATATGAAAATCATTAAATGATGAGCTCATCCATCTTCTTGCTATTATGTGAATTACTTGACTAACATGATTGGTGAAGTTGTGTGTTTTAGGCTATTAGCCAAATTGCTTGGATGCATTTTTGTGTGCTTATCTGTAATGAAAATATATGGTAAGTTAAATTCCTATTATGCAAGCTTACTAAGCATTTGAAATGCTTGCTTGGTTTTCTTTCCTCTGTTTTATAATACTCGGAAGCTCATAGAGGTTGGAGATCGATCAAAGCATCATCACACTATCCTTCAGCTCGTTTTGGTAAAAATACGGAACTTACTTTGGTATAATGACATGTATAGCCTAATGGTGACAAGTAAGGGTATGTAAATGTTTTAGTTGTAATTAGCCATTGGAATGGCTAGTGATAAAATATTTAATATATTTATGCATGAAGTTATATCATGTTTGGTATGTGAGTAATGCTTAGATTAGTAACTTAGATACAATCACACTTAGGTAAATATATGATTGGAAAAGGGTAAGATGAATACTTGAAAAGTGTGATTTATATGCCTTGAATTGGTTGTTGAGTATATTAAAGTGTTCACGTAGGTGCAAGGTAAAAATGGTGAAAAATAAGGCTTGGAAAATAGCCTTATTTTATCCACACGGGCATTTGTCTCAACTGTGTGTGACACACGGCCATGCGCACCGGCATGTGGCTTGGCCTGTGTCCCCTACATCTTAAAAATCAAGAAATAAAATGCTCAGCACACAAGTAGAGACACGGGTGTGTGTCTCAACCATGTGAGTGTAACACCTCAAACCCAGCCTAGACGTTATGCCTGAATCTAGCAATGTCACATGGAATGGGATTTGAAATCAAATTTATCGAGTTAAAACTGTTTCTATTTATTAGCTTTTGTTTATCTTTCATAAATTTCAAAATTGTTTTCTCGTTAATTTGATTCGTTTAAAAACATATCCTGTAGCGAAAGCTTTTAAAACCGTGCTATTTAAAGAAAATCGTTCGCGTTTAAGTAAAACTTTGTTTTTAATTAAACCTAGTTTTCATTGAGTTTTGCAGTTTAAAAGTCCATGAAAACAGTTAAAATCCAAATAAAGGCAGACAGTCCAAAAGTCCCAAATTACATCAAAAATAGGAAATAAAAGCCATAAATGGAATTGAAGCAGTTCAATAGACATGTGGTCACCATTGAGTCATTCGCCGCTCCGATCCGTCTAAGTCTAGGGATTACCTGTATAGATAAAACAGAAAGGAGTGAGTTTATGTAAACTCAATGTGTAATCCCCACAGAAAACATGCATACAGTCAGACAATAGTTATCAGTCAAATGCAGTCTAGACGCCTAAGCTCGTTGCAGATTCAGATACAATTTAGGCCTTAGCCCATTCCAATACAGTTTCAAGTACAAATTAAGGCTTTAGCCCATCTCAAATACAATATGCATATAGTAACAAAAATCAGTATCCTACCCTCCAGCCTCTACACACCATCTTCGACCATCCTTACACACCATGTGGGGTTTAAAAAACCCACCCAGCCCTACACACCAAGTCGTACCGAATGTGGCACATATCAGTAATATTGCAGCTGAGCTGCCAGATAATAGGCGTAAAACCCTTTCAGTACACTTCCTCCAATAACCAATCATCCTACCACAATGCAAATGCAACTAAACATGCTCAATGTATACATACAGAAATGCATGCTTAAATGCTAAAATTCAGTTATCAGTTATACATACAGATCAGTAAACATGCATAAATTTATTATGATCAATATATATATTATATAGGTTTAAGTATAGCTTACCGACCCTACAGTAGGTTTACAGTCGACTTGGGCAACTCGTGCAACCCTAGGAAACATTTTAACTAAATGGGCCCATGCGCCCATGTGGCTTACCCGTTGGGCCCACACGACCAGATTGGCTTTGGCCTGTGTGGATCACATGACTTGGCCCAAATTCCCACATGCCCATGTGGTCCACACGACCATACCTTGGCCACCACATGGTCGTGTGCTGCGCATGACCATGTCTTCGTCGACTACACGACCGTGTTGTCATACATAGCCTACCACATGGGCGACTACACGCCCGTGTGGCATCAATAGTTGGGTTTTTCAACTTTTACTGAATCCCATTTTTTTATTTTTTAGTGACACACCTGTTTCGAAAGCAATGCAGAGCAACCTTGAGCTCTCCAAAACCTAATAACAGCAATCCAATGGCCACTTAACAAACAATTTACGAGCCAACACTTAAGCCTAAAGATTACACAAGTGACTTACCGATGAAACAAGCAATCCCTAGCACGGTTTAGGCTATTCGAGCATAACTTTGTTGCTCACGATGTTTTCCTACTTCAGAAACATGCAGAATAGTTCCTTAACTTATATAACAAACCATCAATACAACAATTAAGCTTTAACCAACATGTTGGAAAAATCAAGTTCTAGAAACTAAAATCCCACTTATCAGAATAGTGCGAAACACCAAAATAACGAGACGAAAGGACTACGATACGAAATATCAAAATCGATGGAGGAAGAGGAAAAAAGAAAATGCAGGGAGAGATAGATGAAACGTCAGTTTCTTTCTTGTTTGACCGAAACTCTCTCAGTCAAACGAGCAAAAATAAACTCCTAGGTTCGCGTAGGGATTCAAACACAAGACCTCCAGCACAACACAACACACCTTTACCATTTGAACCAACAAGCTCATTCTAATATGGAACTACAGGTAATTAAATATAAGCCCATTGAACAAAGATAGGGCTTAATTCCAAAAATAAGAAAAATTTCCAAAGGTAGGACTTGAACTTGGGACCTCTCACACATACCTAGAACACTAAACCATTGAAGCAAATACACATTTTTTCACCTTTTAATAGAAAGAAAAATAAGAATTTTGGGGCGTTACAAGTCTACCCCCTAAAAGAAAATTTTGGCCTCAAAATTTACCTAATTAGAACAGATGAGGATACTGCTGATGCATCGCATCCTCAGGCTCCACGTGGCCTCCTCAGTGCTATGATTCAGCTACAGCACCTTGACTAAAGCGATAGACTTCTTTCGAAGAACCTTTACATCGAAATCCAGAATTTGAACAGCATCCTCCTCGAAGGTCAAATCTGGCCTAACCTCAATTTCTTCAACAGGAACATATGAGTAGGATCAGAGCGGTAATGCCTCAATATTGAGACGTAGAATACGTAATGAATATAGTTTAACTTTGGAGGTAACTCTAACTAATAAGTGACCGATCCCACTCGCTTCAGAATTCAGTAAGGCCCAATAAACCTAAGGCTCAATTTGCCCTTGTGACCGAACCTTAGAACCTTCTTCCATGGCGAGACCTTGAGAAACACGGAGTCCCCTACAGTATACTCAATCTCACTTTTCTTTAGATCAGCATATGATTTCTGCCTATCAGAGGCCACTTTTAGACGATCCCGAATCAGTCTAACCTTATCATACAGAGCTTCGTATGGTGCCATCTGAATGCTAGACTGCAAGTGGTTATTATAGGCGAACTCCGCTAGCAACAGATAATCCTTCCAACTGCCTCGAAAATCGATAACACAACTCCTCAACATATCCTCCAGTATCTGAATCACCCTCTCAAATTGACCATTAGTCTGAGGATGGAACACAGTACTAAAGTCTAATCTCGAACCCAGAACCACATATAACTTTTTCCAGGACTGAGATGTGAAAAGAGGAAATGATTGAGACCGGTGCCCCATGTAGTCTCACTATCTCAGAAATGTAGAGCTTCACCAACTTTTGAAGAGAATAGTCTGTCCTAATCAGAATGAAATGTGTAGACTTGGTCAATCGATCTACGATGACCCAAATAGAATCCTTCTTTGTGGGTGATAGAGGCAACCCACTAATGAAGTCCATCGTTACTCGCTCCCACTTCCATAGCAGAATCTTAATAGGTTGCAGTAAACCTGGAGGTAACTTATGCTCAACCTTAACCTACTGGCATGTCAGACATCATGCCACAAAATCAGTAACTTTTTGTTTCAATCTCGGCCACCAGTATAGTTCTCGAAGATCTCGGTACATCTCATTCCCACCAGAATGCATAGCATAAGGGCTACTATGCACCTCTCTTAGAATAGACTGCCTCAGATAAGTATTAATCAGTACACAAATCTGACCACAAAAATAGAGTACCCCATCATTATTCAGCCCAAAGTCTGTAGTGTTGCCACCCTCAATATAACGGAGCCAACAAACTTCCATCGTCGAACAAACTAAGTCTAGCGAACATCGTTCTTAGATCAGTCATCGGCCTACGACTCAACGTATCGGCCACCACATTGGCCTTGCCAAGATGGTAATCAATAGTACAATCATAGTCCTTAAGTAGCTTAATCCATCTACACTCCCTAAGATTCAACTCCTTCTAAGTCAAGAGGTACCTGAGGCTTTTGTGATCAGTGTATATAATACACCTCTCACCGTACAGATAGTGCCTCCAGATTTTCAAAGAAAAGACTATGGCGACCAATTCCAAATCATGCATCAGATAGTTTGCCTCGTGCTTCTTAAGTTGACAAGATGCATATACCACAACCTTACCATTCTACATTAGAATGCAACCCAAACCCACATGTGACACATCGTTGTAAACCACAAACTTCTTTCCACGTTTAGATTGTATCAGAATAAGAGCCTCAGTCAAAACAGTCTTGAGCTTTTTAAAGATCTCCTGCTACACATCAATCCAGACAAACGGAATACCCTTACGTAGTAGCTTAGACAAGGGTACTGCAATCAGTCTCACGGAAAATCTGAAGCACAACTTTAAGATGCTTATCATGATCATCTCATCATGATCATCCTCAGTCTTAGAGTATACCAGAATGTCATTGATGAAGACGACAATGAACTGATCCAAATAGGGCTAAAATACTCAGTTCATCAAATTCATAAAAATGGTCGGTGCATTCGTCAACTTGAAAGGCATAACTAGGAACTCATAGCGTCCATAACGAGTCCTAAATGCTGTCTTATACACATCCACCTTTTTAGCCCTTAACTGGTCATACCCTAAATGGAGATTGATCTTAGAGAACACAGAAGGCCCTCGGAACTGATCAAATAAGTTATCGATCCTCAGAAGTGGATACTTGTTCATAATGGTCAGCTTGTTCAACTGCCGATAGTCTATCCACATCTTCATGGTCCCATCCTTTTTTTTAACAAACAGAACTGGTGCTCCTCACGGAGACACACTAGGATGAATGAAACAACGATCCAACAACTCCTGTAATTGAGCCTAAAGCTTTATAAGCTCCTTCGGTGCCATTCGATGGGGGCTATAGACACTAGAGCTGTACCATGAAGAAGCTTAATCCCAAATTCCACTTCTCAGTTTGGAGGTAAACTTGGTAGCTCCTCAGGAAAGACGCCCAGAAAGTCCCTTACAGTTCTGATGCCCTTTATAGAAAAGTCCCTAGAATTGGAAATACTAACATAGGCCAAGAATTCTGGCGTTCCTCACATTCCTTACTAACCAGTTTCTCAGCCACGAGTGCAGAGATCACATTAGCCAAATAATTCTGACGTTCTCCAATCATGACTACCTCATTATCCTCCTCAGTTCTCAAGATAACCCTCTTAGTCGCATAGTCCAGACTGATACGGTCTTTGACCAACTAGTCCATACCCAGAATCAGGTCGAACTCCCCAAACGGAAGCTCCATTAGATTAGACAGAAATACCGACCCTTAAACCTCTAGTGGAACATCTTTATACAGTTTGCTAACCCAAACTGATTGCTCCAGTGGACTCAGTACAGTCACTTCACTAGAAGTACTCTTAACCAAAATCCTAAGTTTTCAGACACAGTGCTAGCTACATAGGAATGTGTGTAACCTATGTCTATCAAAGTAAGGTAAGGTACATCATAAATTAAGAATAGACTAGTAATGACGTTTGGAGCATCTCTGTCGTCTCAATGATGAGCAGCATAAATAAGAGTCGACTGTTTCACCTTAGTTTGTCTAGCACCTCTGCCTGGTGCTCTCTGTCCACATCCCATACCGTTACCACCCCTAGCCTGACCACAGCCCCTCGATGGTTGCTGAACTACCCTCTGTGGTTGCGCAATACCAAAACCCGGAGCTTTCACCTGTTCGGCCCTCAGTAGACACTCCCGAATGTGGTGTTCTAACGACCCACACCTCAAACACTCCCCAGTCCTCCTCTAACTCTCGCCCTGATGGCGTCTACCACAATCTCCTCTAGCTCTAATTGGCCCATCAGTCCTGGCCTTTTTCTTAGGCTTCTGTACCGAACTCGAGGGCTCTGAATCCCTCTTGTTCTTACCCCTCTCATGATCTCTATTTTGGAGCTCAGTGCACTTAATCTCTTCGGCGATTTTCGCCTTCTCTACCAGAAAGGAGAACTCTCGCTCCCTCTGCGAAGCTATCAGTACCCTCAGATTATCCCTAAGACTGTTCTTAAGATAGATACATCTTTGATATTCAAATGCCACCATACCTTGCGTATAACAGCTCAGTCTCAGAAATTCAGCCTCATACTTGGCCACTTATCGGTTTCCCTGAGTGGGTTCAGAAACTCACCCCTGCTAGCATCAATGTAACTTGCTCCCACATACTTCCCTTGAAAGACAGACTTAAAGAACTCCCAAGACAGATGATCGGATTGAGTGCCCTCCTTAAGAGTTAGCCACCACTAATAGGCCTCATTACGAAGCAATGAGACTGCACCCTTCAATTTTTGCCCAGGGATTAGTCTAAATCATCCATTATCCTCTCAGTAGTCTCTATCCAGTATTGAACCACATTAGGGGCAATTCTAGTCACACCCTTAAAAAGTTTAGCTCCATTGGACCTGAGTCATTCCGTAACCAACCTTCGACCCCCAGATCCAGTGTTGGGCCCAACGGCTCTCTCCAGTATCCTTAACATAGCCTGGGACAATGCTCATCACTAGCCATGTGATCTTGAGACCCAGTTTCAGTAGTAGGTGACACTGGCGTCTCACTCGTATCTAGGTTTGGAATGCTGCCCAAAGAAGAGGACTCAACTCGAGCCCCCTATGACCTCTACCTTGGCCTCTAGTACCACGTTCATGGATACCTCGTGCGCTCATGTCTATTCAGCTTTATCTATATTATGAGTTTTTTGAATCAGTTGCAGTTTTAGTATTTATTAACATATGTTTTATGTAAAGCAGTATCATAAATTCAAAGTTTGTTTTTCACAAGTATAGTCTTTATTAGTTTCAATTTTACTACCGTTTCAGTATACACTCACTAGAATGTTTTCAAAATACAATATCTATAATATCATAACAGTTTATCAAGATATTTACAGGACTGGCGCCGGAGACTTAGTGTATCATATTCTCAGTCAAATCATTTCAAATCATTTGAAAATCAGCTCTTAAAAACCAAGTTTTAAAACTCAAAATTCACAGTCGAGTTTTGCAATCTAGCTCTGATACCACTAAATGTAACACTCCAAACCTGGCTTAGATGTTATGGTTAAATCTGGCGATGTCACATGGAATGGGATTTGAAATCAAATTTATCGAGTTAAATTCATTTCTGTTTATTAGCTTTTGTTTATCTCTCATAAATTTCAAAATTATTTTCTCATTAATTTGATTCGTTTACAAATATAACCTGTAGTGGAAGCTTTTAAAACTGTGCTATTTAAAGAAAACTGTTCGCATTTAGGTAAAATGTTATTTTTAGTTAAACCGAGTTTTTGTTGAGTTTTGCAGTTTAAAAGTCCATGAAAATAGTTAAAATCCAAATAAAAGCAGACAGTCCAAAAGTTCCAAATTACATCAAAAATAGGAAATAAAAACCATAAATGGAATTGAAGCAGTTCAATAGACATGTGGTCACCATTGTGTCTTCTGCCGCTCTGATCCATCTAAGTCTAGGGATTACATGTACAGATAAAATAGAAAGGGGTGAGTTTACATAAACTCAGTGTGTAATCCCCATAGAAGACATGAATACAGTCAGACAACAGTTATGAGTCAAATACAGTCTGGGGCCTAAGCTCATTACAGATTCAGATATAATTTAGGCCTTAGCCCATTCAAATATAGTTTCAAGTATAGATTAGGGCTTTAACCCATCTCAGATACAGTATGCATACTGTAACAGAAATCAGTATCCTACCCACCAGCCTCTACACACCATCTCTGACCTTTCCTACACACTATGTAGGGTTTAAAACACCCACCCAGCCCTACACACCAAGTCGTACCGAATGGGCGCATACCACTAATTGCATCTGAGCTTCCAGATAATAGGCATAAAAGCCTTTCAGTACACTTCATCCAATAATCAATCATCCTACCCCAATACAGATGCAACTAAACATGCTGAATGCATACATACAGAAATACATGCTTAAAATTCAATTATCAGCCATACATACAGATCAGTAAACATGCTTAATACATATATTATATATTTTGGTCACACGATTTAGGGTTGAAGTATTGCTTACTGACCCTATAGTAGGTTCACAGTCAACTTGGGTGACTCGTGCAACCCTAGGAAACATTTTAACTAAATGGTCACACGCACCCATGTGGTTGCCCATTGGCCCCACACGTCCAAATTGGCTTTGGCCCGTGTGGGTCACAATACCTTGCCCAAATTCCCACACGCCCGTGTGTACCCACACTCT
Source organism: Gossypium hirsutum (assembly GCF_007990345.1). Taxonomy (NCBI): domain Eukaryota; kingdom Viridiplantae; phylum Streptophyta; class Magnoliopsida; order Malvales; family Malvaceae; genus Gossypium; species Gossypium hirsutum. The sequence goes on from NC_053432.1 coordinate 36,953,989, forward strand.
TGTGTGGCCCATTCGGCCACACCTTGGCCACCACATGACCGTGTGCTACGCACGACCATGTTTTCATCGACCACACGGACGAGCACACGCCCGTGTGGCATCGACAATGGGGTTTTTCAACTTTTGTCGAAGCTCATTTTTCTGTGTTTCGAGAACACACTTATTTCGAAAGTAATGAAATAGAAACCTATAGCTCTCGAAAACCTAATAACAACAATCCAAAGGCCACTTAACAAACGATTTACGAGCCATGACTTAAGCCCAAAAATTACGCAAGTGACTTACCGATGAAACAAGCAATTTTTAGCGCAGTTTAGGCTATCCGAGCGTAACTTTACTGCTCACCATATTTTCCTACTTCAGAAACATGCAGAAAAGTTCCTTAACTTATATACCAAACTGCCAATACAACAATTAAGCTTTAACCAACATGTTGAAAAATCAAGTTCCAGAAACTAAAATCCCACTTATTAGAATACTGCGAAACACCAAAATAACAAGACAAAAGGACTACAATACGAAATATCAAAATCAATGGAGGAAGAGGAAAAAAGAAAATTTAGAGAGAGGTAGATGAAATCTCAGTTTATTTCTTGTTTGACCGAAACTCTCTCAGTCAAAAGAGCAAAAATAAACTCCCATGCTCACGCAGGGATTCGAACACAGGACCTCTAGCACAACACAGCACACCCTTACCACTCAAACCAACAAGCTCATTCTAATATGGAAATAAAGGTAATTAAATATAAGCCCATTGAACAGAGATAGGGCTTAATTCCAAAAATAACAAAAATTACAAAAGGTAGGGCTTGAACTTAGGACCTCTCATACATACCTAGAACACTTAACCACTGAAGCAGATACACATTCTGTCAACTTTTAACAGAAAAAAAATAAGAAATTTGGGGTGTTACAGTGATACACACGGCCCAGTATATAGGCATGTGTCTTGGCCGTGTAACCCCTGCACCTAATTTTTGAAAATTAATTTGTCCACACAGTCTAGCACATGGGCGTATGGCTGGCCGTGTGACCCAAGTCAGAGAGTTACACGGGTAAGGACACGAACATGGCCGTGTGTCTCACATTGAATGCCCCCACGACCTGGGACATGGGCGTGCCATTGGCCATGTGAGCCACATAGACTGGCCACACGGGCGTGTGTCCCCTACACATAAGAAAAATTTTGAAATTTCGTAAAAAATTTTATATGATTTTGGTTTAGTCTCGACTTGATTCTAATATGTATTTTGGGCCTCAAGGACCCATATGACGAACATTATGATTTATTGTGATTGATTTTTAGAAATGAATAGTAAATGACATGAATTAACTGTAATTGAATTGTAAACTTCAGTAATACTCCATAACCCTGTTCCAGTGGCAGATACAGGTTAGGGGTGTTTCATCGCCAAAATATGATTTTGGGTTAAATTGAATGAGAAATATATTGAATAAAGTTAAATTTATCCATATATATCAAGGATGGCCTAGTACGGCATTAGATCGGGGTAAAGAAAAAGTCTCAGGTTAATCGCCTCTGTATTTACGTAAATCTATTGAGGTAAGTTCATATGATTAAATTGTGATTATATGTTTTATTTTGAAATATGCATGAAATATATATTTGCTATATGTATACACAGTTGCATATCCAATGACGTACGAAAATTACCAAGTCTCGTTTGAACCTTAGGAATTTGTAGGATACAAATGACATGTAATTAGGGTTTACATGATTTGGGTATTGGTCCGTATGTGTTGCGGATACTCCACAGCTCATGTGAGCAGCATCGTGTAGCTACGTTCCTAATACGAACTCGCCTCAGTTTAGTGAGTTGAGTCATTTAGATGCCCGATCGTCTAATAAAGAAGTGTCATTCGACTTGAGAAGCTTGGATGGAATTAAGCTTAGATTGGGGTTTAGGGATAAATATGCGCAAAGAACGATTACCAGCCCAACAGAGATCTAAGTTATTACCCTAAGAGATGGACCATTCCAAGTTATCAAAAGAATCAACAAGAACTCCTACAAACTTGATTTACCGGGTGAGTATAACATAAGTTGAACTTTCACTGTGTCTAACTTATCCCCATTTGATACAGAATCTGACTTGAGGACAAGTCACTTCGAAGAAGAGTGGATGATGCGAGCACGCCCCGGAGCTCCTCTAGCTAGAACAAGGATCTGATCGAACTACCCTAAGGCCCCATTACACGAGCACAAGCTAAGTCCTTTAAAGAACACATTTCAGCTTTAGCTGCTCACACATGGAATGAAACCATGGCTAGACGCATTGAAGGAGCTCGAACGAACTCAACAAGGACTCCATGCATTCTTTTGCAAGTCGACCTTAGCTTCCATTTGGTTTCATCAGCTCAACTCAGCTCCATCTAGCTCAATTGAGCTCATCCTTAATTTCTATTTAATTGTGTTTGCTGGAATAAATTAAATAAGTTAGTTAAATAAGTTAAAGTCAGCTTAAATAATTAATTTTGTTTTAATTTATCTAATCTTGGACATTTTAATTAAGTTTAATTATGTCTTATTTTTCTCATATTTATTAGCTTTTTTAATGTGTCAAGTTTATGACCAATTTAAAGCTTGCTGCCCATTTAATTTGTCCAGCCGATTTAGCTAATTAAGATGTTCTAAGCTACAGCCGGATTTAAGACATGTCTTAAACCTTACATGCTTAATGTGTCTTAGTTGAATACAAGGTTTTAATATGTATTTGAGTTGCTGAAATTAATATGTTTAAGTTGAGTTAATATGCTGAATTAATTTGAGTGCAGGTGCAATGTTTGGGATGGCATTAACACAAATTTAGCTACTGATTTATTTTCTCCAAAAGACATGATGGTTCGATTATTGCAACAGCAACAATCAACTACTAATTACTCTTCTCAAAGAGACCAATTAGCTCTTCCAAGCTACCATTGAAAGCTTTCACACCAGCAGCCCATGCTGTTCACATTACAAGGCTGTTCATGTTTTTGCTCTCACACTTTGTGACCAATTGTCTCCTTGTGTTCACAATTCACGGCTGGCTAGCTACCCAAGAAGTTCATTAAAACTTCAAGTCCATTTAGTTTTACTAAGCATCAGCTCAATCAAGCTTCCCAAACACTAAGGCCAAATTTATTGCTGCAACTCAGCTCCCAAAACACTCAATTAAGTTCCAGTTGAACTAGGGCATCTAGAAGCTGCCCATTGATGTTCTCTATGGCCAAGAAACTTTAAGGAACTTTCATAAACAAATTCTTGAATTTTCTAGCTTAATTAAGCTGAAATCAAATGGTTGTTCAGCTATCCTAAGCTGCCTATTTGGCTAGCCATGAAAAGGCTATAAATTCAGCTCATTTCACTTTGTAAAGAACTTTTGTCAACTTGATTGTTATGTAAGTGTTTTTGTGAGAATTTATTCTCTCAATTTTGTCCAAAGACTCAGCTGACTTATCTACTTAATGAGTGGTTCCAACCTGAATCTTTTCTTAACTTATCACTCTATTTGAATGTAGGGTTCACCATCCTACATACCATTGGTTCTTATCTTTTTAGTTAACGGGTAAAAGTCGATATCACCATCAACTATCCTTTTTAAGATATTATAAGTTTTGGGTCAGCACTCCTATTTAGTGTTAGTTCACTCTTGCATCTTAAAATTCACTTTTCGTCCATCCAAAAATACCCACCTAACCGAACAAGCTATCATTTATACTTTTATTTCTTGCTAGCCAAACCTACAACTATCCAAACTCAACCATTTTGAATCCATATTTGTCCTTAAACCCCAATCTAAGCCTAATTCCATCCAAGCTTCTCAAGTCAAATGGAACTTCTTCGTTAGATGATCGGGCATCTAAACGACTCAACTCACTAAACTGAGGTGAGATCGTATTAGTTCTGACCCACAGCTCGTGTGAGCATACTGACTTACAGCTCGTGAAAGCATACCGATCTTCAGCTCGAGTGAGCATACCGATTCATAGCTCGTATGAGCATACATGTACAAGATTTGATAGATTACAGTTATATGAGTGAGCACACTATGTGTGACCAATCCCAGGTATTCAATGGTATTCTAATGGTTCAACATGCAATATTCTAATACAAAATGGTAAGAGTTCAATAACGGATTATTACAAGGACACCTACGAATTACGTGGAAATATTTTTACATGGTATATGGAAAATTTAATTCGATGATACGTGTCTATGAAACTTAATCAATTGTTATACTCATCCATGATTATTGGTTTATATATGTATTTACATGGCTAACATGGTTGATGTACATGTGCTTAGGCATTTGGCTAAATTATGTTGGGATATTGTAACATCTTGATTTTTGGGTTTTTCGCGATTCTTGATATTTTAAGTAAGTTTCTAAAATTTGGTATGTGATTATGGAATTCATAATTTGGGTATGTAAATGGGCTTATGGAAGGCCCATGAGTTGGCCAAAACCCGATAGAATTTTTAAATTTTGGACTTAGAAGTTAGGGGTTCTGGCTAGGTGCCCTTATATAAAGTTCTGGGTAACATGCATCACAAAAAGAGCTGTAGTAAAGTCGCAAGGGTGACGCCACTAAGTTCCTAAAAAGGTGGCATGTGGAGCATAAGGGAAGACCTGGGATCGATTCCCTGTGTTGGCAAATAAGAGTATTTATTTTTCTGTGCAGGAAGGGTAAGTGTTGGAACCTGAGTGGATTCTGTAAGAGGAGAGTTGGATCAAGTCAAATGCATAGATTACGGAGGGATAAGGGGAGAGATTTTAGGGATTTGTTATGGAGATAGAGTTGGCCGAATAAGGGAGATTGGAGAGGGGATTTTTGGCAGAGGGGTTTTAGGTGGGGATTTTCGGCTTTAGGGGCTAGGTGGTGCCGATTTCTCCTTTGGTGTGTAGCCTTTTTCTCTCTTTTCTTTTCCAGCCGAATCTACCTCCCTCCCATTCATTTTTTCCTCCTTTTCCTTCTTTCAAATCAGCCCACTATTTTCCTCCATTCACCATTGTTTCTTTCCCTTATCTCTACTTCTGCCGAAATACCACAAAAGCCGAAATCAGTGAAGATAGGGGGTGCCGATTCTTTGTGACCAGCAACCTTTTCTTTCCTTTTCAGTTGTTGGCGTTCAATTCCTTTAGCTTTTAGGCGTATGGGTTCAAGAGAAGAAAGACTGTGGTAAGTGCTCGAACTCTAAACGATTCCTAGAGTAACTGTTGGCCAAAAGCCGAAACCCTATAATTTAGGGAGATGGCCAAATATGGGTATAGGCTTTATGGGGTCTTCTTTTAATATTTTTTGTGGTTTATTTAGTGGAGGAGTAGCAAGGTGTAGTTCCGACTTGGGGTAGCTTGGATCTCCGGAGTGGCTAGACCTAGTCATCAATCGCGACAAAGGTAAGTTTCCTAAGGCCATTATGGATGGTGGCCGAATGTGTAAGTATTAGTATTAGATGATTTTTGGGGTGGTTCAATTATGTGAAGATGATTATTAATGATGGATTATAGGAGAAATCGTGTAGGAGATCTCGTCGAGGAATATCGCCAAACAGGTGTGTAACGAACCCTTTTTCATAAGCTGAAAGCGATAAATGCTGAAAAGCTGAAATGCCGAAATTCTGGCATTTCGAGGACTCGTGAGCAAGCGAACGCTCATTAGTTAGTTAGATTCATTTAGATGATGATCAGGAACATTGGAAATAGTAAGAACGTGATTTTTGGCATTCACGGTAAGTTGGGCCTCGAGGGGCTGCAATAGGGCCCAATAGGCTTTCGGGCCCATTTGGGAAAAATTGGTAGAAAACGGAAATCTATTAAATTGCATGTTAAGACTGTTAATACTGTTATGGATATAGGCTAATTGGGCCTAAATGACAAAATCGGCTAAGTAGGGCCCATTTGGGGTTTTAGGCCCAATAACTCGATTTCGCTAAAAAAATAGGCCAGAATCACTTTTGCACCCATGAATTGTTAGTAACCGTTAATGAACATGGAAACCCTAATTTTTGGTAAAATTACAAGATTACCCTTATAACATGAAAATGACCGTTTTGCCCCTAGGTAAAAATAACCATTATACCCCTAGGGTTTATGTATGAATTTAATACATGGGATTTTGATAAACATGGTATGTATGATATGCACATGACATGTATGATATGCACATGATATGTATGTTATGCACATGATGTAATCATAAATGCATTGGGTTGGGTTTTATATGAATGGAGGAAGTGTAAAAGGGCTTATGCCCCAGTTATTAAAGGGCTTATGCCCCAGTTATTAAAGGGCTTATGCCCCAATTATTAAAAGGGCTTTTACCCCAGTTATTAAAAGAGGCTAGGCCTTCAGTTATATGATAAAGCAGCTATGCTGCCAGTGGAGAGTCATGGCGGGGTGGGTTGAGTTAATCCCCACATAGTGTGTTGGTTGGTACGGGTGGAGAGTAGCGGATGGTGGGTTGAGTAGTCTCCCCAAATGGGCTTGCATTCTTTCATTGACATTATATGTGATATTGAAATGGGCCTATGGGCCATACCGTTTACAGTAAAGGCTTCGGCCCAGTGTTATGAAATATGAAATATGAAAAGAGCTATGGCCCAATACATGTTGAGATTGGATTTGGGCTTAGGCCCAACAGGCTGTTATTGTTTTGGGCTCTGAAAGGGGCTTGTTGCACACTGAGTTTCCAAACTCACCCCCCTTTCCTTAACCTTGCAGGTGAGCCTTGATGTGGGGACTTGGGCCGGAGGGGATTTAGAGTAGCCACGGTGATCGCCTTTGGACTTTTAAATAAGCGTTGGTTTTCATTAAATTTCCTTTAATTATTATTTATTTTTGGGTTGTAATAAGGCCATTTTAACTTTCCTTTTATTTCTTGTCGGGATTATTTCAATTTTAATAACTTTAAACCTGGTTGATAATTATTCAAATGGGCTAGACTTAGGACGTGTTTTCAAAATAATACTTGTTTTCAAAATAGCTCAACGCCACAATTAATCGATTTATCAAAGACGTCCACTTAAACAAATTTAAACTCGATATAACAAAGTGTGGCTATGGTTGTGGGCATGTCTAGGATTGGATCCAATCAAAGAGCTTGGTACTTAAGCAGCCTTCATGGCTCACCTCCTCTGTCTCGGATACCTACCTGGTGCCCAGCTTCCATACACTTTGTTAACTCAACAAAATATATGGTTTTTAAAACACTAAGACGGAACGTGGGTTTTCAACTCCAATGTGGCATGTTAGATTTGGCCATAACGTCTGTGCCGGGTTTGGGGTGTTACATTTAGTGGTATCAGAGCCTAGGTTGCAACAACTCGGCTGTGGATCGGGTTCCAAAAAAATTTTCAAAAAAACTTAGGCCTAAGAAGGGTATTTTTGGAAGGGGTATTTTTAAAATGGTCCAAGTTTTTCTGTTTTAAATCAAGAGTTCAAAATAAAGGGTGTTTTCAAATCAAAGTTTTAAAATTTCTATTTTCGGTGATAAAAAACATGGTTTTCAAGTTTTGGATTGGAGAAAGAGGTGGCGCACTGAATCCCCGGCACCAAGTCCGTAAGTATATTTTCTTTACGCTATATGATACTGATATGATATTATGAATAGTGCTGAGACTCTACTATGATATTGTAGATAGGGTAAAACTGTGAAACGGTAGAAATGAGACTGTAGCTAGACTACGACGATACGAAAACAATTCTTGAACTGCTACATTTCCATAAGACATTTTCTTAATAAACAGTGGAACATTATACTAATTTCATAAAATTCGTAAATCAGATAATTCGATATGAGTACAAGAAGAGTTCATGGACGAGGCCGCAGATATGGTCGCGGAAGGGTGCAAGTTAAATCTTCATCCTCAGGGCATAGGCCAGCTGAGGAGCCATCTGTACCACAAGCAACGGAAACTCGGTCTTATGATCGGGCTGCGGGGGATGACACTTTGTCCCAAGCCATGTTAAAGGTTTTAGAGAGAGTTGTTAGAAATAGGGGGTCTATATCGGAGCGACTCCGGGCCAACAGGGCAGAAGTATTTAGGGGTGTATCTGGAGTAGCCCCAAATGTGGCAGAATATTGGCTAGAGGCAACAGAACGGATCATGGACGATCTAGACTGCTAAGTGGAGCAAAAGCTGAAAGGAGCTGTGTCGCTGCTACGTGACGAGGCATATCGATGGTGGATCACCATACGGGAGAGTACCCCAATTGAGCAGGTAACGTGGGAATTGTTCAAAACTGCTTTTAAAGGGAGGTATGTTGGAGCAAGCTATATGGATGCTCATCGGAAGGAATTCTTGAATTTGACCCAGGGTGATAAGACTGTAGCAGAGTATGAGGCAGAATTTTTGAGGCTGAGTCGATATGCTAGTGGAATAGTGGCAACTGAATATGAGCCCAGTGTCCGATTTAAGGATGGTCTCCGCGATGAGCTTAGGATATTGATAGCTCCACAGAGGGAGCGTGGTTTTGCTGCATTGGTAGAGAAGGGTAAGATAGCCGAGGAGGTGAAGATGACTGAGCGACAGAATCGTGAGAAGGATCGACCCAGATTTAAGAGGGATTTTAGACCCTCAAGTGCCACGAATTGAAATGTTAAAAGAGCAAGGATGGAGGAACCAGTTCGAGTAGTTCCAGTAAATACTTATAGACCGCGGGCTTGCAGGGACTGTGGTAAGGTGCATATGGGAGAGTGCTAGAAACGAACTGGAGCATGTTTTCAATATGGGTCTAAGGAGCATAAGTTCAAAAAGTGTCTTCGGAGGACAGCTCAGGAGCTAGCTGCAGAGCAAAGAGATGTCCAACCACGGCGAGGAGGACCACCACCACAGAGGGGTCGTGGGCAAGGTAGAGGTGGCAATGGTAATGGACGAGGACGTGGGGCACTTGGCAGAGGTGTTGGACATGCCGAAGCCCGACAACCGGTGTTGGTTTATGTTGTACAACGTCGTGAGGAGGGTGACGCTCGTGATGTTATAACTAGTACGTTCTTCATTCATAGCATGCCTTACACTGCTTTGATTGATGTGGGTTCCACTCACTCGTATGTAGCTTGTGATGTATCTGAGGCTTTGGATGTGCTTCCTGAGGAGACTGTGGGTGGGGTATCGATGATAAGTCCATTGGGACATTCGGTTAAGGTAGATAAACTTTTTAGGGCAGTACCGTTAGTGACACAAGATAAAATCTTTGAAGGAGATTTGATAGAGCTGCCATTTGGGGATTTTGATCTTATCTTGGGAATGGACTGGATAGCTAAGCACAAGGCAACGTTGGATTGTGCTGCAAAGAGGATGGTACTACGAACTGCTGAAGATGAGGAGATAATGGTCATAGGGGAACGAAGGGATTATTTTTCCAATGTTGTTTCGACTTTAAGAGCCGAGAAGTTGATTCGAAAAGGTTGTGAGGCGTACTTGGCCCTTGTAAGTCAAACTGGACTTGAGGAGATAACGGTAGAGTCGATTAGAACTATTAAGGAATTTCAGGATGTATTCCCAGATAAACTTCCTGGATTACCCCCAAGCGGAGAAGTCGAGTTTGGAATCGACTTATTACCTAGAACATCTCCTGTGTCCATTGCACCTTATAGGATGGCACCAAATGAATTGGTGGAATTGAAAGCTCAGATATAGGAACTGTTGGATAGAGGGTTTATAAGACCAAGTGTTTCCCCGTGGGGTGCATCGGTACTGTTCGTAAAGAAGAAAGATTGGACTATGCGAATGTGTATTGACTATCGGCAGTTGAATAAACTGACAATCAAGAATAAGTATCCGTTACCAAGAATCGACGATCTGTTCGACCAATTAAAAGGAGCCTTGGTATTTTATAAGATCGACCTTCGATTAGGATATCATCAATTAAGAGTTAAAGAGGTGGATGTTTATAAGACGGTGTTCAGGACTCGATACGGTCATTACGAGTTTCTGGTAATGCCTTTTGGACTGACTAATGCACCGGCAGCATTCATGGATTTGATGAATCGAGTGTTCCAACCATACTTGGATCGGTTCGTAGTTGTTTTTATTGACGATATCTTAGTGTATTCGGAAACGGAAGAGAAGTATGATGAGCATCTTCGTGTAGTGCTGCAAGTGTTGAGGGAGAAGCAACTTTATGCAAAGTTTAGTAAGTACGAGTTTTGGCTGAAAGAAGTTACCTTCTTGGGGCATGTTGTGCCTGCCGAGGGGATCAAGGTGGACCCTCGAAAGATTGAAGCAATTTTCTGTCGAGGGTAACAGAGATCTGAAGTTTTCTAGGGTTCGCAGGTTATTATCGGAGATTCGTGGAAGGATTTTCTGTGTTGGCAGCACCGTTAATGAAACTTATAAGGAAGGGAGCACCTTTTGTTTGGACAAATAAGAAGCAAGAGGCTTTTGAGAAGTTGAAGAAGGTTTTGACGGAAGCACCAGTGTTGATTCAGCCAGAGTTTGGTAAGGATTTCACTGTGTACAGCGATGCGTCACATGTAGGTTTGGGCTGCGTGTTGATGCAAGAGGGTAAAGTGGTCGCTTATGCTTCACGACAGCTTAAGCCACACGAGGTGAACTACCCTACGCATGACTTGGAGTTGGTAGCAGTCATCTTTGCACTTAAGATATGGAGGCATTACCTGTATGGGGAGAAATGCATCATCTATACGGATCACAAGAGTCTTAAGTACTTGCTGACTCAAAAGGAGCTGAATCTTAGGCAGCGAAGTTGGATAGAGTTGTTAAAGGACTATGACTGTTCGATTGAGTACCATCCAGGTAAGGCGAATGTCGTGGCTGATCCGCTAAGTCAAAGGGCTGTGGCGGAATTAAACGCGATGTTTGCTCTTCTAAGTTTGTATGACGACGAAAGCTTATTGGCGGAGTTGCAAGTAAGACCAACTTGGGTAGAACAGATTAAAAAGCAACAGTTGGTGGACGAGTCGTTGGTTTCTCGGTTTCAACAAGTTGAGAAGGGGGAGAATCCGGACTTTAGGTTAAATAATGAGGGAGTTCTCTGTTTTCGAGGAAGAATTTGTATGCCGAAAGACTCCGACTTGAGATTGATGATTTTGAAAGAGGCACATAATGGACCTTGTGCTATGTATCTAGGAGGGAGTAAGTTGTATCGAGACTTGCGAGAGCAATATTGGTGGCCTGGGCTTAAGCGAGAAGTGACCGAATTTGTAGGGAGATGTTTGACATGTCAACAAGTGAAGGCCGAGCATCAACTACCTTCGGGATTGTTATAGCCGGTAAAGATACCACTTTGGAAGTGGGAAAGGGTAACTATGGACTTTGTAAGTGGGTTGCCATTGACACCTTCTAAGAAGGATTCGATTTGGGTGATTGTGGATAGACTCACGAAATCTACTCATTTCATACCTATCCGAACCGATTACTCACTTCAGAAGTTGGCTAAATTGTATGTGGCGAAAATAGTACGGTTGCATGGTGTGCCAGCATCGATAATTTCAGACCGAGACCCAAGGTTTACATCTCGATTTTGGCAGAAGTTGTATGAGGCATTGGGAACACGATTGGATTTCAGTACGACTTTTCACCCTCAGTCGGATGGGCAGTTAGAGAGGGCTATTCAGATTTTAGAGGATATGTTGAGGGGTTGTGCTATTGAGTTTAGAGGTAGCTGGGAGGACCATTTTCCATTGGCGGAGTTCGCGTATAACAACAGTTACCAAGAAAGTATTCAGATGGCTCCATATGAGGCACTATATGGGCGAAGGTGTCGTTCGCCTACTTGTTGGGCAGAGTTGGGGGAAAGGCAAATACTTGGACCAGAGTTGGTAGCAGATACTGAAGACAAGATTAAGGTGATCAGGAATCGGTTAAAAGAGGCGGCAGATCGACAAAAGTCTTATGCCGATCTGAAGCATAAGGATATTGAATATGCGGTAGGGGACATGGTTTTTTTGAAAGTTTCACCTTGGAAGAAGATTTTGAGATTTGGTAAGAAGGGTAAGTTGAGCCCACGGTTTATTGGGCCTTACCGAATCATTAAGCGGATAGGGCCAGTGGCATATCAGCTAGAGTTACCTCCAGAACTGGATCGCATTCACGACGTTTTCCATGTGTCCATGCTAAGGCGATGTCGTTCTGACCCAACTCATATCGTGCCAGTTGCAGAAATCGAGGTATGGTCGGATTTGACCTTTGAAGAGGAACCTTTGCAAATACTTGATCGCGATGTCAAGGTGTTGAGAAGGAGGTCAGTCCCATTAGTGAAGGTACTTTGGAGGAACCATGGCAAGGAAGAAGCTACTTGGGAGACCAAAGAGGCAATGTGTCAGCAGTACCCTCAACTGTTTGGATCAGGTAAATTTCAAGGCCGAAATTTCTTTAAGGAGGGTAGAGTTGTAACATCCTGATTTTTGGGTTTTTCGTGATTCTTGATATTTTAAGTAAGTTTCTAAAATTTGGTATGTGATTATGGAATTCATAATTTGGGTATGTAAATGGGCTTATGGAAGGCCCATGAGTTGGCCAAAACCCGGTAGAATTTTTAAATTTTGGACTTAGGAGTTAGGGGTTCTAGCTAGGTGCCCTTATATAAAGTTCTGGGTAACATGCATCACAAAAAGAGCTGTAGTAAAGTGGCAAGGGTGATGCCACTAAGTTCCTAAAAAGGTGGCGTGTGGAGCATAAGGGAAGACCTGGGATCGATTCCCTGTGTTGGCAAATAATAGTATTTATTTGAATGAAAGAAGATGAAATGATAGATGAATATGCATAATATATGTGGCTTGTGACTTGTTGAGAATTGGTACTTTATTTGAATGGTTTATAAAACTATTGATGTTATTTGTTGAATGGTATTTTTGGCACCATTTCGTATGTTTTGGTAAGAAAATTCAATAGTATATAATGATGCAAACTTAGTTGGAAGTTAGTTAATCATTTTGATCAAATTGAGTGCACATTTAGACATGTTTATATGTTGTCATTTGAAGTGCCTGAGGGCATATTGGTTGTAATTCATTATACCATATGTATATAGCTAGAATCATGATTTTGGTGCCTTGTTATGACTTGTTTATATGTGCATCTTTGGCTGTAGGTATATACCTAGTTGGGTGCGAAAAATAACTTGTAAAAGGGCCTATTTTCGTCCACATGGGCAGAGACACGGGCGTGTGTGTAACAGCCCGGTTTAGACCCTAGTCGGAATAGTGGTTTCGGGACCACGAATCTGAGTGAGAAAAATATTCTAATATTATATTCCTTGCTTAAAGTATGTCAATTATTATGTGTGAAATTTTCGTACGAAAATTTTATCGTTTATGTGCTCGATTTTATAAAGACTTAATCACATAAATTGTAAAAGCAGTTAGCTAATTGTTAACGTGTTACATTGCTGTGGCTTTTATAATGTGGGGTCCTTAGAGTGAAATTTGGCCATTAAACCATAGGATGGACGGTTATGGGATTATTTATAAGGTTTTCATATTAATTTACAAAGGTTAAAAAGGTAAATAATATATTATTATGAAATAAATAAAACAAAACATAAAAAATTCACATGCATTTTCATCTTTAATAGCCGAATGTGGAGAAAAAGAAAGCCATGGAGGTTGTTTTTAGTTCAGCACTTTTGGAAACTAATTAAAGATTCGTTTTTGTTCGGTTTTTGATAATTTTTAAATTTTTGAGATCGTTGCTTCGTGTACTAGCTGGCCCGTGCTTTAATTTTCAGAATTGATGATGAATTTGATATTTTCCATTGTTGATAATGTGATGAAATTGTGTTTGATGATGAAAAATAAATATGTGTTAATAGATTTTCATATTTAATTAAGTGATTTTTAGTAAAAATGCCTATTTGCGATTAAATTGTAAATTTTGTATATTGAGGGGTCAAAATGTGAAATAAATGAAAGAAATGGGCTGCTAGGGACCTTAGTGAAATTCAGCCAAGCATGGGTGTGGTCAATTTAGAACATTTTTTGTTTTATGAAATAGGGTCTAAATTGTGAAAAATGTGAAATGTCAGTGACAAAAGTGTAATTACCCCATTTATGCGTTTTTGGATGAATTTGGTTGAGTTTATGATTTAATAAGTTGAATTTGTATTGAATTAGATCAAGAAATAAGGAAATCGGATCTGGATCGGGGAAAGTCAAAAATTATCGAACAATCATTTCGTTCCACTCATGTTAGTACGAGGTAAGTTCATAAGTAAATAAATGTTGTTAAATTGAAATGTATATGCATTATATATGTTGAATTGAGTTGTAAAGAAATATATATATGTGATGCCGAATTGAATCGAGCTTTGGAGAATCTATTCCAAAAATGAATTGTTCGAATAAGTGAAATTGAGAAAGTTTTGATAATCTAACAACGTTTGAAAACCCCTTACGAACCATAGGAATAGTTAGGATACATATGTCATGACATAGGATTCTGATATGCGTTATCGTGTAAGACCACGTTTGGGACGTTGGCATCAATTTGTGATTTACATGTAAGACCATGTCTGAGACATTGGCATCGTATATGATTTCGTGTAAGACCTGTCTGGGACAGTGGCATCGATATTTGATTACATGTAAGACCACGTCTAGGACGTTTGTATTGTATGAGATTATGAGCTCTTCAAGTATCCTTATTGATTCCGAACAATTCAATGGGCATTCTGAGAAAAGAATAACCATGTGAAATTGTATTCGATTCAGGTATGTGTGATTTGTTATGAAATTCAGAAACAAAAGGTGAGTATGTATCACATGACCATATGTGAAATATATGACAATGAATGATGTATTATATATGCTTGTTATATGAAATTGTGGTTCTATGTTTTAGACATGAGATTTATGATGTAACACCCCGTTCCCGAGACCGTTGCCGGAGTCGAACACGAGGTGCTGACCGACTTAATTCATTTACTTGCACAGTTCATTTTAAAAATTTCCAGACAGTTGGCTAACTGTGTCGCTGTCACCTTAAAAATCATATCTTGAGTTCCACAACTCAAAAATCAGTTTCGTGATTTTTCCCTGACACTAGACTCATATATGCATCTACATTTTTTTTTCTATAATTTTTGGTCAGGCCAATTAGTACAGTTTATTAGTTAAAGTCTCCCATGTTACAGGGATCGACTACACTGACCTTCATGCATTACGACTTGGATATCTCCCTGTACAGGGCTTAAATACTGATGCCGTTTGTTTCTATGGAAACTAGACTCAAATAGGAATCTATACATATATAGCATGACTCCTAATTATCTCTGGTTAATTTATAATGAATTTCCAAAGTCGGAACAGGGAATCCAGAAAACGTTCTGGCCCTGTTTCACGAAAACCTAAATATCTCTTAACATACAACTCATATGACCGTTTCGTTTCTTCCATATGAAAGAGGATTCATCAAGGTTCATTTAAATAATTTATTCACTATTTAATTCCATTCCTACTATTTTTAGTGATTTTTCACATCCACATCGCTGCTGCTGTCAGCATCTACCTTTAAGGTAGACTTTACCTATTTCATAGTTTCCATGATTCAATTAGCCCTTTTTTTTGCATACATAGCACAAAGTATAATCATGATTAACCATTCCAATGGCATATCGTTTCCAAACATTTCCATACCTCTTAGTGATCAACATACAAAACGATTATAGTACTATGCTAAAAACGTATATAAGCCATTTTCGCATGGCTATCCAAATTTACACAAAATCCATGGGTACATGACCAACAACAAGAAGGGTAGTCCTATACATGCCATTTCAAAGTTCAACCAAAATTGTACCAAAAGGGGGCTTTGATAGTGTGGGAGACTTCGACTTCCAAAAATCCCGAGTCCGATAGCTGACGAGCCAAAATCTATAAAACAGAGAAACAAAGAAACGGAGTAAGCAATTTATGCTTAGTAAGTTTTGAGCAAGGGATTCCAGCACAACAAAAGTATAGCATTCATATAGCTAAACGGATAATTTCATATGCACAAATTCTCAATATCATACTTACTTCACATTACCAACCCTTATGTTCATACACAAAAGATCAACTTAGCCAAAGGCCGGTAGCTCATTTATCGACTGAGAGAATACCGATTTGTAAGGGATCAACTAATTCAAAGCACACACGAAACATACCTCATCGCTGGGATTTTACGAGCGTATTAATTTAAATTTTTACAGCAAGATCGCTCATTCCCAAATCAAGCATCTTCGGGGTTTAGCCGGATATAACCACTCGCACAAGGCCTTCGGGTCTTAACCTGGATATGGTCACTAGCATAAATGCCTTCGGGACTTAGCCCGGATATAGTCGCTAGCACAAATGCCTTCGGATCTTAGTCCGGATGTAGTCGCTTAGCACAAAAGCCTTCGGGACTTAGCCCGGATATCATTCGAGTAACCATGCACATATATCAATAAGTCATGACACATTCATATTTCATTTTCATTACCAAAGCTCAAACACAAGACACTTATCACATTTACAATTTCGGCTCAATAGCCACATACAAGAGCATGATTTTGATTTACTTAAGACATAATCTAATCGAATCATAATTTAAGTCCCATTACTCGAAAACTTACCTCGGATGTTGTCGAACGATTCCGATGGCTATTCGACCACTTTTTCCTTCCCTTTATCGGATTTAGTTCCCCTTTGCTCTTGAGCTTAATTTAACAAATAAATTGATTTAATCATTTGAGCATCGAAAAGAGGAACTCAAGGTACTTGGCCCACATATATTCATTAGACATTAAAGTCACATATGTACGGAATCATGAATCAAACTCAACACATTAGTTAATACTCTCCTTAGCCGAATTTTCTAAGTCAAGATAAAGCCTTCAATATGCTTACCTATGGCCGAACAACACATCAACATATGTACTCATTCATGTGGCCGATTATGCATGTCTATGTTGAGGCCAATTATATACTCAATACCACACACAAATGGCATACCTTTTACTAACTAAGGCATTACATATTATAACTCAATACGCATCCATCATGTACTCCATAACCGAAACACCATCATATGTAAATATATACCTTGAGATATTGTATATGTCATACCAATACGTCATGTGCAGACATATATATATATATGTGCAAGAGCCGAATCTCAAAGTTGATTATAACTAAACATGAACATAAATCCAAAACACAAATCTTACCTACCATGCAATAAGCATAAATCATACTTATGGATATACCATGGCCGAATACATCACAACACCATACCATTTCAATTTTGGTCATGGTTAAACAAATAACTTAATGTCTCACTCAAAAATGCTAAAAAGAAAATCCAAGAGTCATCAATCCACCATCACATGTATCATTAACAAGCTTCATATTTAGCATGCAATGGCATTAACACAAAATCCACCTAGGCTGAATATCATCCCCATGACATAGCAAAGATTTGAACCATGGGCTAATTAGAACTCAAGCTAGCAACTAAAAACATGCATGAATCTCATGGCACAACCTCAAACATACCTTAATCTAGATACAAGTATGGCCAAACCTCCTCCTAATCCTCTTCCAAACCAAACATGAAGCAAGAACTCCTTCCTTCTTCCTTAGAATTTTCGGCAAAAGGAAATGAAAAAGGATGAACAATTTTTTTTTTCTTTTCTTCACTCACGGCAATGGGGGGGAACACTCACACACATTCTTTTTTTTTGTTTTCTTCCTTCCATTTCTTATTAGTTTATTGCCCATGCTTCTTATTTTATTTTTCCATTAACACAACATGTTTCATGACATGTTTTGCCCATCATCCCTTGTCATGGCCGGCCACTAGTACTTAAATGGGGGAAATTGACATGCAAGTCCACCCCTTTGATTACATGCACTATTAGGCCACTTGCATTTGCCTAGCACATTTCTAAATTTTCTCACATAAGTCCTATCAACTAAATTCACATGCAATTAACTAAATCGAAGCTTAAAACTTTCACACATTTATATTCACATATTTTAGGCAATAATTATCACATTCAAATAATTTGGTGACTCAGTCTAGTGGTCCCGAGACCGCTTTCCGACTAGGGTCACTTTAGGGCTGTCACAACTCTCCTCTACTTAAGAAATTTTCATCCCCGAAAATGTTACCGGTAAATAGGTTTGGGTATCGTTCTTTCATCGAGCTCTCGGTTTCCCAAGTAGCTTCCTCGATCCCGTGTTTGAGCCATAACACCTTTACTAATGGAACCCTTTTGTTTCGCAACTCTTTCACTTCACGAGCTAGGATACGCATCGGTTCTTCTTCATAACTCATATCGGCTTGAATTTCAACCTCTGATGGGCTAATTATGTGCGATGGATTAGATCTATAGCGTCGAAGCATCGAAACATAAAAGACGTCGTGAATCTTTTCAAGTTCAGGGGGCAAAATCAATCGATACGCAACTGGACCGACTCGTTCGGATATTTCGTATGGCCTGATGAACCTCGAACTCAATTTGCCCTTACGCCCAAATCTGAGTATCTTTTTCCAAGGTGAAACTTTAAGAAACACCTTATCTCCCACCTGATACTCAATGTCTTTTCGTTTCAGATCCGCGTACGACTTCTGGCGATCTGAGGCTATCTTTAGACTTTCACGGATTACTTTTATTTTCTGTTCAGCATCTTTAATCAAATCCACTCCGAAAATTTTACTTTCACCGAGCTCGGTCCAAAACAATGGTGTACGGCATTTACGCCCGTACAAAGCCTCGTAAGGTGCCATCTTGATACTTGATTGAAAACTATTGTTGTAAGCGAATTCAATCAATGGTAAATACCGTTCCCATGAACCACTAAACTCAAGGATGCAACATCTCAACATATCCTCAAGTATCTGAATTACCTGCTCGGATTGACCATCTGTTTGTGGATGAAAAGCGGTGCTAAAATCCAGCTTGGTACCCAAAGCTTCTTGCAATTTCTTCCAAAATCGCGAGGTGAATCTCGGATCTCTATCCGACACAACAGAAATCGGTACCCCGTGTAATCTCACAATCTGAGAAACGTACAATTCAGCTGGTTTATCCAATGAAAAATCCATACGCACGGGGATAAAGTGAGCCGACTTAGTCAGTCTATCAACAACAACCCAAATCGCATCCTTCTTACTTGCTGACAATGGCAGTCCGAACACAAAGTCCATTGTGACTCGATCCCATTTCCACTCGGGTATCATGATCGGCTGAAGTAATCCTGAAGGCACTTGATGTTTCGCTTTCACTTGTTGACATATTAAACATCTCGAAACAAAGTCGAAGATGTCTCGTTTCATACCATGCCACCAAAACCGACGTTTCAAATCGTTGTACATTTTCGTACTCCCCGGGTGAATTGACATTCGGCTACAATGGGCTTCGTTCAGAATCATCGAAATGAGTTCTGAATTCCTTGGGACACACAAACGACTTCTGAACCTCAAACAATCATCATCATCAATTTGAAACTCCGATTCCTTGCTCGGAACACACTCAGCCCGTTTTGCAACCAATTCATCATCGACTTTCTGAGCTTCACGAATTTGATGAATCAATAATGGTTTGGCTTTTAATTCAGCTACTAACACATTGTCGGGTAGAACAGACAAGTGTACATTCATCGCTCGCAAAGCAAACAGTGATTTCCGACTTAAGGCGTTCGCAACGACATTAGCCTTTCCCGGGTGATAATTAATGACAAGCTCATAATCTTTCAACAACTCAAGCCAACGCCTTTGTCGCAGATTCAAGTCTCGCTGGGTCATCAAATATTTGAGACTTTTGTGATCCGAAAATACATGGCACTTCTCACCAAACAAATAATGTTGCCATATTTTCAAAGCAAATACGATGGCGGCTAGTTCGAGATCATGGGTCAGATAATTTCTCTCGTGTGGCTTCAATTGTCTCGACGCATAGGCCACAACTCGACCTTCTTGCATCAATACGCAACCCAATCCAAGTAGGGATGCGTCACTATAAATGACAAACTCTTTGCCTGATTCGGGTTGCACTAAAATTGGAGCTTCAGTCAAATAAGTTTTAAGTTGATCGTAACTTTTCTAATATTTCTCCGTCCATTCGAACTTAACATCCTTTTGAAGTAGCTTCGTCATTGGTGTGGCTATCATCGAGAAACCTTTTACAAATCGTCGGTAATAATCGGCGAGCCCCAGGAAGCTCCAAACTTCGGTAATATTTCTTGGAGGCTTCCAATTAAGTATGGCTGAAATTTTGCTCGGGTCAACTCGAATACCCGATGCGGATACCACATGACCCAAGAAGCTAACCTCTCTTAACCAGAACTCACACTTACTGAACTTAGCATATAACTGCTTATCCCGCAAAATTTGCAACACTAATCTCAGGTGCTCAGCATGTTCGGTCTCATCTCTTGAATAGACCAAGATGTCATCAATGAACACAACTACGAACCGGTCCAAATACTGTCTGAAGATCCGATTCATCAAATCCATAAATACCGCAGGGGCATTAGTGAGCCCGAACGGCATCACTAAGAACTCGTAGTGACCGTACCTCATTCTGAAAGTAGTTTTGGGTACGTCCGAATCTCGAATCCGCAACTGAGAATAACCCGATCTCAAATCTATCTTTGAAAACACTGAGGCTCCTTTTAGTTGATCAAACAAATCATCAATACGCGGTAACGGATATTTATTCTTTATCGTCACTTTATTCAGTTGACGATAGTCAATGCACAACCTCATGGTTCCGTCCTTCTTTTTCACAAACAATACTGGTGCACCCCAAGGTGAGAAACTTGGTCGAGCGAAACCTCTATCCGTCAATTCTTGCAACTGAGCTTTCAACTCTTTTAACTCGGTTGGTGCCATACGATACGGAGCTATCGAAATTGGCGTAGTCCCAGGTACAAGCTCAATACCAAACTCTACCTCCCGAACAGGTGGCAAACCCGGTAATTCTTCGGGAAAAACATCCGGGTATTCACAAATTACTGGTACCGACTTAAGTTTCTTTCTAATTCCTTGTTATCAAGTACATACGCAAGGTATGCTTCATACCCCTTTCTTACATATTTCTGAGCCAACATTGAGGATATTACAGCTGGCAACCTATCCAAGTCCGTAGACTCAACTCGGATTACTTCGTTATTTGCGCACCTCAAATCAATAGTCTTGCTTTTGCAATTCACAACCGCATCATGCACGGTCAACCAATCCAACCCGAGAATAACATCAAATTCATCAAACGGCAGAAGCATCAAGTCCGCCGAAAAACAGGAACCTCGAATTACTAGGGGACATTTCTTACACACTTTGTTGACAAGCACGTAACGACCCAAGGGATTTGACACCCGAATTACGAACTCAGTAAACTCAATAGGTAAAGTCTTACTGGATGCTAAGGTTTCACATATATAAGAATGAGTAGAACCAGGGTCAATCAAAGCAATTACATTAGTATCAAAGAGAGTAAAAGTACCGATAATAACATCAGGCGAAGAAGCATCCTCGCGGGCACGTATAGCATAAGCTCTAGCTGGTGCACGAGCCTCAGATCTGGTTGTAGCATCTCTAGATCCTCTCTGACCGCCACTAGCATTGCCCATGTTTCTAGACGGTCTACCCCGAGCAGTAGTAGCACCTGGTTTCCCACTCTGAATTACATTTTGTTCAGGCAACCTCGGGCAATCCTTGATAAAGTGGTCAGCTAATCCACACTTATAGCAGGAGTGGTCATGGAACCTACAGCTCCCCGAATGCCATTTACCACAATGCTGACACTTCGTTCTGTCTCGACGTTCATTCCCAACACTGGCGACCGAAGTGCCTCGTGTACCCACAGGGGGTCGATCACGATCTCGTTTAAAAAGGCCCGAAGTGCCTCTAAACCGGCCCACATCATCTCAAAATTTCTTTGATGCCTGTTGAAGAGACTTTCCCGAGGATCTTTTACGAAACTCTCCAGTTCCCACATCAACTTTTTGTTTTTCTTTTCTAAGCTCTTCGGCTTTACAAGCTCGCTCGACAAGTACTACGAACTCTCGTATTTCAAGAATGCCAACGAACATTTTTATATCTTCATTCAGCCCATCCTCGAAGCGTTTACACATGATAGCCTCGGACGAAACACATTCCCGAGCGTATCTACTAAGTCTAACAAATTTTCGCTCGTAATCAGTAACTGATATAGAACCTTGCTTAAGCTCAAGAAATTCCTTCCATTTTTGATCAACAAATCTCTGACTGATATACTTTTTCCGAAACTCAGTTTGGAAAAACTCCCAAGTTACTTGCTCTCGGGGCACAACAGAAGTCAGAGTACTCCACCAATAGTAGGCAGAATCGCGTAGCAAGGAGATAGTACACTTTAGGCATTCATCGGGTGTACAAGATAGCTCATCGAGTACCCGGATAGTGTTGTCCAACCAAAATTCAGCTTGCTCGGCATCGTCGCTATCCGTAGCTTTAAATTCAGTAGCCCCATGTTTTCGGGTTCTGTCAACTGGGGGCTTATTTGACCTTATTTGGTCAGTTACCGGAGGTATTGTAGGTGCGGGGGTTGTATTAGTCGGGAATGGAGGTTGTGGAACAGCCGTATTAGTTCGAATGTATTGGTTGAACCAATCATTCATCACGCTATAAAAAGCTTGCCTAGCCTCATCATTCGGATTGCTAGCAATCGGTTGAGAGTCCGCCGGAGCTGTCCCTTGTGCGGGAGCAGGCAGCAGGCGCCACACTCTCAAGATCATCAGCTACCGCTCGGTCGGGATCGGGATCCATTACTATAAATAAACACATTTTCAATTGCCAAAAATCACCACACTATCAAATAATCACAAAATGGCATGTATAGCTAGACCCAAACATATTACGCTAGTCCTAGAATCGACTAAATCGTGCTCTGATACCAATAAAATTGTAACACCCCGTGCCCGAGACCGTTGCCGGAGTCGAACACGAGGTGCTGACCGACTTAATTCATTTACTTGCACAGTTCATTTTAAAAATTTCCAGACACCTGGCTAACTGTGTCGCTGTCACCTTAAAAATCATATCTTGAGTTCCACAACTCAAAAATCAGTTTTGTGATTTTTCCCTGACACTAGACTCATATATGCATCTACAATTTTTTTTCTATAATTTTTGGTCGGGCCAATTAGTACAGTTTATTAGTTAAAGTCTCCCATGTTACAGGGATCAACTACACTGATCTTCACGCATTACGACTTGGATATCTCCCTTTACAAGGCTTAAATACTGATGCCGTTTGTTTCTATAGAAACTAGACTCAAATAGGAATCTATACATATATAGCATGACTCCTAATTATCTCTGGTTAATTTATAATGAATTTCCAAAGTCGGAACAGGGAATCCAGAAACCGTTCTGATGCTATTTCACGAAAACCTAAATATCTCTTAACATACAACTCATATGACCGTTTCGTTTCTTCCATATGAAAGTGGATTCATCAAGGTTCATTTACATAATTTATTCACTATTTAATTCTATTCCTACTATTTTTAGTGATTTTTCACATCCACATCGCTGCTGCTGTCAGCATCTGCCTTTAAGGTAGACTTTACCTATTTCATAGTTTCCATGATTCAATTAGCCCTTTTTTTTTGCATACATAGCACAAAGTATAATCATGATTAACCATTCCAATGGCTAATTGTTTCCAAACATTTCCATACCTCTTAGTGATCAACATACAAAACGATTATAGTACTATGCTAAAAACGTATATAAGCCATTTTCGCATGGCTATCCAAATTTACACAAAATCCATGGGTACATGACCAACAACAAGAAGGGTAGTCCTATACATGCCATTTCAAAGTTCAACCAAAATTGTACCAAAAGGGGGCTTTGATAGTGTGGGAGACTTCGACTTCCAAAAATCCCGAGTCCGATAGCTGACGAGCCAAAATCTATAAAACAGAGAAACAAAGAAACGGAGTAAGCAATTTATGCTTAGTAAGTTTTGAGCAAGGGATTCCAGCACAACAAAAGTATAGCATTCATATAGCTAAACAGATAATTTCATATGCACAAATTCTCAATATCATACTTACTTCACATTACCAATCCTTATGTTCATACACAAAAGATCAACTTAGCCAAAGGCCGGTAGCTCATTTATCGACTGAGAGAATACCGATTTGTAAGGGATCAACTAATTCAAAGCACACACGAAACATGCCTCATCGCTGGGATTTTACGAGCGTATTAATTTAAATTTTTACAGCAAGATCGCTCATTTCCAAATCAAGCATCTTCGGGGTTTAGCCAGATATAACCACTCGCACAAGGCCTTCGGGTCTTAACCTGGATATGGTCACTAGCATAAATGCCTTCGGGACTTAGCCCGGATATAGTCGCTAGCACAAATGCCTTCGGATCTTAGTCCGGATGTAGTCGCTTAGCACAAAAGCCTTCGGGACTTAGCTCGGATATCATTCGAGTAACCATGCACATATATCAATAAGTCATGACACATTCATATTTCATTTTCATTACCAAAGCTCAAACACAAGACACTTATCACATTTACAATTTCGGCTCAATAGCCACATATAAGAGCATGATTTTGATTTACTTAAGACATAATCTAATCGAATCATAATTTAAGTCCCATTACTCGAAAACTTACCTCGGATGTTGTCGAACGATTCCGATGGCTATTCGACCACTTTTTCCTTCCCTTTATCGGATTTAGTTCCCCTTTGCTCTTGAGCTTAATTTAACAAATAAATTGATTTAATCATTTGAGCATCGAAAAGAGGAACTCAAGGTACTTGGCCAACATATATTCATTAGACATTAAAGTCACATATGTACGGAATCATGAATCAAACTCAACACATTAGTTAATACTCTCCTTAGCCGAATTTTCTAAGTCAAGATAAAGCCTTCAATATGCTTACCTATGGCCGAACAACACATCAACCTATGTACTCATTCATGTGGCCGATTATGCATGTCTATGTTGAGGCCAATTATATACTCAATACCACACACAAATGGCATACCTTTTACTAACTAAGGCATTACATATTATAACTCAATACACATCCATCATGTACTCCATAACCGAAACACCATCATATGTAAATATATACCTTGAGATATTGTATATGTCATACCAATACGTCATGTGCAGACATATATATATATGTGCAAGAGCCGAATCTCAAAGTTGATTATAACTAAACATGAACATAAATCCAAAACACAAATCTTACCTACCATGCAATAAGCATAAATCATACTTATGGATATACCATGGCCGAATACATCACAACACCATACCATTTCAATTTTGGTCATGGTTAAACAAATAACTTAATGTCTCACTCAAAAATGCTAAAAAGAAAATCTAAGAGTCATCAATCCACCATCACATGTATCATTAACAAGCTTCATATTTAGCATGCAATGGCATTAACACAAAATCCACCTAGGCCGAATATCATCCCCATGACATAGCAAAGATTTGAACCATGGGCTAATTAGAACTCAAGCTAGCAACTAAAAACATGCATGAATCTCATGGCACAACCTCAAACATACCTTAATCTAGATACAAGTATGGCCAAACCTCCTCCTAATCCTCTTCCAAACCAAACATGAAGCAAGAACTCCTTCCTTCTTCCTTAGAATTTTCGGCCAAAAGAAATGAAAAAGGATGAACAAATTTTTTTTTTCTTTTCTTCACTAACGGCAATGGGGGGGAACACTCACACACATTCTTTTGTTTTTCTTCCTTCCATTTCTTATTAGTTTATTGCCCATGCTTCTTATTTTATTTTTCCATTAACACAACATGTTTCATGACATGTTTTGCCCATCATCCCTTGTCATAGCCGGCCACTAGTACTTAAATGGGAGGAAATTGACATGCAAGTCCACCCCTTTGATTACATGCACTATTAGGCCACTTGCATTTGCCTAGCACATTTCTAAATTTTCTCACATAAGTCCTATCAACTAAATTCACATGCAATTAACTAAATCGAAGCTTAAAACTTTCACACATTTATATTCACATATTTTAGGCAATAATTATCACATTCAAATAATTTGGTGACTCGGTCTAGCGGTCCCGAGACAGCTTTCCGACTAGGGTCACTTTAGGGCTGTCACATATGAAATATGAAACATGGCTTTGATGTATGATTTCTTGGTTCAAAAACTTGAATAGATAATGAAATTAAAATGGTTGAGTTGGCTATATGGTTCATATATGCAAATTTGGTTTATGTGAATAAAGGAATTATGGATGAAGGAATTATGGATGTTCGAGTTTGGAAGTGTTTATAAAGAAGTTGATGTAACCTTATGTATAATTTGTAGTAAATGAACATATTTTGATTGGCGATGTAATGAATATGTACGAGCTTGACTTATATGATTGAGTTAACAGTTGTTTTTCGAATTTGAAAGCATGGTTATACGTTCATTGATAAATAAGATAAGTGGAGTTATTTATTATGGTTATATGAATTTACGAGTACAATAAATGCATATGTGATTGAGATTTGATAAATTCAGTTAAGTGATATTGGTTTTTAGATATTATTAAAATGAGTTATTTGCTTATGGCTTACTAAGCTTTCAAAGCTTACTCTGTGTATTTTTCCTATGTCTATAAAGTTTCAGAGAGTTGCTCGGGTTGGAAGTCGTAGAAGCTAAGTTTTGGTTGTAATAGCTCGATTTAGACCCTAGTCAGAACAATGTTTTCGAGACCACGAATCTGAGTTAAAAAATATTTTAATATTATATTTCATGCTTAAAATATGTGAATTGATATGTGTGAAATTTTCGTATGAAAATTTTATCGTGTGTGCTCGATTTTATAAAAAGGACTTAATCGCGTAAATTGTAAAAATGGCTTGCTATATGTTAAAGTGTTATAATGCTATGTTCTTTTAATGTGGAGGCCTTAAAATGATATTAGGCCATTTAATAGTCGGATGGATGGTGATAGACAACCATTATTTAGTTTTCTTATTAATTTGTAAAGGTTAAAAAGATAAATAATATATTATAAGTTAATAAAATAACACAAAAACATAAATCACATGTATATTCTTCTTGAATGGCCGAATGTAAGAAAGAATGAAGCCATTTTTTTGAGTAAAGGTTTGGCACTCTCCAAGCTAAATTAAGGTATGTATTTTGTTCGGTTTTTGATAATTTTTATGTTTTTGAGATCGTTGCTTTGTCTTCTACCTAGCCTATGTCTCAATTTCTAAATTTGGTGAAGATTGTGAGTTATGCCATTAATGATTTTGTAAGCTTTTTGATGATAGTTGATGAAATATGAAACATATGTGATAGATTAATATGTTTTGTTTTTGAATTTTTGATGAATTTGACTATTTTAGGCTAAATTGTGAAAATGAGAAATTGATGTATTAAAATGTGAAATAAATGAAATATATGGGTTTATATGAAGTGTAGGAATATTCGGCCAAGCATTGGTTGAATTGAATTATGCATATTTTGTGATTTTGTGAAATAGAGACTCAAGTGTCAAAATGTGAAAATGTGAGGGCTAATTTGTAAAATGCCCTAAATATGTGCATATGGATTGATTTGAATGGTTTGGTGAATAAAAGAGTTAAATTTATATTGATTTTGATCAAGAAAAGTGGAAATCAGATTTGGATTGGAAAAGTCAAAAATTATCAAATAGTCATTCCGGTTCGTTCGCGTCTGTACAAGGTAAGTCATAAGTAAATAAATGTTGTTAAATTGAAATGTATATGTATTATATGTGCTGAATTAATTTGTGAATAAATATATGTATATAGTGAATGGTAATGCAAATGTATGTATTATGAATAAGTTTTATATATATGTTATTATGATATTGAATTGTTTGAGAACCAAAATATATGAATACGAGAAAGTTCTGATATTATGACGACGTTCGAAAAGCCCTGTATGAACCCTAGGAATAGTAGAGGATACATAATCATGACATTAGATTCCGAGAGTATAAGACCACGTCTGGGACGTTGGCATCAATTTGAGATATCATGTAAGACCATGTTTGGGACACTAACATTAGAGATTTCATGTAAGACCCTGTTTGGGATAGTGGCATCGATATGTGATTATATGTAAGACAACATCTGAGACGTTGGCATTGTACAATATGTGTGTGTGTGTAAGACCACGTTTAATATGTTGGCATCGATATGTAATTTTGATATTTGTTTACGAGTAAAACACTGTATGAGACAGTGGCATCGATATGTAATTACATGTAAGACCACGTTTTGGGACGTTAGCATTGTACGATATGTACGATTATCCGAGTATCCTATTTAATTTTGAATTATTCAACGAGCAATGTTAAGTAAAGATCGAATACAAAATCGAATTAAAAGGTTCAGGTATGTGTTAGCTAATGTGTTGAAATTAAGGTAAGTTTTGGTATTTGAAGTAATGATATGAATCATGTTATAAATTTGGTTATATGTATATTGAATGGAAATTTATATTCAGCAAAATGATATAAGTATGTGATATTAAAGTGTGAAATATGTGTATACATATATGATTTTTGGTATGTGTGAATTGTATATGAATTCAGAAATGGTAGGTGAATATGTTTCTAATGACGATAATGACATATATTATTATGAATGAAAGAAATGTATATAAATGAATGTGTGTTATATGTGCTAGTTATATGATCTTGTGATTCAATGATTCGAACATGAGAAGTATGAAACAAGAAACATGGTTTTGAGATATACTGTTTTGATTTGAAAATTTGATATGAAATAGATATTGAGAGGGTGGTGTTATAATGTACGGTTTGTATATGTAAAATTGGATAGTGAAGCATGACATATTTTGGTTAGTCATGTAATAATTATGTGCAAACTTGATTTATATGATTGAGCTAACGGTTGTTATTCGAATTTGAAAAAATGGTATATATATTCATTGATAAATAAGATAAGAGAAGTTATTTAATATGGTATATGAATTTACAAGTACAATGAATGTATGAATGATTGAGATTTGTTAAATTCGGCTTAGTGATATTGATTTTTAAATATTATTGAAATGATTTATTTGCTTATGGCTTACTAAGCTTTTAAAGCTTACTCTGTATATTTTTCCTATGTTGATAGAGTTTCGAACACTTGCTCGGGTTGGAAGTCATAGGAGGTCTCATCACACTATCCAGTTTTCTTCGTTTCAGTAAATTAATGCTTTGAGTTTAGGTTATGTGGCATGTATAGGCTAGTTTTGATATATTTGGTTTTGAAATTTGTGTATATATATATAGCCATGCAAAAATAGCTTGTTTAAGATGTTAATGTTGTGTGTATTCGGTCAAGTCTTAAGGTTATTATGGAAGTATGTTTTATGGTATATATATGTGTGGTATTTGGTATATGGTTCGGCATTAAAAAATGTTAATGAGAATGAATAATCATCCATGAAAGTAGTTCATTTTGGAAAGTATGAAAAGTGTTATGTTTTGGCTTGATAATAAGGTAAAGTGATATATATATTTGATTGAGTATTGGTTATGTCGATTCAGTTTGCGACGACAAAGCTTATAATTATATTATGCTTGAGTGGTTGTGTTTTTAGGTACGATTCATGATGGAAATTGATGATTATATTTTGAGTATGTTTGATGGCCACTTAAATAGACAGAAGTGACATAATTGTTATGATATTAAGTTTTAAGATAGCATGTTAGCTTAAAATCTGGGTGATGGAAATGTTATGACTTATTGAGGTTGAAATTGATGTCCGAATGGTTGTTTATTTGAATGGTTAGATATACGAGATTTAAACATGAAAATTTTGTATGCTAAAAATGTATAAGTTTGAATTATTATTTGAGTTCAAATTGGTAAATTTTGCTATAGCAAAATGGGTATTATTTTTAGGTTGATTTGCTAGTTGTATAGATGGAAAATGAATTAATTATGTATATATAAATTTTGATATGCTGTACAGCATATGAAATTTGATAGGTTTGACTTGGAAATTGAGTTTATAATTAGTTATTGAGGTTATGGTAAAAATGCACATGAAATTTAATGTCCAAAAGCTATACTCGTTCATTTAGTAGTATTTGATATTTATACATACTTGAATACCCAGTAAATGATATGAATGATAGCTTATGAAATGGATATGTACAAAGGGATGATGTGATATATGCACTTGTGTATGTAATGAAATATGCTTAACCATAATTTATGTATTCGATTTCTATTAAGGTGGTGATCATATGGTTTGAATTTTGTAATTATGAAACATGTACAATTTGGTTTTGATATTTGATAGCTTGGTTTCAAATTTTTGAATAGCAAATGGTATAGAAATGGTTAAATATTGAAACATTGTTTTTATAAGAGAATGTCCGATAAAGCATGATTGTGTGTTTGAATATGTGATTCAAATTATGAATTTGACTTGTATGAATAAGAGGTTGGTTATTATTTTTAATTTCGAAAAATAACTTTTATAAAGGAAATTATATTACAAGTTACATGATTTGTAATGACTGTCTTTCTAAATTGTGTTTTGATCGGTAATGCTTCGTAACCATAATCTGGCGACAGATACGGGTTAGGGGTGTTACATTGGTAATATGGCATTATAGGCTAGTTTTGAGATGGTTCATTTTGACTTGTGTATTTATATAGCCATGTGAAAATGTCTTATTCATGATGCTAATATGGTGTATACTTGGTTATGGATTACGCTCATTTTGGAAAGTATGGTTCATGGTTTATATGTATGATGTAATTGGTTATATTATTTGGCTTGAGCATTGAGATGAAATATTGGATGTATTTTTGACTTATGGTTCATATTTCTATAGGTAAAATGATGAGTGTAACATTGATGATGCATTAGTTATTTGAATATGGTTTGAAAAGGCAAATAATGTGATATGTTTATATATATATGTGTATATGGCTAAGCGAAATGGTTATTTTGGTATGTTCATAGTTGGGAATTTGGTAATGTTTGGCATGTGATTTTAATATGATTTGATATAGAGAATGAGCACGAAATTGGTTGATGATATTATGGATTGATTGATACATGTTTAGAGTTGAATTTGGTTGAAAATGTTGTATATATGATGCTTGATTTTGGAATTGTAGGGAGGACCCAAATGGGTGTCATATTGGCCTTGTAAATGGCTTATTTTTGCCCACATAGGCAGAGACATGGGCGTGTGTCTCTGTCGTGTTGCTCGAGGGCCATTTCAAAATGAGCTTGGGCAGACCACACGGTTGCACACACACGAGCATGTACCAGGCCATGTGGCCAAGTCAGTTTCGACCACGGGTTAGACAAGGGCGTATCTTGTGGCCGTGTGGATAAGTCAGTATGTATGCCCTATTTAGCCATGGCCTAGACACACGTGCATGTCTAATGCCGTGTGAGGCACACGGCCCTACTTACACAGACGTGTGACCTTTATAACTTTGAAAAATGTTTAAGTTTCGAAAAATTTTGTATGAGCTCAGTTTAGTCTGGACCCTTTTCTAAAGCATGTTTAAGGTCTTGTTAACCTACATAAGGGGCCAATGATGTGTGACTTTGATGCTATATTGATTAAGAAATGAATGAAATTGTTCTGATGTGTCCAGGAATGCCTCTTAACCCTAGTCCGGTGACGGATACAGGTTAGGGGTGTTACATTTGGTTTGTATCAAACCTATGGTTTAGTCGGTTCTAGGACTAACATAGCTAATGAGAGTTTAGCCATACATGCCACTTTTAACCTATGATAGTGTGATATCTCCTGATTCTGATGAAAATTGTTTTCATGAGACAGATAAGATTTCCAACCGAGCTAATTCTACTCATACGGAATGTGTACTCAAATGTTTGAATGCAAATGTGTCGATTATGAGTTGAAACTCATAATGGTATGGATCAAAGAGTATGACATATTGTTATTGATAAACCTTATAATTATATGAGCATATGGGTTATGATATTTGGATTTTGATTATTTTATGAAATGCTTTGATCGTGAATTAGTGATTTGAGTTGGCATATGAACTGTGTTAAGAACAAAATTATTAAAATCAAATGTTTATTAAATGTTTTGAGAATGTGAAATTAGAAATGAACTGATTATTTATGACAGTATATGTTAAGTGCATGTATGAGAGAGTTAAATTTGAGGCTTTACTACCCTCACCCCCTTATCTGTAAAATGTTACAATGAAATCTATAAGATTTAGGTTGAATAAGCCTATGAGTGTGGAATTACAGAAGCCTGTGTTCGGAAGATTAATAATGTAGTTAGAGAAGTGAATGAACCTGCAAATGAAGATAGTACTAAAGAAGATATTGAAAAGTTCTGAAGACTATTCAAATTATGCAGAGTCACTATCAACGAATAAGTTGAATTCGATGAAATAAAAGTATTCAGGTATAATATCTAAAGAAAAGGTATTAATTGAAAGTTCTTTTGAATTGATTTTTTTTATTAATGGGATAATATGGACTTAATGATGACAGAATTAGACAGTTGAATAATGTTTAAATTATACTGATGGCTGAGTGCAGTGGTTATAGTCGGGCAGTTACTATGACTTCTTCTGGACATTCTATGTGTAAATTTATCCTTAGAAGTATATGTGACTGTTTAATTTCAGAAGGAATTCTTATCATATGAGAATATTAGCTAAACGTATTAAAAGATGAAAGTATCATTGGTCTGTTTGGGTTATATTCGACATTGCTATGTCTTTCTCTGGTATTTATTCTCTTGTGTGAATATGAAAATTGACAGTATAAATCTGTATGATGCTAATACTCTGTTTCTACTAGCTATTGTTCTGTTGAAAATATATGAAGATTATATTGCTTCTGTTACTGTGGATTCCAGAATTTATGAGTGATATTGTTCTTTCTAGACATTTCTGGGATATCATCGTAGTTGATATCATTCTATGTAGGTTGTAATTTTTTGATATTCTGTATAGCTTCAGATGTTGAAAATTTCACTATCCTGCTTTTCTTATGATTCTATGTGATTATCTATAAGAGATATCTATTTGACGGAAATGGCTATATCTGTTATAATAGTAATTTTTGTTCTGAAATTTTGGAAGTACTATAGTATCGTTATCAGAGTTATAAAAGTTGTGCTTCTGCATTGGGTGTTGTTCAAATCATATTTGATTTTATTCTGGGTTCAAATGCTTTATTAACATCCGGGATATTATCTATTATTACGGGTAAGATGTCGGTCTTATTATGACATTATGATTTCTTTTTTATTATTGTGGCATCTATATAATGATATGTCTGGGTTATTTCTTTTAACGAGAGGAAAAGATTTCTTTGAAAGGACCGATTCAGTAGTTTAATCTGATCTGAAATTATTTAATTGAAAAGTTAATTAGGTTATCTGTGTTTGAATCTATCCACCGGTTTGGAAATAAACTTTGAACACACATGTGTAAATTGAAGGATAGTCTGGAGGAAGAATTCTTATTTTTGAAGAATTGATACAGAATTACATCTATCGGAACAATTCTGTTTGAGAAATGTTGTGGTAAAATAAAGTTAGTTCGATTGTTGAAATTTTTCCTTTTGCACGGAGATATTGTTAACCGAAACATCAGTGCTGGTACCGTCTAATTTGAAGAAAAAGTTTATGATCTTCAGTCATGTGTCAATGAACGGTTTGAAGTGTATTCTAAAAAAAATAGCATATACAAAGATATCATGTGATTTCATATGGTTAAAGCTACATGAAAAGGGTTATGTGACATATTTGATGATTACAATACTTTAAAATTATTGATGTTATAGAGCGAGATCTGAACTTGGCACAACAAAGCTAGCTTGAATCGTCGAACAACTTTTGATTCTGTAAGTAAATATTATTATCCAAAGGAAATGATTATAGTTTCAAATGATCTGAATAAGAAACTTTTGTGTGCTTTACGAGTGATGAATATGTGACTGATCTTATTAGAGGATGATTATATGTTAGCTGGATTAGAAGTTAAATTGATTCTTACTAAGTGAATTCGTGAAACTTAGAAATGTGTTATCAAATTATAAGTTAAAAAGGGGTTTAGCATAAATCGATTTTTGATTCAGAACTTCAGATGTGGAATTGATGATTGCTTGTTGCTTTAAAATAGAGTATGTATACCAAGAAGCTCTGAGATTGTATAACCATTATTGCAAGAGGCTCACAGTGTCAGTTAAACGGTTCATACAGGAGTAACAAGATGCATGATAATCTGAGAAAGTGGTATTGATAAATGGGTATAAAGTGTAATATTTCTGACCTCGCGTTAAATGTCTGAGCTATCAACAAGTTAAAGTTAATTATTAAGCATCTTCGAGACTATTTCATCATGTTTTGATATCTGAGTATTGGTGAAATAAAATTTTTAAAAATTTGTATCGGGATTATCTCTTATCATTGGAAAAGATAGATGTTCACTGAATTATTCTTAATTGTCTGAATAAGTCTTTTTGTATGCATAGATTTCATTTTTTGATAAATCAGCTAAGTTATTCATTTTAGAGACTTTCAGTTTGCACATGGTGCTAGTCATCATTTTTTGAGATTTAAATCTAAAATTCATATGGTAATTCTAGGAGAAATTACAGTAAGCTATGAGTATGATATTGTTTTGAAATTTCTCGAAATAATTATTTGTCATTGTTGTTTTAGAGTTTCAAAGCAACTATGAAAGATTGTTGCTGTTTGATAAACTAACAGGTGAGTATAAAAGTGACATTGTATGAGGTATAGTATGTGGCAGTTACCTAACTCCGTTGTTCAGGATCGAGTTTTGTGAGTAAATGATTCATGAGATTAATATCACCAGCGAAATACAGCAAAAAATGAAGGTAACTCAATACAGTTAGAAGCAGATTCAATTTAATATGATGTAAAGTGGAAAATAGATCAGAATCTTAATTGTGAGATTAAAGAGATATGAAATCCGAAGCTATATTTGAATTTGCAATATACTGTGTGAAAGCAAATCCTTAATTTACTTTCTGGTAAGATTTTCGGGGTCGAAAATCCCTAAGGGGGAGAGTTGTAACAGCCAGGTTTAACCCTAGTTGGAACAGTGGTTTCGGGACCAAGAATTCGAGTCAGAAAAATATTTTAATATTAGATTCCAGGCTTAAAGTATGTGAATTATTATGTGTGAAATTTTTGTATGAAAATTTTATCGTTTGTGTGCTCGATTTTATAAATGGACTTAATCCCATAAATTGTAAAAGTGGCTAGGTAATTGTTAAAGTGTTACATTGCTATGGCTTTTATAATGTGGGGTCCTTAAAGTGAAATTTGGCCATTAAAGCATGGGATGGACGGTTATGGGATTACATTATAAGGTTTTCATATTAATTTACAAAGGTTAAAAAGGTAAATGATATATTATTATGAAATAAATAAAACAAAACATAAAAAAATCACATGCATTTTCACCTTTAATAGTCGAATGTGGAGAAAAAGAAAGCCATATAGGTTGTTTTTAGTTCAGCACCTTTGTAAGCTAATTAAAGGTTTGTTCTTATTCAGTTTTTGATAATTTTTTATATTTTTAAGATCGTTGCTTTGTGTACTAGCTGGCCCGTGCTTTAATTTTCGGAATTGATGATGAATTTGAGATTTGCCATTGTTGATATTGTGATGAAATTGTGTTTGATGATGAAAAATAAATATGTGTTAATAGATTTTCATATTTAATTAAGTGATTTTTAATAAAAATGCCTACTTGGAATTAAATAGTAAATTTTTTAAATTAAGGGGTCAAAATGTGAAATAAATGAAAGAAATGGGCTGCTAGGGACGTTAGTGAAATTCGGCCAAGCATGGGTATGGTCAAATTTTGAATATTTTGTGTTTTGTGAAATAGGGACTAAATTGTGAAAAATGTGAAATGTCAGGGAAAAAGTGTAATTAGCCCATTTATGTGTTTTTGGATGAACTTGATTGAGTATATGATTTAATAAGTCAAATTTGTACTGAATTAGATCAAGAAATGAGGAAATAGGATCTCAATTGGGAAAAGTCAAAAATTATTGAATAGTTGTTTCGGTCCGTTCGTGTTAGTACGAGGTAAGTTCATAAGTAAACAAATGTTGTTAAATTGAAATGTATGTGCATTATATATGCTGAATTGAGTTGTAAAGAAATATATATATGTGATGCCGAATTGAATCGAGCTTTGGAGAATTTGTTCCAAGCATGAATTGTTCGAATAAGTGAAATTGAGAAAGTTCCGATAATGTGACAATGTTTGAAAAGCCCCGTACGAACCATAGGAATAGTTAGGATACATATATCATGACATAGGATTCCGATATGTATTATCGTGTAAGACCACGTATGGGACGTTGGCATCGATTTGTGATTTATGTGTAAGACCATGTTTGGGATGCATCGTATATGATTTCATGTAAGACCCTATCTAGGACAGTGGCATCGATATTTGATTACATGTAAGACCACATCTGGGACATTGGCATTGTACGAGCTTATGAGGTATCCAAGTATCCTTATTGATTCCGAATAGTTCAACGAGCATTCTAAGAAATAAATAACCATGTGAAATTGTATCCGATTCAAGTATGTGTGATTTGTTATGAAATTCAAAAATGAAAGGTGAGAATGTATCATATGACCATATGTGAAATATATGACAATGAATGATGTATTATATATGCTTGTTATATGAAATTGTGGTTCTATACTTTAGACAAGAGATTTATGAAATATGAAACATGGCTTTGATGTATGATTTCTTGGTTCGAAAACTTGAATAGATAATGAAATTAAAATGGTTGATGCAAATTTGGTTTATGTGAATAAAGGAATTATGGATGTTCGAGTTTGGATTTTTTTATAAAGAAGTTGATGTAACCTTATATATAATTTGTAATAAATGAACATAGTTTGATTGGTGATGTAATGAATATGTGCGAGCTTGACTTATATGATTGAGCTAACGGTTGTTTTTCAAATTTGAAAGCATGGTTATATGTTCATTGATAAATAATATAAGTGGAGTTATTTATTGTGGTTATATGAATTTACGAGTACAATAAATGCATATGTGATTGAGATTTGAAAAATTCGGTTTAGTGATATTGGTTTTTAGATATTATTAAAATGATTTATTTTCTTATGGCTTACTAAGGTTTCAAAGTTTACACTGTGTTTTTCCTATGTATATAAAGTTTCAGAGACTTGCTTGGGTTGCAAGTCATAGGGGATGTCGTCACACTATCCAGTTGTCCCTTCGGTAAATAAAAGCTTTAAATTTTGGTAATGTGGCATGTATAGGCTAGATTTGAGATGGTTTATTTTGACTTGTGTATTTATATAGCCATGCGAAAATGGCTTATTCATGATGCTAATATGGTGTATATTTGGTTATGTATTGAGCTCATTTTGGGAAGTATGATTCATGGTTTATATGTATAGAGTAATTGGTTATATGATTTGGCTTAAGCATTGAGATGAAATATTGGATGTATTTTCGACTTATGGTTCATACTCCTATAGGTAAAATGATGAGTGTAACATTGATGATCCATTAGTTATTTAAATATGGTTTGAAGAGCCAAATAATATGATATGTTTAGAGATATATATATGTATATGGCCAAGCAAAATGGTTATTTTGGTATGTTCATAGTTGGGAATTTGGTAATGTTTAGCATGTGATTTTAAAATGCTTTGATATAGAGAATGAGCATGAAATTGGTTGATGATATTATGGATTGATTGATACATGTTTAGAGTTGAATTTGGCTGAAAATGTTGTATATATGATGCTTGATTTTGGAATTGTAGGAAGGACCCAAATGGGTGTCATATTGGCCTTGTAAATGGCCTATATTTGCCCGCACAGGCAGAGACACGGGCGTAAGTCTCTTCCGTGTTGCTTGAGGGCCATTTCAAAATGAGCATGGGCAAACCACATGGTTGCGCACATACGGGCGTGTACCAGGCCATGTGGCCAAGTCAGTTTTGACCACGGGTTAGACACACGGGCGTGTCTTGTGGCCATGTGGATAAGCCAGTATGTATGCTCTGTTTCGCCACGACCTAGACACACGAGCACGTCTAATACCATGTGAGGCACACGGCCTGCTCACATATGCGTGTGACCTTTCTAACTTTGAAAAATGTTTAAGTTTCAAAAAATTTTGTATGAGCTCAGTTAAGTCCCAACCCCTTTCTAAAACATGTTTAAGGTCTCGTTGACCTACATAAAGGACTTTATAATGATGTGTGACTTTGATGCTATGTTGATTCTGAAATGAATGCAAATTGTTCTGGTGTGTCCGGTAATGCCTCTTAACCTTAGTCCGGTGACAGATATGGGTTAGGGGTGTTACAGTGTGTCTCAGCCATGTGTGACACACGGCCAGGTGACACGGCCGTGTGTCCCCTATAACTTTTAGGGGGTTGCAAGTCAGGCTGTTACACGGCCTAGCACAATACCTGGAACACGGGCATGTGGTGTTATTTCGAAGGGTACACAGCTGGCACACGAGGGTGTGGCTTGGCCATTTCACCCAAGTCACGGGCACGAAAACTGGCTGGGACATGGCTGTGCGTCCCTATTTCGAATGCCCACACGGCCTGAAACATGGGGGTGTCTCTTGGCTGTATGAGTCACACGGCCGTGTGACCCCTGCAGTGTAATATCTCGAATTAGGGCCTAATCAAAATAGTGGTTTTGTGACCACAAATCCGAGATAGAAATAATTATTTTATAATTATTTTATAATTATTTTGATGTTTATGATATGATTGCATGATTGTGTGAAAATTTCGTGATGAAATCCTATGCCTAAAGTGCTTAAATTGAAATTAGGGACTAAATCGAATAATTTGCAAAACTTGCATTCTAGGAGTTTTTAGTATGAAATTGTTTTGGAATATTAATGAGGAGGTCTTAAATAGAAATTTGACCAATTTCTAAGTCTATGGACAAAATTGGACATGGATGGAATTTTTGGAAAGTTTAGTAGTAAGGGCATTTTGGTCATTTAGTTATTAAAATGAATTAAAAAAAATTAAAAGCCAATTTTTTTCCATCTTCTTCATTAGGCCGAAATTTCAAGTGTTCTCCATAGTTAAGGTTTGTTTCAACCTTTCAAGCTCCATAGTAAGTGATTCCAAGCCCCGTTTTTAATGTTCTTTACGTTTGTGGAATCCGGGTAGCTCAATTAAGCTTATGCTAGCAATAATTCAACCTAGGGTTCATATTTGGAAAAATACCCATAGGTGAAATTTGTTTATTTTGGTGTTTTATGATAGAATATGAGGTTTTAAATTATGTTAGACAACTTGTACTATTCGGTTTTAAGCGAAAACGAGTAAAAGGGCTTAATCGGTAAAAATACCTAATAGTCATAAGTACATGTTAGAGTGTGAATTTGATGTTTCCATAGAAGGGAAAAATGATCAGCATGTCATAAAACATAAGAATAAGGGATGAAGTTTAATTCCCGAGCCTAGGGGAAAAAGTGTAATTATGCAAAAGTTTAGGGCAAAAATGTAATTTTGCCAAAGTTCGTATTAAATGCTATTTTGATGAATGTATGTATTAAATAAGATTAATTTTGCATTATAGATCAAGAGAAACGAGATTCAAGATGCGATCGAGGGAAAAACAAAGTTTACGAAGAATAGGCTCGA
Organism: Gossypium hirsutum; assembly: GCF_007990345.1. Classification (NCBI taxonomy): domain Eukaryota; kingdom Viridiplantae; phylum Streptophyta; class Magnoliopsida; order Malvales; family Malvaceae; genus Gossypium; species Gossypium hirsutum. The sequence continues at coordinate 36,993,669 of NC_053432.1, forward strand.
TTGCTAATAATTTCATTTTAAGTAACTTAATGAAATTTTTATTATATGATGATTATTATTATGAAATATTATGCTTTGTGGTTATTGTTGAGTAATATGCAAATTATGTTTATTACTTGTTAAATATGGATTGCTACTGAGTATCGGTTTCAATATTCCATGGAAGACGGTAAAGATGTGTGATCGAGGAAAAAGCCCGTTTGAACCTTGGGAATAGATTAGAATACAAGTGACATGTCACTAGGATATTTGAGTTCCGAACTCATTGAGTTGAGTCCGAGTTCGTGAGATGTAACTAGGCATCCGAGCTCGTTGAGTTGAGTCCGAGTTCACTTATGAATGTGAACGCCCAAGCTCGTTGAGTTGAGTCTGAGTTCAGTTATGGGTGGGTTACATGGTAGCTTGGCTACATAAGTTCCGCAGGCTATTGAGTTTGTCTAGCTGCGGGTATGGCTCTTATGTTCATGAGATCCGCGTATTCGAATTATATTCCGATGTGTTCAACGGGTGAATCTTAAGTGAATAAGAAGAAGGCCTAAAACGAAGGTGACATGTTGGTGAGTGTGGTAAATGAGAAAATTTGACAGGTATGTGCTTAAACCCTCAGGTTGAAAACTTGGTATGATGAAATCGTAGAAAGATATTAAATACAAATGAAACATGAATGTCTTGGTGTTGTTTATGCAAATGATGTTTTATGTGGGATTGTGTAATTATGTTACTTGCTATTTGCATGTGAACTTACTAAGCATTTGTGCTTACTCCCTCCTTTTTTTTCATTGTAGTTTTGACAAGCCGGCTTGAGAATCGAGATAGGTCGAAGACTTGTTCACACTATCCGAAGGCTTAAATTGGTAAAATGGCTTGTGTATTTTGAATGTGGCATGTATGGCAAAACACTCACTTTGTGTAATTGATCTTATGATATGGCTATGGTTTGGTAAGAAAAGGGTTTGTAAATGATTAGCCATTGGAATGGCCAATCTAAGTCATATTTGATGTTATGTATGTTTAAAATGCTATTTAGTCCATGAAAATCCTTAGTAAAGTGAAATTTGCCATAAAACAGAATCTGACAGCAGCAGTGATGTAAATTTGAAAAATCACTAAAAATAGTAGAAATGGAATTAAATGATGAGTAACTTATGAAATTGAAGATTAATGAGTCTATTTTCATATGATTGAACAAAATAGGTATATGAATTATATTTTATGAGATATTTGAATTTTTGTGAAACAGGGCCAGAGTGATTTCTGGATCCCCTGTTCTGACTTTAAAAATTCATCATAAATTGTAAAAATATAATTAGAAGTCGTAATTTATATGTACAAATTCTTTATTTAGTCTAGTTTTAAGAGAAACAAACTTCATAGTCATTGAAATTCTTTACAGAGAGATCTGATTCGTAATATACAGAGGTTAGAGCAGTCGAACCCTGAAACAGGGGAGACTTTAACTAATAAACTGTACTAATTGGCTTGACCAAAAATTCTAGAAAAAAATAATTAAATAGATCTATGAGTCTAGTTTCAGGGAAAATTTACGGAATTTGATTTTGAATTTCATAACTCGATATATGAATTTTTAAGCGACTGTGACGCAGATTGCTAGCTTGACTAGAAATTTTAAAAATAAATTGTTTGAGCTGTTTAAGTAATGAATTAAGTCTGTTAACACCTCGTGTTCGACTCCGGCGACGTTCTCGGGTACGGGGCGTTACATGCAGTGTTGAAAATTTTCAATATGTTTTGAAAAAGTCTCTAAGTTTTCGATTTAGTCCTGACTTATTTCCAACACGTATTTTGGGCCTCGAGGCCTCGTTTAAGGGACAATATGTATGTTTTTCCTTGGTTTTAATATGTTTAATGATATGATATGAAATGTTTATAAAAATATGTTTGTATGATTTGAAAACTCCAGCAATGCTCTGTAACCCAATTTTGGCGACAGATACGGGTTAGGGGTGTTAGATTTATTGCATCAGAGCTACAATTTAGTCATTTCTCGGACTGAACGTAGCATATACGAGTCTAATTATACATGCCATTATATAACATGTGATAGTGTGACATCTCCTGGCCGTTTTAAAATATGTTTCCATATAGCAATGACATCCAACCGAGCTGACTTTGATGAAGTAGAAAGCAACACTCAAGCCTCCATTCACGGAGTTGCATCGAGTGGTATAAGGCCCGTATTTGAGGGCCGAAGAGGAGAGGCTAAGGAAGCTTTCTACCAGATGATGAACGAATGGTTTACCAAGTTCATATGGACGAACCTGGCTGCTCAACAACCTCCACCCCTCCTGCTCCCCAACTGATCCCCGTTATTCCTCAAGGTTTGGAACCTATACAAGTTAGTAAGCCACCTATTGATAGAATTCATAAGTATGAGGCTGAAGAATTTAGAGCTACGGCTGAGGATGTAACACCCTAAATTTTGGCCTAGAAGTATTAGATTTTGAGCATGGGGATAGTTAGGAGACTGCAGATAAATGTTTAGTTGTACTAAAAAGTGACACAATTATGCATTTGTTTCAGTGGTTAAGTGTTCTGGGTAGTGTCTGAGAAGTCCTAGGTTCAAGCCTGGGCATGTGCAAAAAGTTTTATTTTTAAGGAGTAAACCCTTGCCTTTAGCTAGTAGGCTTATAAATAAATATGGATAAAGATATGTCAGAATGGGCCTACTGGTCTAGTGGTTAAGTGGAGTGTTGTTGTTGCAAAGGGTCAAGAGTTTGAGTCTCAACGCGAGCAAAGGATTTATTTTTACTTGTGGGCGTGTAAGTGGTTGTGTGTTAGTGAAATTCTAATACTAGTGGGCGGTTGGAGTGGTTGAGAAGTGTGGAGGATGAAGTGGCCGATTTTTAGGAAGATTTAGAGGGATTTTATTTTCTTTTTTGTTATCACTCTTCAAAGAAATTTGGCTCCTCTTTCTTCCAGGAAAAATTGACGATAGTTCCTCTGCCTCCCACTCTACTGTTCATCATTTTGCTGCTTTCTTTTTCCGAAGTTGCATTTAGTTCTTTCTTCTTGTTCTCTTTTTCTATCTTTGTTCTTTTCTCCTCATCGTTCCATTGCTTAAGGTTTTGCTGGAAGCAAGTCTTCCCAATTTTGATCCCCAAGTTTTAGTAAGTCTTTGTAAGTATTTCGTTTCTTTTGATGACTTCCCTTTAAAGTGTCTCGTACATGACATTAGGAGAAGTTTTCAAACGCTTATGGGCACCAACCGAAGAGTTTTTTGGGTGCAATATTCAGTCCATATTTTTAAGGTGGGAGGTTAGTCGCTTTTGGGTTAACCTTGATGTCTAACACCCCAAACCCGGCCCAGATGTTATGGCCAGATCTGACGTGTCACATGGACTTACGACTTGGTATGCATTCGTTGGTTTAAGTGATTGGGGTGGTCTTTGTAAATACAGTGGTTGAATGAAAAGCCGGTTTATTTAGGCTATCCATTTGTTGTGCTTGTTAAGTCTTGAAACCGTTCATTAATTTTGAAAACCCGTGCAACCTAACACTAGTAGTTTCGTCATAGTATGAATATAATTAAAAAATAAAACCATAGTGGAAAAAGGAAATTTAAATAGCGGCCTTATTACAACTTAAAACCCAAAATTAAATCAAAATATAAAAATAGTAAAAATAAACTAACTTAGAAAAACCACATTTACAGATGATGTGGCCACTCCGAATCCCTCATAGCTCCAAGCCCACTATGGCTGGGGATTTCCTGCAGAGATGAAAATAAAGGGTGAGTTCGGTAAACTTAGTGTGTAACATAACCCAACCATAGCCCAAAACAGATCAAACCTCAGAGTTAGACTTATTTGGTCCTTGGCCCAGTACAAAAATCAGAATGAAACCCATAGGCCCATAGCAGATACAAAACAAATATATCATGAATGCAGAAATCCCAACCCAGAGCCATCCATAACACCCCCGTACCAGCCTTACACCATGTGGGGAGACTACTCGACCCACCCAACCGCTACACACCACAGAAATTGCAGCGAGGAAACTAGATATTGTGACGAAGTCACCAGATACAGATATTGTGGCTAGGCCACCAGAACAGATATATATATGTGGGGAAGCCACCAGATTGCAGCGAGGCTGCTAGATATTGTGACGAAGTCACCAGAACAGATATATGTGGGGAGGCCACCAGATTGTAGCGAGGCTGCTAGAACGCTTCCTCCATCAATATCAACCCATGTCCCATGCAACAGAAATAATATGTCATGGCATACGTATACAGAAACAGAACATCATGCTTTTCAGAAAAAAATATAACACTAGGGGTAAAATCATAATTTTGCATGCATAAGGGTATTTCAGTAATTATTACCTATTGCTAAGGTTTCATGCTCATTCTAACGTTTACCAAGTAATCATCAATACTTACCTCGTCTTTTTACCAAAGTGGGCCCGTTAGCCCATTGGCCCATTTTCGGCCCATTAAGCCCAAAAATACCGTTGTGCACGAAAATGCACACTCTGCACTCTAATCGTCCAAATGAACCATATTCATTAACAATTGTCTCACGAGCGTTCGCACGCTCGCGAGTTCACAAAATACCAACATTTTGATATTTCGGCTTTTACCGATTCAGTCTAAGGGAGGTGTCGTTTACACACCTGGTTGATGACGATTGATGGCGATATCTCCCACGTGATAATCCTACAATCGATCACTAACACATTAGACTTACGAATTAATGATAACTAACATAAATCCACGTCAACTAACCCAATGATCACACAAGTTAGTCATTTATGCACGAGGGGCAAAATGGTAATTTTACCCCACAAGGGTATCTCGGTAATTCTACCCTACAAGGGTATTTCGATATTTCTACCTTACAAGGGTATTTCGGTAATTCTATCCTATAGGCGTATTTCAGTAATTCTACCTTACAGGGGTATTTCAGTAATTCTACAACTTATCCACTTGGGCCTACGGACCCATTGGGACCACATGGCCCATTTTAGCCCATCGCGGCCCGAAATAGCCGTCCTACTGCTAGAGTAATGAGAAATACACAACTGTTAGGAGACTGCAGTTAATCCGCGCTCCAAACACTCTTAGCTGATGCCCAACCCAAACGAGCACGTCACAACGCGAAAAGGATCAGCCAAGAAGGGTATGCCTACTCTCCTCATGGTTTGCTCTATTTAAAGCCAGCTCTCCATCTACTCTTATGTTAGCTTCCCGATGTGGGATCCCTCCATCACCAGAGTTTAAAACCAACACCAACTCTTACGGTCCCAACATAGCAAAATAATCAACCTTTGCGTGCCAAGGGATTCGAACCAAAGTCCTCTCACATGCCAACTCACGCCACCACCACTAGGCAATCAACTTATTTGTGTCATAAATCCAACACATTAAACTTTAAAGCGCACCTACTTGCTTCCAGATTTATTGAAAAGAAAAACCAAAATATATTGCAAGAGCCAAGACTTGAACCTTGGACCCCTTGCTTCCTCTATGGCGTCACTTCCTTGTCCCCTAAGTGGCGCCACCTTGCCACTACACCACACTCCTTTTTGTGTCATCTTTTACCCCTTTACTCTTAAAAGCCCAAACGCCAATTGCATCACCTGTGCATAAAATTAAAATTTTGAAGACTACCATAGATTTAACTTAAGTTTGGGCCTTCCAAAGGCCCACTAACCTACTAATATATATTAACCAACGAGAACACATACAAATTTTAAAAATCACAGAAACACAGAAAACCTGAAAATTGGGGCGTTACAACTCTACCCTCCTTAAAGAAATTTCATCCTCGAAATTTTACCTGAATCAAATAGATAAGGATATTGTTGACGCATCGCCACTTCTGGTTCCTAAGTAGCTTCCTCTCTGCCATGATTACGCCACGGCACCTTTACATACAATTTGGCTAACTTCTAAAGTGAATAATCAGTGCGGACAGGTATGAAATGAGCAGATTTGGTCAACCTATCCACAATTACCCAAATTGAGTCCTTTTTCAACGGTGTCAAGGGTAACCCACTCACCAAATCCATGGTTACCCTCTCCCACTTCCAAAGTGGTACTTTCACTAGTTGTAAAATTCCGGAAGGTAATTGATGTTCAGCTTTCACTTGCTGACAAGTCAGGCATTTTCCCTTCAACTTCTGTTACCTCTCGCTTCAATCCAGCTCACCAATACAACTCCTTTAAGTCGCGATACATTTTACTCCCTCTAGGATGCATAGCACACAGACCTCCATGAGCTTCTTTCAGAATTGCTTGCCTCAAGTCAGAGTCCTTCGGAATACAAACTCTACCTCAGTAACACAGAACTCCCTCACTGTTCAGTCCGAACTCAGAAGTATCCCCATTCTTAACATCCCGAAATCAAGAAACCAGGGACTCATCCCTCGACTGTTTTTCCTTAATCTCATCCACCCAGGTCGGCCTAATTTGCAGTTTTGCTAACAGACTACCGTCGTCATACAGACTCAAATGAGCAAACATGGCTCTCAGATCAGATACAGTTCTACGACTTAGGGCATCAGCCACCACATTAGCTTTGCCTGGGTGATACTCAATCGCGCAGTCATAACCCTTAAGCAACTCTATCCATCTCCGCTGCCTAAGGTTCAGCTCTTTCTGAATCAGCAAGTACTTAAGACTCTTATGATCTGTGTATATAATACACCTTTCTCCTTACAGGTAATGTCTCCAAATCTTAAGCGCAAAGATTACCGCTGCCAACTCCAGATCATGAGTAGGATAGTTAACTTCATTTGGTTTAAGCTATCACAATGCATAAGCAACCACTTTACCCTCTTGCATCAGCACACAGCCCAACCCTACATGTAGCGCATCACTGCATACGATAAAATCTTTTCCAGACTCCGGCTGAATCAGTACAGGTGCCTCGGTCAGAACTTTCTTCAGCTTCTCAAAAGATTCCTATTGTTTCTCAGTCCAAACAAAAGGTACTCCCTTCCTTATAAGCTTTGTCAAAGGCGCTGCCATCACAGAAAATCCTTCCACAAACCTTCTATAGTACCCAGTTAAACCCAGAAAACTTCAAATTTCTAACACTAACCTCGGTGGCTTCCATTCCAGAATCGCTTCAATATTTCGAGGGTCTACCTTGATCCCTTCAGCAGAGACAACATGCCCTAAGAAAGTTACCTCTCTCAACCAGAACTCACACTTACTGAATTTCGCATAAAGCTCCTTCCCCCTCAGCACTTGCAGCACAATACGAAGATGCTCATCATGCTTCTCCTCAGTTTAAGAATAAACTAGAATATCGTCGATAAAGACGACCACGAATCGATCCAAGTATGGCTGGAACACACGATTCATCAGATCCATAAATGCCGCAGGTGCGTTCGTCAATCCAAATGGCATAACCAAGAACTCATAGTGACCATACCGAGTTCTGAATGCCGTCTTGAGAATATCCACCTCCTTAATCCTCAACTGATGATACCCAGATCAAAGGTCAATCTTGGAAAATACTGAAGCTCCTCTAAGTTGGTTGAATAAATCATCGATTCTCGGCAGTGGGTACTTGTTCTTAATTGTTAGTTTGTTCAACTGCCGATAATCGATGCACATTCGCATTGACCCATCTTTCTTATTTACGAACAACACTGATGCTTCCATGGAGACACACTTTGTCTAATGAAGCCTCTATCCAATAACTCTTGAATTTGGGCTTTCAGCTCCACCAACTCCTTCGGTGCCATCCTATAAGGTGCAATGGACACTGGTGCCATTCCAGGCAACAAGTCGATTCCAAACTCAACCTCTCAGTTCGGGGGCAAACTCGGAAGCTCCTCTGGAAAAACATCTTGAAAATCCTTGACGGTTCTAACTTTATCCACTGTCAGATCCTCAGTTTTCGATTGGCTTACAAATGCCAAATAAGCCTCACATCCCTTTCGAATCCACTTCTTGGCTCTCAATGCCGACACCACATTAGACAGATAATCCCTACGCTCGCCTATCACCAAAACCTCCTCATCCTTTGTGGTCTTTAACATTATTCACTTAGCAGCACAATCCAGAGTAGCCCTATGCTTAACAAGCCAGTCCATTCCCAAAATAAGATCAAATTCTCCGAAAGGTAGCTCCATCAGATCTCCAGAGAAAACTTTTCCTTGAGTTTCTATAGGCACATCTCTATACAGTTTATCTACCCTAACTGAGTGACCCAAAGGACTTAGTATAGATACCCCACTCACGGTCTCCTCAGAGCGGACACCCAGCGATCCAGATAGCACATGCAACATATGAATGGGTAGATCCAACATCTATCAATGTAGTGTATGGCATACTGGAAATCAGAAACGTACCAGTTATGATGTCAGGTGCATCACCCTCCTCTCAGCGACGAGCTGCATACACCAACGCCGGCTGATGAGCCTCAGCAAATCCAGCACCCCTGCCAGGTGCTCCTCTTCCTCAACCATTTCCATTACCACCTCTACCTTGCCCACGTCCTTTCGAAAACTATGGTCCACCCCTCACTGGTTGAGTGGCCCTCTGTTCTAAAACTTGAACCTGATCTTGTTCCTGGGGACAATCCTTAACCCTATGCTCCATAGATCCGCATCAGAAACAAGTACCAGAACATTTCCGACACTAGCCCATATGCATCTTCCCACAATTCCTACAACCCTGCGGTCTAACAGCATTCATCAGTACTGCTCGAACTGGCTCCATTACCCTTGCTCTTTAAACATTCCTATTCATACCACCTGAAAGTCCTGAATCTCTCCTAAAACTGTTCCGATCTTTCTCACGATTCTGTCTTTCTATATGCTTCACTTCCTCAGCTATCTTAGCTTTCTCCACTAAAGCAGCGAAGCTACGCTCCCTCTGCAGAGCAATCAACACCCTATGTTCATCTCTCAGACCATCCTCGAAGTGTACGCTATGCTCATACTCTGTAGCAACAATCCCAGAAGCATACCAATTTAGTCTCAGAAACTCAGACTCATATTCAGCCACTAACTTACTCCCTTGGACCAGGTTCAGAAATTTTTTCCGGCGAGCGTCCACATAACTAGCCCCAATATACTTTCCTTTGAAGGCTGTCTTAAACAGCTCCCAAGTCACACTGTCAGTAGGAGTTCCATCTCTCACCGTGAGACACCACTGATAAGCCTCATCCCTAAGTAACGATATGGCTCCCTTTAGCTTCTGCTCCACAGAGCAGTCTAGATCATCCATAATCCGCTCTGTGGCTTCTAACCAATACTCAGCCATATTTGGAGCTACACCAGATACGCCCCTAAATATCTCTGATCCATTGGCCCGGAGCCGCTCAGAAATAGACCCCCGAATTTTGTTTCCCGTACTTGCCCCAGCAACCCTTTCCAAAACTCGGAGCATTGCCTGGGACAAAGCATCGTCCCCGGTACCTCGATCATGAGACTCTACCTCCATTGCCGATGGTACCGGTGCATCTGCTACCGGCACATATCCTGTAGACGAAGATTCAGCCTGAGCATTACCTCGGCCACGTCCACGACCTCTTCCACGAGCTGCTCGTGTACTCATTTCGTATTATCTGATTAAGAATTTTATGAATCAGTTTAATATTTCAATGTTTATTACAGATGTCTTATGAATAACAGTAATTCAGAGTTTGAGTTTGTTTCCTTTTGCGGTAGCCAAGCTACAGTCTCAATCTACTTATCAGAGTTTCTATAGTTCCAGTGTTACCCTAACTAAAATACCATGATAAGGTTTTGTACAAGCATATAACAGATATTTCAGAAACAATCGAAAAGCTCAGAAAACTTATAGACTTGGGCCGGAGATTCGATGTGCCACATTCTAAAAAAAACCTAATTTTAGAAAACTGATTTTAATTTTTAAAATCATCTATTTGTAAAGAGAAAATATTGGAAACATTCTTGAAAACAATTTATAATCAAGTTCCAAAAAATAATTTTCGAAAACCTTTATTCAGTGTTTCTTTACAAACTCCCATTTTTAGACCCGTTCCACAGCCGAGTTGTTGCAACTTGGCTTTGATACCACTAAATGTAACACACCAAACCTGGCCCAGACGTTATGGCCAGATCTGACGTGTCACATAGACTTATGACTTAGAATGCATTCGTTTGTTTAAGTGATTGGGGTGGTCTTTGTAAAAACAGCGGTTGAATGACAACTGGTTTATTTAGGCTATCCATTTGTTGTGCTTGTTGAGTCTTGAAAATGTTCATTAATTTTGAAAACCCATGCAGCCTAACACAAGCAGTTTCGTCATAGTATAAATATAATCAGAAAATAAAACCATCGTGGAAAAAAGAAATTTAAATAGCGGCCTTATTACAACTTAAAATCCAAAATTAAATCAGAATATAAAAATAATAAAAATAAACTAACTTAGAAAAACCAACTTTGCAGATGATGTGGCCACTCCGAATCCCTCACAGCTCCAAGCCCATTATGGTTGGGGATTTCCTGTAGAGATGAAAATAAAGAGTGAGTTCGGTAAACTCAGTGTGTAACATAACCCAACCATAGCCCAAAACAGATCAAACCTCAGAGTCAGACTTATCTAGGCCTTGGCCCGGTACAGAAATCAGAATGAAACCCATAGGCCCATAGCAGATACAGAACAAATATATCATGAATGCAGAAATCCCAACCCAGAGCCATCCATAACACCCCCGTACCAGCCTTACACCATGTGGGGAGACTACTCGACCCACCCAACCGCTACACACCACAGAAATTACAACGAGGCTGCCAGATATTGTGACGAAGTCACTAGATACAGATATTGTGGCTAGGCCACCAGAACAAATATATATATGTGTGGCGAAGCCACCAGATTGCAGCGAGGCTGCCAGATATTGTGACGAAGTCACCAGAACAGATATATGTGGCGAGGCCACCAGATTGCAGCGAGGCTGCCAGAATGCTTCCTCCATCAATATAAACCCATGTCCCATGCAACAAAAATAATATGTCATGGCATACGTATACAGAAACAGAACATCATGCTTTTCAGAAAAAAATATAACCCTAGGGGTAAAATCGTAATTTTACATGCATAAGGGTATTTCAGTAATTATTACCTATTGCTAAGGTTTCATGCTCATTCTAACGTTTACCATGTAATCATCAGTACTTACCTCATCTTTTTACCAAAGTGGGCCAACGACATTGGCCCATTTTTGGCCCATTAAGCCCAAAAATACCGTTGTGCACGAAAATGCACACTCTGCACTCTAATGATCCAAATGCAACATATTCATTAACAATTGTCTCACGAGCGCTCGCACGCTCGCGAGTTCACAAAATACCAACGTTTCGGTATTTCAGCTTTTACCGATTCAGTCTAAGGAAGGGTGTCGTTTACACACCTGGTTGATGACGATTGATGATGATATCTCCCACGCGATAATCCTACAATCGATCACTAACACATTAGACTTATGAATTAATGATAACTAACATAAATCCACGACAACTAACCCAATCATCACACAAGTTAGTCATTTACGCACGAGGGGCAAAATAGTCATTTAACACCCTAGGGGAAAAATGGTATTTTTACCCCACAAGGGTATCTCGGTAATTCTACCCTACAAGGGTATTTCGATATTTCTACCTTACAAAGGTATTTTGGTAATTCTATCCTATAGGAGTATTTCGGTAATTCTACCTTACAAGGGTATTACAGTAATTCTACAACTTATCCACTTGGGCCTACGGACCCATTGGGACCACATGGCCCATTTCAGCCTATCGCGGCCCAAAATAGCCGTCCTACTGCTAAAGTAATGAGAAATACACACCTGTTAGGAGACTGCAGTTAATCCGCGCTCCAAACACTCTTAGCTGACGCCCAACCCAAATGAGCACGCCACAAAGTGAAATGGATCAGCCAAGAAGGGTATGCCTACTCTCCTTACGGCTTGCTCTATTTAAAGCCAGCTCTCCATCTACTCTTACGTTAGCTTCCTGATGTGTGATCCCTCCATCACCAGAGTTTAAAACCAACACCAACTCTTGCCGTCCCAACATAGCAAAATAATCAACCTTTGCGTGCCAAGGGATTCGAACCAAAGTCCTCACACATGCCAACTCACGCCACCACCACTAGGCCATCAACTCATTTGTGTCATAAATCCAACACATTAAACTTTAAAGCGCACCTACTTGCTTCCAGATTTATTGAAAAGAAAAACCAAAATATATTGCAAGAGCCAAGACTTGAACATTGGACCCCTTGCTTCCTCTATGGCGTCACTTCCTTGTCCCCTAAGTGGCGCCACCTTGCCACTACACCACACTCCTTTTTGTGTCATCTTTTACCCCTTTACTCTTAAAAGCCCAAACGCCAATTGCATCACCTGTTCATAAAATTAAAATTTCGAAGACTACCACAGATTTAACTTAAGTTTGGGTCTTCCAAAGGCCCACTAACCTACTAAAATATATATATTAACCAACCAGAACACAGACAAATTTTAAAAATCATAAAAACAAAGAAAACCCAAAAATTGGGGCGTTACATGATGCGAATTCATTATGGATTGTTTTTATTAATATGATATCGCGGGTTCGTAAGTACCATTGTAGGTTGATGTTGTTTCGTATTGACTTCTTCAGCTGTTTAAGTTCAATTGTAATCACTCAGTTGTAGAAACGATTGTTAGTTCTTTTGTTAGTGATAGGTTCTCTTCAGAGGACTGGAGATCTCTAACTGTTGTACGTGTTGTGCGAAACCTGTTGGTGCAGTGAAGGTAACATTTTGGGATTTTGGCTTATGGGATCCTCTTTTTGCGTTTTGGCAAGGATGGTTGGAGGGGACACTATCTTTATGTTTAATGATTTGTTTCTAATGGGGCCTAAATTCTGTTTAGGTAATTGATAATCGACTGTGGTGATTTGAGCGGTGCTGAAGCAGTAAGGCAATCATTATCGTGCATTCTAGGTGTTAGGGTATTGGTGGTTGCGTTCTTTACAAATAAGGTGTGTAAATCACTACCCCTATTCGTAACTCAGCAAAAGCTGACAAATGTGACTATTACCGCTACACGGGTGTACGCTCACTCGTATGGTAAATCAAATGCATAAACATGGGCATTTGATCGTAGAGGCCACCATGAGTGACTTCATGGGCTTAGGCTATTTTTGGCCATGTTGGGCTGACATGGGTCGTGTGGGCCCTATGAGCTTGTGGGCCCCACATGGGTAAGCCACATGATGAGTGGATATTTTTGGGCCAGGCTGTGTAGTTCACACGGCCAAGGCCATTTCTGAGCTTTGTGGGCCACACGGGTGTGTGGGCCCACATGGGCCCGCATTATGGGTGTAACGCCCCCACGCCCGAAACCGTCGCCGGAGTCGAGCTTGAGGGGTTACCGAACATAATTTATCAAATTAAGAACTTCAAATCATTTGTTTCTACATTCACAGCTTTCTAGCTACCCGCGACACAGTTACAAGAAAAATCATATCTCGAGTTACGAAACTCAAAATCAAGTTACGTAAATTTTCCCTAAATCTAGACTCATTTATAAATTTACTAATTTTTTTCTAGAATTTTTGGTTTTGGCCAATTAGTACAGTTTATTAGTTAAAGTCTCCCCTATTTCAGGGTTTGACTACTCTGACCTCTGTGTATTATGAATCAAATATCTCTCTATAAAGAATTTAAATGACTACGAGGTTTGTTTCTCTTACAACTAGACTCAACAAGGAATCTGTACATATAAATAATTACTTATAATTATTTTTTTACAATTTATTATGAATTTTTTAAAGTCAGAACAGAGGATCCAGAAATCACTCTGGCCCTGTTTCACAAGGTTTCAAATATCTCATAAAGTATAATTTATATGCCTATTTTTTTTTAATCCATATGAAAAAAGACTCATTAAGCTTCAATTTCATAACTTGATCATCATTTAATTCCATTTATACTATTTTTAGTGATTTTTTAAATTCATGTCATTGCTGCAGCAATATTCTGTTTTAAGGCAAATTTCATCTTTTCATGAGTTGTTATGAACTAGATAACCTATTAAACTTCCATGATATCAAACATGGTCTAAATTTAACCATCACCATGACTTATCAATATCAAACATTTTCTCAACCAATCATGGCCATATCATAAAATTATTTACACAAAATAAGTATATTGCTATACATGCCATACTTAAGTTTTACAAGCCATTTACCCAGATGAAAGTCCTTTGGATAGTGTGATCGAACCTTCGACCCGTCCCGATTCCCGAGCTGGCTTGTTCAAAACTACAGTAAATAAAGAGGAGGGAGTAAGCATAAATGCTTAGTAAGTTCATATGTAAATAACAAGTAACATAACAATACAAATATACCAAACAACTTTAGCATGGTATCACCAAAACATATATCACATTTCTAAACATCATTCATCATCTTACCACCTTATCGTTGCTGTATCTATTTTCAACCCGAGGGTTAAGAACATACCTGTCCAAAGTGTCCATTTCACAACACTTACCAAAACGTCGCTTGCATCTTAAGTGTTCTTCCATTTCACTAGAAATTTCACCCGTTGAACACATCGGAATACAACTCGGATACACGGATAATTTGCACATAAGTGCCTCATATGTAATCAAGAAATCATGTAACCCGCCCCTAAGTGAACTCGGACTCAACTCAACGAGCTCGGGCGCTCGCATCCATAAGTGAACTCGGACTCAACTCAACGAGTTCGGATGCCTAGTTACATTTCACGAACTCGGGCTCAACTCAACGAGTTCGAACATTCGCATCCATAAGTGAACTCGGACTCAACTCAACGAGTTCGGATGCTCAACCATCCTAGTGACATGTCACTTGTATCCTAATCTATTCCTAAGGTTCAAACGGGCTTTTTCCCTCGATCTCACATTTGTCGTCTTCCATGGAATATCGGAACCGATACTCGGTAGCAATTCATATTTATCAAGTAGTAAACATAATTTGCATATTACTCAATATTAACCACAAAGCATAATATTTCACGATTAAAAATCAGCATATCATATAATTAACATTAATAACTTAAAAATAATATTTATGCTACATTATTTACACATGAACTTACCTTGGTACCAAAATATAAAGATTTTGCAATTTAGTCCACAATCTTTTCTTTTCCTCGATCGCGACTTGGATCTCGTTTCTCTTGATCTATAATGCCAAATTAATCTTATTTAATACATACATTCATCAAAACAACATTTAATACGAACTTTGGAAAAATTACACTTTTGCCCCTAAACTTTTGCATAATTACACTTTTGCCCCTAGGCTCGGGAATTAAACTTTATTCCTTATTCTTATGTTTTATAACATTCTGATCATTTTTCCCTTCTATGGCAACATCAAATTCTTACTCTAACATATACTTGTGACTATTAGGTATTTTTGCCGATTAAGCCCTTTTACTCGTTTTCACTCAAAACCGAGTAGCATAAGTTGTCTAACATAATTTAAAACCCATATTCTATCATAAAACATTAAAATACACAAATTTCACCTATGGGTATTTTTCCAAATATAAACCCTAGGTTGAATTATTGCTAACATAAGCTTAATCGAGCTACCGGGATTCAAAAAACGTAAAGAGCATTAAAACGGGGCTTGGAATCACTTACTATGGAGCTTGGAAGGTTGAAACAAACCCTAACTATGGAGAACCCTTGAAATTTCGGCCTAATGAAGAAGATGGACAAAAATTGGCTTTTAATTTTGTTTTTAATTCATTTTAATAACTAAATGACCAAAATGCCCTTACTACTAAACTTTCCAAAAATTCCATCCATGTCCAATTTTTGTCCATAGACTTAGAAATTGGTCAAATTGCTATTTAAGACCTCCTAATTAATATTTCAATGCAATTTCATACTAAAAACTTCTAGAATGCAAATTTTGCAACTTATTCGATTTAGTCCCTACTTTCAATTTAAACACTTTAGGCATAGAATTTCATCATGAAATTTTCACACAATCATGCAATCATATCATATTCATCAAAATAATTATAAAATAATTATTTCTATCTCAGATTTGTGGTCACGCAACCACTATTCCGATTAAGCCCTAATTCAGGATATTACAACTCTCCCCCCTTTTAAGGATTTTCATCCTCAAAAATCTTACCGGTAAACAGGTGTGGGTATTGGTTTTTCATAGTTTCTTTAGGTTCCCATGTAGTCTCTTCTACCCCATGCTTTTTCCACAACACTTTCATAAGTGCAACACTTTTATTTCTTAGTTGTTTGACTTCTCGAGCTAAAATCTTAATCGGTTCTTCTCCATAAGTCATATCCGGTCGTAGTTGAACTTCTGTCGGTGAAAATATATGTGAAGGATCCGAACGATACTGACGTAACATAGATACGTGAAACACATCATGAATCTTCTCTAATTCAGGTGGTAGCGCTAGCCGATATGCTACCAGTCCAACTTTTTCAATTATTTCATACGGTCCAATAAAACGCGGACTTAACTTGCCCTTTCGTCCAAATCTAAGGACTTTCTTCCATGGAGACACTTTCAAAAATACCTTATCACCAACTTGAAACTCCATTTCTTTTCGTTTCAAATCCGCATAACCTTTTCTTCGGTTTCTTTTATTAAATCAACTCCATAAATCTGATTTTCATTGAGTTCAATCCAATACAATGGCGTCCGAAATTTACGACCATATAATGCTTCATAAGGTGCCATCTTCAAAGTCGTCTGATAACTATTATTATAAGTAAATTCTACCAATGGTAAGTACCTTTCCCAACTATCTTGAAATTCCAATACGCAACATCTGAGCATGTCTTCAAGAATCTGAATTACTCTCTCTGATTGTCCATCAGTTTGTGGATGAAAGGCAGTGCTAAAATTTAACTTTGTACCTAATGCCTCTTGCAACTTTTGCCAAAACTGTGAGGTAAACCTCGGATCTCTATCCGAAATGATTGACAAAGGTATCCCATGAAGTCTAACAATCTCTCGGATATACAATTCAGCCAACTTATTAAGAGAATAATCTGTACGTACCGGAATAAAATGAGCCGATTTAGTCAGTCTGTCAACTATTGCCCAGATGGCATTTTTCTTCCCTGGAGTTAACGGCAACCCTGATATAAAATCCATAGTAATCCGATCCCATTTCCATTCAGGAACCATAATAGGTTGAAGTAATCCCGAAGGTACTTGGTGTTCAGCTTTCACTTGTTGACAAACTAAGCACTTTGATACAAACTCGGAAATATCTCTTTTCATTCCACTCCACCAGTACATTTTCTTTAAGTCATTATACATCTTCGTACTGCCCGGATGAACCGCCACACAACCATTATGTGCTTCATACAAAATCTTTTGAATCAACTCATCATTTTTCGATACACAAATCCGATTTTTAAACATCAAACAACCATCAGAACCGATTCTAAAATCTGATCCCGTATCAGCTTCACACTGTTTTCTCTTGGCTAGCAAATCTTGATCATTTTTCTGAGCTTCAAAAATCTCTTGTAAAAACATCGGTCTTGCTCTTAACTCTGCTAGAATCGAACCGTCATCTGACATTTTCAACTGAGTGTTCATAACTCTCAAAGCAAACAACAACTTTCTGCTTAAAGCATCAGCAACCACATTCGCTTTTCCCGGATGATAATCAATAACAAGCTCGTAATCTTTCAATAACTCTAACCATCTTCGCTGTCTCAAATTCAAGTCTTTTTGTGACATCAAGTATTTAAGAATTTTGTGATCGGTATATACTCGGCACTTTTCACCATACAAATAATGTCGCCAAATCTTCAAAGCAAACACCACTGCAGCCAATTCCAAATCGTGAGTAGGATAATTCCTCTCATGAGGTTTTAACTGCCTCGAAGCATAAGCCACCACTTTTCCTTCTTGCATGAGTACACACCCCAAACCATTTAGAGAAGCATCACTATACACCACAAATTCTTTACCTGATTCGAGTTGTATCAACACAGGTGCTTCAGTTAATAACTTTTTCAATTCTTCGAAACTCTGTTGACATTCTTCCGTCCATTCAAATTTAACATCCTTTCGGAGTAGTCTAGTCATAGGAGCCGCAATTATAGAAAATCCATTTACAAACCACAGATAATACCCAGCTAGTCCCAAGAAACTCCTAACTTCAGTTACATTTTTCGGTGGTTTCCAATCAACAATGGCTGAAATTTTACTAGGATCAACCCGTATACCATCACCTGAAACAATATGACCCAAAAATCCAACTTCCCGGAGCCAAAATTCACTTTTACTAAACTTAGCATACAGCTGCTTATCTCTCAAAGTTTGTAAAACTATCCTCAAATGCTCAGCATGCTTTGTTTCATCCTTTGAATAAATTAAAATATCATCTATAAACACCACAACAAATCTGTCCAGGTATGGCCGAAATATGCGATTCATTAAGTCCATAAGCACAGCAGGAGCATTTGTCAACCCGAATGGCATAACTAAAAATTCATAATGACCGCACCTTGTTCTAAAAGCAGTTTTAGGCACATTTGACTCTTTCACTCGCAGCTGATAATACCCAGATCTCAAGTCAATCTTTGAAAACCATGTCCCTCCTTTTAGCTGATCAAACAAATCATCAATTCTCGGCAATGGATACTTGTTTTTGATTGTCACCTTGTTTAACTGCCGATAATCAACACATAATCTCATAGAACCATCATTCTTTTTCACAAATAACATGGGAGCACCCCAAGGTGAAAAACTTGGTCTCATAAAGCCTTTATCAGTCAACTCTTGCAACTGCGACTTTAATTCTTTCAACTCTGTTAGTGCCATTCTATATGGAGCAATCGAGATCGGAGCTATTCCCTGTATCAAATCTATACCAAATTCTACTTCCCTGACTAGAGGCAAACCCGACAATTCTTTTGGAAATACATCCGCAAATTCACACACAACCGACACTGATTCAACTTTCTTTTCAACTTCTTTTGTATTAATTACATACGCCAAATAAGCTTCATAACCCTTTCTCAAATATCTCTGAGCCGACATCGAAGACATCATACTAAATATTGCCTCTGATTTGTCTGGTTCAACCCGCAAGATTTCACCACTTTCACATTTTAATTCTATAACCTTTTCTTTGCAATTTACTATAGCATCATGCAATGTCAACCAATCCATACCCAAAATAACGTCAAATTCATCAAATGGCAACAACATCAAGTCAACCGGAAAGTAATGACCCCGAATCATTAAAGGGCATTTCTTGCATACTTTATCAACTATCACACATTTGCCTAGTGGATTCGACACTCTAATCATAAATTCTGTGTTCTCAACAGGTATATTCATACTAGACACCAGTTTCATGCATACATATGAATGAGTAGAATCGGGATCAATCAAAGCAATAACATTAGTATCATAAAGAGAAAATGTACCGGTAATCACATCGGGTGAGGAAGCATCTTCACGCGCTTTAATAGCATAAGTTCTAGCTGGAGCTCTTCCTTTAGATCTAACTGCTGCATCTCTGGCTACATTCTTACTGCTTGTTTCACTTCCAGCTTTTCTCGGATACCTTCCCCTCGAGTCTGTACCACTAGCTTTTACATTCTGAAATTTTTCTTTCTCAGCTCTCTCTTGGCAGTCTCTAATAAAATGATCCAGAGAACCACATCGAAAACATTCATTTGCTCTGCACGGACCAAAATGATTTCTACCACACCGTTGGCACTCGAATTTAACAAATCTCGTATTTCCCACACTAGCCGCAGAAGTAGTCTGAGATTTAGGACCCACATTTCGCTTCTTAAAATTTCCATATGATTGCCCAGCTGAAACTTGGGAACGAGGATTCATATTTCTTGACTTTCCGGTTTGTTGTGAGGGTGCATTACTCATTGGTCTTTTCTTCCAATTTCGTGTTTCAGATTATACCTTTTTCTTTTCCTTCAGTAATTCTTCAGCCTTGCAAGCTCGATCGACAAGTACCACCATTTCTTTTAGTTCAAGGATCCCAACAAATACCTTAATGTCTTCGTTAAGCCCGTCTTCAAATCATCGGCACATTTTGGCTTTTGTAGGAACATATTCCCTGGCATACGTACTCAATCGGACAAACTCTCTTTCATATTCTGAGACTGTCATATTACCTTGCTTCAGCTCAAGAAACTCTTTACATTTCTGATCAATAAATCTTTCACTAATATATTTCTTCCGAAACTCTTCTTGAAAGAATTCCCAGGTTACCCTCTCTTTCGGTACCACCGAAATCAAAGTCTTCCACCAATTATAGGCTGAATCTCTCAAAAAAGATGTAGCACATTTCAAACATTCTTCAGGTGTACAAAATAATTCATCAAATACCCGGATAGAATTTTCAAGCCAGAACTCTGCTTTCTCTGCATCATTATCAATATTTGCTCTAAATTCTTCAGCCTCTTGATTACGAATTCTGTCAACGGGGGTTCTATGAAATTTTATCATATCCACTCCCTGAGGCATCAGAGACATAGGTTGAGGAATTGGGGGAGGTGGGGGAGGTCGTACATTTGGGTTCGTACGAACGAACTCAGTGTACCATGCACTCATCATTTGGAGAAAGGCTTCCTGATCCCTTTCTCCTCCTCCCTGACCAATAGTAAGGGGTGGGTTTTCAGTCGGTGCTGCCCCTTCAGCCGGAGCTGGCGCATTACTCTCTACTTCATCTGCCACAGCTGGATCAGGATCCATTTACTATATAAAAATCATTTAAAAAGGTCAGAAGTCGTCACACTATCACAATTCATACATATGGCATGTATAGCAAAATCCGTACATACAACACGTAGTCCGAGAACCAACTAAACCTGCTCTGATACCTCCAAATGTAATGCCGCCACACCTGAAACCGTCACCGGAGTCGAGCTTGAGGGGTTACTGAACATAATTTATCAAATTAAGAACTTCAAATTATTTGTTTCTACATTCACAGCTTTCTAGCTACCCGCGTCACAGTTATAAGGAAAATCATATCTCGAGTTACGAAACTCAAAATCAAGATACGTAAATTTTCCATAAATCTAGACTCATATATATATTTACTATTTTTTTTCCAGAATTTTCGGTTTGGCCAATTAGTACATTTTATTAGTTAAAGTCTCCCCTATTTCAGGGTTCGACTGCTCTGACCTCTGTGTATTACGAATCAGTTATCTCTCTATAAAGAATTTAAATGACTACGAGGTTTGTTTCTCTTAAAACTAGACTCAACAAGGAATCTTTACATATAAATAATGACTTCTAATTATTTTTTTACAATTTATTATGAATTTTTTAAAGTCAGAATAGAGGATCCAGAAATCACTCTGGCCCTGTTTCACAAGGTTTCAAATATCTCATAAAGTATAATTTATATGCCTATGTTTTTTTAATCCATATGAAAATAGACTCATTAAGCGTCAATTTCTTAGCTTGATCATCATTTAATTCCATTTATACTATTTTTAGTGATTTTTCAAATTCATGTCATTGCTGCAGCAATATTCTACTTTAAGGCAAATTTCATCTTTTCATGAGTTGTTATGAACTAGATAACCTATTAAACTTCCATGATATCAAATATGATCTAAAGTTAACCATCACCATGACTTATCAGTATCAAACATTTTCTCAACCAATCATGGCCATATCATAAAATTATTTACACAAAATAAGTATATTGCTATACATGCCATACTTAAGTTTTACAAGCCATTTACCCAGATGAAAGTTCTTTGGATAGTGTGATCGAACCTTCGACCCGTCCCGATTCCCGAGCTGGCTTGTTCAAAACTACAGTAAATAAAGAGGAGGGAGTAAGCATAAATGCTTAGTAAGTTCATATGTAAATAACAAGTAACATAACAATACAAATATACCAAACAACTTTAGCATGGTATCACCAAAACATATATCACATTTCTAAACATCATTCATCATCTTACCACCTTATCGTTGTTGTATCTATTTTCAACCCGAGGGTTAAGAACATACCTGTCCAAAGTGTCCATTTCACAACACTTACCAAAACGTCACTTGCATCTTAAGTGTTCTTCCATTTCACTAGAAATTTCACCCGTTGAACACATCGGAATACAACTCGGATACACGGATAATTTGCACATAAGTGCCTCATATGTAATCAAGAAATCATGTAACCCGCCCCTAAGTGAACTCGGACTCAACTCAACGAGCTCGAGCGTTCGCATCCATAAGTGAACTCGGACTCAACTCAACGAGTTCGGATGCCTAGTTACATTTCACGAACTCGGACTCAACTCAACGAGTTCGGACATTCGCATCCATAAGTGAACTCGGATTCAACTCAACGAGTTCGGATGCTCAACCATCCTAGTGACATGTCACTTGTATCGTAATCTATTCCTAAGGTTCAAACGGGCTTTTTCCCTCGATCTCACATTTGTCGTCTTCCATGGAATATCGGAACCGATACTCGGTAGCAATTCATATTTATCAAGTAGTAAACATAATTTGCATATTACTCAATATTAACCACAAAGCATAATATTTCACGATTAAAAATCAGCATATCATATAATTAACATTAATAACTTAAAGATAACATTTATGCTACATTATTTACACATGAACTTACCTTGGTACCAAAATATAAAGATTTTGCAATTTAGTTCACAATCTTTTCTTTTCCTTGATCGCGACTTGAATCTCGTTTCTCTTGATCTATAATGCCAAATTAATCTTATTTAATACATACATTCATCAAAAGAGCATTTAATACGAACTTTGGAAAAATTACACTTTTGCCCCTAAACTTTTGCATAATTACACTTTTGCCCCTAGGCTCAGGAATTAAACTTTATTCCTTATTCTTATGTTTTATAACATGTTGATCATTTTTCCCTTCTATGGCAACATCAAATTCTTACTCTAACATATACTTGTGACTATTAGGTATTTTTGCCGATTAAGCCCTTTTACTCGTTTTCACTCAAAACCGAGTAGCACAAGTTGTCTAACATAATTTAAAACCCCATATTCTATCATAAAACATTAAAATACAAAAATTTCACCTATGGGTATTTTTCCAAATATAAACCCTAGGTTGAATTATTGCTAACATAAGCTTAATCGAGCTACCGGGATTCCAAAAACGTAAAGAACATTAAAAACGGGGCTTGGAATCACTTACTATGGAGCTTGGAAGCTTGAAACAAACCCTAACTGTGGAGAACCCTTGAAATTTCGGCCTAATGAAGAAGATGGACAAAAATTGGCTTTTAATTTTGTTTTTAATTCATTTTAATAACTAAATGACCAAAATGCCCTTACTACTAAACTTTCCAAAAATTCCATCCATGTCCAATTTTTGTCCATAGACTTAGAAATTGGTCAAATTGTTACTTAAGACCTCCTAATTAATATTTCAATGCAATTTCATACTAAAAACTTCTAGAATACAAATTTTGCAACTTATTCGATTTAGTCCCTACTTTCAATTTAAACACTTTAGGCATAGAATTTCATCACGAAATTTTCACACAATCATGCAATCATATCATATTCATCAAAATAATTATAAAATAATTATTTTTATCTCAGATTTGTGGTCACGCAACCACTATTCCGATTAAGCCCTAATTCAGGATATTACAATGGGCCTTGGGCCCATTTTCACTATTTACTATGAAGGTTGCACGGATCACCCGAGACGACTGTGGACCTACTGTTGGGTCGGTAAGTATGCCTATATCCCAAATTAATAAAATGATTGTTTTACCCTTATGACGTAAAATGACTGTTTTGCCCTTATGGGGTGAAATGATTATTTTGCCCTTATGGGGTAAAATGACTATTTTGCCCTTATGGGCTAAAATGACTGTTTTTCCCTTGTGAGGTAAAATTACTGTTTTGCCCTTTTATGGTAAGATGACTATTTTACCCTTATGTGACGTATGTTTATATTTTAGCATGCTATTATAACTGTATTGAATACGTGTATTGGTACGTGATATTCGTGACAGGTTTTAAAGATTTATGAAAGAATCGTTCTTGTGACTAACTTATTATCACGTTTAAGGCAGGTGTACCTATCGAACAGTAGTATAGTTCAGCAAGACTGGATTTTCGAACCCAAAGGAACTACGAGTACTAGTATTTACTTCTTTTTTTATTATCTAGCCTAAAATTAAGAGGTTTGGTTATCTAAACTAATTACTAACTAAGAATGCACAGAAAGAAAATTTGGGAAAATACTTTTGGGAAAATTCGATTGATTAAGACAATACCTAAGGAAAAATCCACCTAGACTTCACTTGTTATTTGACTCTGAATCAGACGATTTATTCATTTGACTTGATCCGTAGAAATCCTTAAATTATATTATTATCTCTCTTGAGACTAATGATGTCTAACCCAAGGTTGAATAATTGAAATCTCTTTCTAATTAACACCTTAGAATTTCATTAACTCGATCTATGGATTCCCTTATTAGGTTTCACCCTAATCTGGAAAAATCTTATCACCCTATCTCTAGGCGTGCAATCAACTCCGCTTAATTATGACAAATTTACTCTTAGACAAGGTCTATTCCTCCTCTGAATAAGAGCTTAACTTGAATCAATATCCTAGAATATCAAAACAAGAATTAAGAACACATAATTAAGAACAAGTCAAATATTTGTCATACAATTCAGATAATAATAACAAGATCCGTCTTAGGTTTCATTCCCCTTAGGTATTTAGGGGGTTTAGTTCATACTTATGAAAGAAAACATTTCAAAAGCATAAAGATAACAAAACATAAGAAAACCCAAAACTCCTGAAGGAACTTGAAGGGAGATCTTTAGTCTTGATCCCAAAACTCCTCAAGGAACTTGAAGGGAGATCTTCAGTCTTGATGATGAATTCGACTTCTAAGATGGATCAATCGATTTTCCTTGAGTACTTCCTTGCTTCCTACCCTCCGTCCTCCTTCTAAGTGCCTCCTCAGGTGTTTAAATGGGCTTTATAATGCCTAAGAGCCCCCAAAATTGGCCTTTTCTGAATAGGGTTATACTTGGGCTCGGTAGGGACAAGCCCGTGTGTGATTACTCCAGCCAGTGGTCAAGGCTGTTGAATAAACACGGGCATGTACTATACCCGTGCAAGTCGTGCTTCAATCCTACCAAAGGGACACGGCCATGTCGCACACCTGTGTGAGAAAGTCGAGGCCGTGTTGATTTCCTATGTGGGTCCATTTTCTCCGTTTTTAGCCCGTTTCTATCTCCTTTTACTCTCTAATGCTCACCTAAGTATAAAACATGAAATTAAAGGATTAGGAGCATCAAATTCACCAATTCTAAGGAGAAACCATCCATAAATGTGCTAAGCATGGGATAAAAATATGTATAAATTACGGTTTATCAAATACCCCCACACTTAAGCATTTGCTTATGCTCAAGCAAAAATCCTCAACTCATAATCAAAATAAATTCTTCTCAATTTATAATACCTCTCAATAATATCTCAAAATAATGTATAAGTACTCATACATTCAAAATTCAACTAAAAGTACATCAAAGTTTCAAACATTCCAAGTTGAGCATTTTATCATGAAAACATAGGTGTCTCCCTTCATCTAAGTGATTACCTTGATCAAAATATCATAGAGTTTAACATCCTCACTAAAGATTCACTCAAATCACTCAAGGTGTTTAAGGACATCAATAAAAGCACTCATTAGTCAATATGAAATGTTATTACCATAGGCTTGGTTGAAAATCAAATCTCTACCACTATATATTGAGCTGATACATCAATCAAAAAGGTCTTTTTAGAGGGTTGTAACGTGGCTTTGGTTAGAAGGTGCGGTCACAAGCTGAAAGAAGATGTTAGAATCGAGATTGAATTGAAAATTACCTAGCTAGAAAAATAACTAGTCATCAGTTGAATACAAGTGAGCTTCTTCTCAAAATATGGAATTAACACTCAAGCTCAAAAATGACGAATTACTACTAATATGCATGCAAGTATTGTTTTTTTTTAAGAACAAGTCAAATATTTAGAAGCACAAAACATAACTAAGCAATTTGTTCAAATCCAATCTCGACAAAAATAGGGATCAAATTAGGGGATTTCAAT
Source organism: Gossypium hirsutum (assembly GCF_007990345.1). Lineage (NCBI taxonomy): Eukaryota > Viridiplantae > Streptophyta > Magnoliopsida > Malvales > Malvaceae > Gossypium > Gossypium hirsutum. Next base: position 37,019,785 of record NC_053432.1, read on the forward strand.
AATAATGGGTTATGGTTAATATTAAGGGTAAATCAATTAATGGCTTGTTAGGCTCAAAAGGGGTTCACTAAGGGTTAATTGTGGAGGTAGGCTTTTGTAGAGTGAGTGGGTTAAACCTAAGTGCCTTTATCATCTTGACATATCAAATTAAATGGTGTGGTCTTGATATGCATAATCAAGCAAGTTCTAGAATAACAAATCAAAACTGACGCACTCATAATGAAAGTGAGCAAGAAAGGAATAAAATATGCTCTAAAAGCTCAAGATCTCACAAAAATTATGGTTTTTTGATGTTCAAACTTGTGAATTTTAACTCAAGATAATACCTAAAATTAGGGAAACAACCTAAAACTTTTTAATTCTTCAAAAATCAACTTATCATGCTTGATTCCCTAATGTCTTAAAGTTTAAACAATCAATGCATAAATACCTACATTTTAATTCAAGACATATCAATAAAAATCATAAATTAATCAAAATTTATTCTAATAGTGATATGAGTGATTCACATGAGAATAAGACAAAATTCAGGGATTTCTAATGATGATATAAAAGACCCCCCACACTTAAGATGTAAATTGCCCTCAATGTACAAAGAAAGATATATTGACAAAGATAGATTTATAATCATAAGATAGGGAGAGAAGTGAAACTTCCTGATTGATGAATGGACTCCTTGAATTGGAGTTATGGAGAATAATCGGCCAAGGCAATGATGAGAGTAGAGGAGGATACTCCGGTGGTAGTAGAGGTTCATTAGTCCATAAGTCCTACACCGTTGGAGTTTTTAGTTCCTGTTTGATGATGAGCTTTGAAGCTCTTTATGACTATGTAACACCTCTTACCCGTATCCGACGCTGGAACAGGGTACGAGGTATTACTGGACTTGAGTACTTGTAATCATTTAAAATCGAGACATAAAATTTCATCAATTTTAAAGTTTTCAAACATATTCAAGACTATCTACATTAAATGACTTTATACAATAGAGACCTTCAAATAACATAGGTCGGTATTTTAGGCCAACTCCTAGCAACTTAATAATAATTAAACGAGTCCCCATACATGCCAAAGACTTAAAAATACTTTAAAACCTTTATATATCGATCAGTAGTTTGATAGTGTGATTTAACCTCCGGCGACCTCCAACTCGAGCTAACATTTGCGACACTATAGGAAAAAGGAAAAGAAGGGAGTAAGCATTATAGCTTAGTAAGTAAATATGTAAATATTAATAAACAATACATTATCATACAGTAAGTAGATGGTCAGCCGCAAGATTTTCAGCTCCTTTCTTCTCCTTAATCTCCAAGTTAAATTCCTGCAATAATAAGATCAATCGAATGAGTCCAGGTTTTGCATCAGTTTTAGTCAAAAGGTGGTGAAGAGCGGAATGGTCAGTATAATTAAAAACTTTAGACAATATTAAATATGGCCCAAATTTATCGAATGCAAAAACCACAGCTAGCAGCTCTTTCTTCGTGGTGGTGTAGTTTTCTTGTGCGGCTGTCAAAGTCCTGCTAGCATAATAGGTTGAAAATGTTTATCTCTTCACTGTCCCAAAACTGTACATATTGCAAAATCACTCGCATCACACATTAGTTCAAAAGGTGAATTCCAATCAGGTGCAATGATAATTGTAACGCCCCAAAAATCCCGAAATCTCAAATTTTCTTTATTTTCGATTTTGATAAAAATTGTGTTTAATATTCTTATCCAAGCGATAATTTTAGTAGGTCTTAGCTAAGGTAGAGTTTGAATTAAGGGGTAGAATAAATTAAATTTAATTATTAAAATAATTAGGGCTGAAAAGTAGGTGGGCTTTTGAATAAATGAAGAAACAATTGGACACAAAAAGAGCCTATGGTGGAGTGGCTAAGTGATGCCACATAAGGTGTAGTGAGGTGGCGGTAGTAGCTAGCAAGGGGGTCCAAGGTTTGAATCCTAGCTTAGTATTTTTAGAGTTTAATTTTGGCCTTCTAGAATGATGGAAGTGGCGTGAAGATGGACTCCAAGAGGGGTGCTCAGAAGAGAAAATTAAGGAAAGGATCAAGAGGTAATTAGGGAGAAAAACGAGGAGATGAGATGAGAGGAGTAAGTGGAGCTGAATTGGGAACTTGGGCTAGAAGAATTCGGCTATAGGGCTATAAATAGGTTCTGAATGGGAGGTTTGAAAAGCTAATGAAAAATTTCTTCTTCACCTTGTTGCCAGAAACCCCTTTCTCCAAAAGCCAAAAACCCTTTTTCTTTTCAAGATCCAAAAAGTCAAAAACCCTTTTGTTTTTCTTTCTTTTCTTCCTTCCGATTTCTATTCTTCTCTACACAATTTTCTTTGTTTCAGTTATCCAATTTCTTCTTCTACTCTTCTTCTTTAATTTGTACCAAATAAACCTTATTCACCATACTAAGTTTGAAAAGCCGAAAAGCTGAATCTCCCAAGGGCTGAATACTGTTTGACCAAATCTAGTGTAAGTGTTGCTCTTCCAATTAGTTTTCTTTGCTAGGTATCAATTATTGTCCCTCACTCTTTCAATATACCTTGGTAGGGAATTAGTATCGGATCTCGGATCTTAGCTCTCTGCCGAATTGCTCTTTAGGTGTTTGCGATTTTGGTATGTATTCCTCATCCATTGGCTAAGGTTGGCTGAATAGCCATAGTAAGGTAAGGGGACTTGTGTTGGATACGAGTCACCTATTATTCTAGTTTTAATAGTTACAATTGGTGCAGATCTAGGAGTTGGTCGTGGTTAGTGAATGGGTTGTTATACTTATCGCGCAAGGTAAGGTTAAGGTGAGATTCTAGCTTTTGATAAAGTATTCGATAAGTATGTAAGATTAATCTTTGAGTGATATCGATTGTAGGTTTGGCCTAAGGAGATCGCATCACGCTTGCTTACCAGGTGTGTACATACACTGCACACACATTATCTATTAGAAAAAGCCGAAATGCCGAAAAGCTGAAATGCCAAAAAGCTAAAAGTTTGGCTACGGTAGTCTTGCGAGTGCGCGAACACTCGTAACGAGAAGACCGATAGGTTGCCTGAGGCCCACAGGTGATTCTGTGGACTTGGGTTGTGATTTGGCCATATAGGTTGAAATGGGCTAAATGGGCCCGATGGGCTGTTGGGCCCATAATAGGAAAAAACTAAATGCTGATTCTATGTTATAGGAACTTGTATGTGAGCATGAATATGAATTTGACTAGGCCTAACCGGCCATATAAATGTGATTTGGGCCTAATGGGCTATATACAGGTGATTTGGGCCTAATGGCCATATGAATATGATTGGGCTTAATGGGCCAGATACAGATATGTGAAATTGTTTGGGCTTCGTAAGGGGTTTTGGGCCTAGTATATGATATCCACATAAGACTTAATTAATATATTGCGACCGTGGACAAGTCAAAGGGTTAAGTTGTGGTAACAGGTATATGCATGTCTAGGATTGGATCTAGGGAGAGCTTGGTACTTAAGCGGTCTTAATGACTCACCTCCTCTTCTCTGGAATCCTACTTGGTGCATAGTATTTGTTCATCTTAGCTCACGGGACTCTTTAACGGGCCAAGGTAAGTGAAAACCGTAATTAAGGGAAAATTATCGAAATGCCCCTAAGGGCGAAAATGACCATAATACCCCTAGGTGTAGAATGTAAGTTTTATGGATGTGACATGCATACATATGATATTCTGCTTAGGTTACACATGGATGAGAATTATGGAACGGAGGAAGTATATGAGGATTGCATGGTTGCTTGACAATCATGGATTCACCAATGGCTTTTAAAGCCCAATATGTAAATGAAGGTAGTTCCGCAACCGGGCTGCCATTGGTGTGTGGGCTGGGCGGGTCAATATTTATATCCCCACATGGTGTGATAGGGGACAGAGATGGTGTGTAGAGGATGGATAATTTGGATGGGGTTGCATTGCATGTTTGATGATTTCTCTTTGAATGCTTGTTTTTCTTCGAGGGTTGTACAGGCTGAGTTTGTGAAAACTCACCCCCTCTTTTATTTTATTTTCAGGTGATGCTCAGTAGAAGGTTAGATGTAACACCCTGAATTTGGGCCTAGAAGTATTGGGCCTTGAGTGTAGGTCCATAAGGAGGTTGTATATAGGTATTTAATTGTGCAATGAAATAACACAATTAAATGTTTGCTTTGGTGGTTAATGGCCCTGAGAAGCGTTAGAGAAATCTAGGGTTCAAACTTCGGCTTTAGCAAAAATTTTGGTATCAAGTGAAAAAAAAACCTAGATGCTTGGATGAGGGTTTTTAAATTATTGTGTTAAATAAATGACACAAGGAAGCTTGTAGTCTAGTGGTTGTGGCGTCATTAAGGTTGTATGGGAGCCTGGCTTCAAGCCTTGGCTCTTGCAATTTATTTTGGTTTTTTTTAAGGGAACCTGGACTTTGGCCTTTAGACCTTATAATTAATTGGGGATAAAATATGACACAAAAAGCCTTGTGGCTTAGTGGCAAGTAGCGTGTGGAGCATCTGAGGGGAGGCATCGGTTCGAATCCCATGGCAAGCAAGGAGCATTTATTTTGCTAACAGGGGGCGGCAAGAGTTGGTGTTGAATTTAAATTCTGATGTTGGAGGGATCCCACATCGGGAAGCTAACATAAGAGTGGTTGCGAAGCTGGCTTTAAATAGAGGGAACCATGAGGAGAGTAAAGGTACCTTTTCTTGGCTGATCCCTTTCGCTGTATGGCGTGCTCGTTTGGGTTGGGCGTCGGCTAGGAGTGCTCGGAGCGTGGATTAACTCCAGTCTCCTATCAGGTGTGTATTTTCTCGCTACTCTAGCTGTAGGATGGCTACTTCGGGCTGCGATGGACTGAAAGGGGTCATGTGGGCCTAATGGGCCTACGGGCCCAATTGGATAAGTTTGTTTGATTGTGTAGTAAATATTGGACTAGGCTAGGTGAATCTCATATTTGTGGCTAGATTTGGGCTAAAAGGGCCACACGAGCGTGTGGGCCCATTTGGGCCGAAAATAGGCTTTAGGCCCATTCGTATTGTTATCCCTGTTTAGAATACTTTAGTTTACCAAATTACTGAAATGCCCTCGATTTGTAAAATTACTGTTTTACCCTCGATTTATAGAATTACCATTTTACCCTCGATTTATAGAATTACTATTTTACCCTCGATTTATAAAATAACCATTTTACCCTAAGTTTACAAAATTACTATTTTACCCTCGATTGTGAAATTACTGAAATACCCCTGTAGGATAGAATTACCAAAATATCCCTAGTTTGTAAAATTACCAAAATACCCCTAGTTTGTAAAATTACCAAAATAACCCTAGTTTGTAAAATTACTGAAATACCACTGGTTTGTGAAATTACCGAAATACCCTCAATTTGTAAAATTACCAAAATACCCCTAATTTACAAAATTACAGAAACACCCTTGACTTTCTAAAAATTATAGAAATACCATTGGTTTACAAAATTACTAAAATACCCTTGGTTTGTAAATTTACCAAAACACCCTTGTAGGATGAAATGACTAAAATACCCCTAATAGGTAAAAAGACCGTAAAGCCCCTGTAGGGTAAAGTGACCGTAATACCCTTGTATGGTAAAATGACGAATATGCCCTTATGTTCCGTATGACTGATGTGCTTAGGACTTACATATCTTGATATTGGGTTAGTTAAGTTTGAGTGATAGGTGGTGGTTATCGTAGGTGATTGATTTTGGAAATGTTTCAACTTCAACCCATAACATGTGTGTAATAACCCTCGCAGTAGCTTAGATTAATATTCGCCGAAAAGCTGAAATGCTAAAATTTCGGCATTTCGGGAACTTGTGATTTTGCCTTTTCTTAAAGATGCGATAGATACAATATGATCTGTGTTTGGACCGATGGAGCAGGTAAGAGCGCAATTTTGTGCACGATGGTAAGTTGGGCCTCAATGGGCTGGAATCGGGACCAATGGGCTTTCGGGCCCATTTGGGTAAAACTGATAGAAAATAGAATCTCGAAAAGTTGCATGTTAACACGGTTAGTACTGTTGTAAAATTTGGATTAAGCAGGCTTAGTGGGTTAAATCAGCATTCGTAGGGCCCATTAGAGGTTTTGGGCCCAAAAGCCCGAATTTGATAAAGTGGGTTAAAGATCAATGTTTAAACACTTGAAAATATTGATAATTGTTAATGAACATGGAAAACCCTAATATTTGGTAAAATTACGAAGTTACCCTTATAATATGAAAAGTGACTCTTTTGCCCTTGTGGGCAAGTGACTGACTTGGACTGTGTGGTCGATGGATTTGATTGTGAATATATGTTGGTGATATGAATGACTTGACTGTGATTGTTTGATTCAAATATGGGCATGGCATTCTGCATACATAACATGTTGCATGGGTTGGGTTTTATAAATGGAGGAAGTGCTAAAAGGGCTATGCCTCAGTTTACCGAAAAGGGCTTTGCCCCAGTTTACCGAAAAGGGCTTTGCCCCAGTTTATCAAAAAGGGCTTTGCCCCAGTTATTAAAAGAGGCTAGCCCTCCAGTTATATGAAAAAGTAGCTATGCTGCCAGTGGAGAGTTTGGTTGGATGGGTTGAGTTATTCCCCACATGGAGAGCTTGGTTGGTACGGGTGGAGAGTAGCAGATGGTGGGTTGAGTAGTCTCCCCAAATGGGCTTGCATACATTCATTGGTATTTCATGTGATATTGAAATGGGCTTGCATACATTCATTGATATTTCATGTGTTATTGAAATGGGCCTATGGGCCATACCGTTTACAATAAAGGCTTCGGCCCAGTGATATGATTTATGAAAAGGCTTCGGCCTAGTATATGTCGAGACTGAATTAAGGCTTAGGCCCATACTGCTACTGTTTAAGGGCTAAGGCCTAGACTGTACTGTTACTGAATAGGGCTTTGGCCCAGATTGTACTGACACTGTGTCATTCACTGTTTATTTGTTGTTGGGGATTACACACTGAGTTTTCGTAAACTCACCCCATTTCTAACTGTGCAGGTAATCCCTAAGCTTAGATGGTTTGGAGCTGCGAGGGACTCGGAGATGGCCACACTACTGTTTCTGTTTCTTTTAATTGCAATAAGTAGCCGATTTATTTCTTTATAAGTTTTATCTTATTAATATTATTATTTGGTTTTGGGTTGTAATAAGGCCATTTTAATTATTTTTCTGGGATTATTTTATCTTATACCCTATATTTTTCTGATAACAATATGAGTTAGACCTAGGGCGCATTTCCAAAATGATAATTGTTTTCAAAATAACGCAACGATACAATTAATCGGTTTATCAAAAATATCTACTTAAATGAATTCCAACTCGTTTTTCTCAAAACCTAACCTCGCACCAAAGTGTGGCAATGGTTGTGGGCATGTCTTGGATTGGATCTAATTGAAGAGTTTGGTACTTAAGCAGCCTTCATGGCTCACCTCCTTTGTTTTTGGATACCTATTTGGTGCGCAACTTCCATTCACTTGGTTAAGCCTTATCAAATGACGGTTTTTTTTAAAACACTAAAACAAAGAGTGGATTTTTTTTAACTTCAATGTGGCACGTCGGATTCGGCCATAACGTCTGGGCCGAGTTTGGGGTGTTACATTTAGTGGTTTCAAAGCCAGGTTACAAAACTCGGCTGGGGTATGGGTAGCAGAAAATTATTGTTGTTTTTTTCTTTTTCCGAAATTGTGGTTTGAAAAGGGTTTTTCTAAAAATTTTGTTTTGAAATTTATCAACAAAACTTGACTTGTTTCTGGAAAGATGTTATTGGAAGTGTGGCACACCGAGTCTCCGGCACTAAATCTGTAAGTTCTCTAACTCTGTTTACTGTTATAGATTGAAATGCTATATTGAGAAACCACTATAGATAGTAGCACTATACTGGAACTTTCTAGTTTGAGTAAACTGTAACGCTTGAATTTAGATTTAGTATTTATTTGGTGTGTGATCTGGAGATGTAGAAATTGGTTGCATGTGAAATCTATCCGCTCCGATGGACAAATGTTTTGGGTGTATGTTAGTATTATTAGTATCAGAGTGCGCAGCGGAAGTGTGGTGGTGTAGTCTGAGAGTGGAAATTTTCGAGGAAGAAATTTCTTTAAGGGGGTAGAATTGTAACACCCGGAATTTGGGCCTAGAAGTATTGGGCCTTGAGTGCGGGTCCGTAAGGAGGTTGTATATAGGTATTTAATTGTGCAATGAAATAACACAATTAAATGTCTACTTTGGTGGTTAATGGCCCTGAGAAGTGTTAGAGAAATCTTGGGTTCAAACTTGGGCTTTAGCAAAAATTTTGGTATTAAGTGAAAAAAAAACCTGGATGCTTGGATGAGGGTTTTTAAATTATTGTGTTAAATAAATGACACAAGGAAGCTTGTAGTCTAGTGGTTGTGGCGTCATTAAGGTTGTATGGGAGCCTGGGTTCAAGCCTTGACTCTTACAATTTATTTTGGTTTTTTTTAAGGGAACCTGGACTTTGGCCTTTAGACCTTATAACTAATTGGGGATAAAATATGACTGTAACACCCCAAACCCGGCCTAGAAGTTTGGCTCAAATCTAGCGTGTCACATTGAAGTGTTTTTCGAAAACCATGTTTCCATTAAAAACCCTTCTTAATAATTAAAAACTTATACCCTTTTTAAACCTTGTTAGAAAACCTCAGCTGAATAACATTCTTAACAACTTTGTAAAAATCCTGGCAGTTGCGGAAGCTTAATTTAAAAATAATTGCGGTTACGTGATGTTTTGAACAACAGTAGTTGCTTTGGAAAACCGTGTTCTAATACTAGCAATTATAAGAAGAATAAATAAAATTCCAAATTTGAAATCCAGAAAATTGCAACGGCTTTACTACAACCCACATAAAACATTTAAAAGTAATAATCAAAATTGTAACATAAACAGTGTGTGTGGCTTCCTCCGAGACCCTCGCAGCCTCAATCCGTCTAAGGTTGAAAATTACCTGAAAGGTTAATAAACGGGGTGAGTTTACGAAAACTCAGTGTGAAATCCCCTACTATAAAAGGAACAGTCAGTCATATAAAAGAATTAAAAGTCTGGCCCCAGCCTTACTTACAGTTTCAGTATCAATTGGGCCTTAGCCCACTATAACAGATAGTACCAGATGGGCTTTAACCCATTACAAAATAAGAAACATTATCAGAGCTAGAATCAGAATCAGAATCAAAATCAGAATCAGAATCAGTATCAGGTAACAGAATCAAAAATCAGAATGTGAATGCAATCCCAACCCAGCCTATAACCAACTGCTACACTCCACCCCTATCAGCCCTACACTCCATGTGGGGAATAGCTCAATCCACTTAGCCCAAAATTACACAGTTGCAGTATTGCTGCTCAGATATCAGTAAGTTGAGGCAAAGCCTCTATTACAGATATTTGTGGCATAGCCACCAGAATCAGATAATGTGGCAAAGCCACTTAACAGAATACGTGGCACAAAGCCATCGATAACTGTAATAACTTCGGCACATAGCCTTCAGTGACGGTAATATAACTGGCACACAGCCTTCGGTAAATATGATCGACACAGAGTCGTTAAAAAATATGTTAGGCACATAGCCACAGGTAAATACGTTTGGCACGAAGCCATAGTCAAGATGGCACGAAGCCATATTTAGGTTGGCACAGAGCCATCGATAACGTGTCTGTAATCGGTACGAAGCTCACAATATCAATATGAAGCCCACAATAACAGCACACAGCCTTCGGTAACATGATCAGCACTCAGTCATTGATTGGTCCACAGTCGTCTCGGGCGACCCGTGCGACCTTAGCAGATCAGATCTTCCTCCGTATGAAATCCCAACCCATGCAACATGTCATGTATGCAGGATGTCATGCCCATATTTGAATCAAACAATCACAATCAAGTCATTCATATCACCAACATATATTCACAATCAAATCCGTCAACCACATAGTCCATGTCAATCACTTGCCTACAAGGGCAAAACAGTCATTTAACACCCTAGGGGTAAATGGTAATTTTACCCCACAAGGGTATCTCAGTAATTCTACCCTATAGGGGTATTTCAGTAATTCTACCCACGGGGGTATTTCGGTAATTCTACCCTACAGGGGTATTTCAGTAATTCTACCCTACAGGGGTATTCCGGTAATTCTACCCAACAGGGGTATTTCGGTAATTCTACCCTACAAGGGTATTGCGATAATTCTACCCTACAGGGGTATTCTGGTAATTCTACCATACAGGGGTATTCCGGTAATTCTACCCTACAGGGGTATTCTAGTAATTCTACCCTACAGGGGTATTTCAGTAATTCTACCCTATAAGGGTATTTCAATAATTCTACCCTACAAGGGTATTTCGGTAATTTCACAAATCAGGGGTATTTTGGTAATTTTACAAACCAGGGGTATTTTGGTAATTTTATTGATCGAGGGTATTTTGGTAATTTTGTAAACCAAAGGTATTTCAGTAATTTTGTAAGTCGAGGGTAAAATGGTAATTCTGTAATTCGAGGGTAAGACGGTAATTCTGTAAATCGAGGGTAAAATGGTAATTCTATAAATCGAGGGTAAAACGATAATTCTGTAAATCGAAGGTAAAATGGTAATTCTGTAAATCTTGGGTAAAACGATAATTCTGTAAATTGAGGGTAAAATGGTAATTCTATCTTACAGGAATATTTCAGTAATTTTACAAATCGAGGGTATTTCAGTAATTTTGCAAACTGAGGGTATTTCGGTAATTTTATAAACCAGGGGTACTTTGGCAATTTTACAACTAGGGGTATTTCAGTAATTTGGTAAACTGAAGTATTCTAAATAAGGATAATAATACGAATGGCCCTAAAGCCCATTCTCGGCCCAAATGGGCCCACACGCTCGTGTGGCCCTTTTAGCCCAAATCTAGCCACAAATATGAGATTCACCGAGCCTAGTCCAATATTTACTACACAATCAAACAACTTATCCAATTGGGCCCGTAGGCCTATTGGGCCCACATGACCCCTTTCGGCCCATTGCGGCCCGAAGTAGCCATCCTATAGCTAGAGTAGTGAGAAATACACACCTGATAGAAGACTAAAGTTAATCCACGCTCCGAGGACTTTTAGCCGACGCCCAACCCAAACGAGCACGCCATACAGCGAAAGGGATCCGCCAAGAAAGGTACCTTTACTCTCCTCATGGTTCTCTCTATTTAAAGCCAACTTCGCATCCCCTCTTATGTTAGCTTCCTGATGTGGGATCCCTCCATCATCATAGTTTAAATTCAACACCAACTCTTGTCGCCCCCTGTTAGCAAAATAAATGCTCCTTATTTGCCATGGGATTCGAACCCATGCCTCCCCTCAGATGCTCCACACGCTACTTGCCACTAAGCCACAAAACTTTTTGTGTCATATTTTATCCCCAATTAATTATAAGGTCTAAAGGCCAAAGTCCAGGTTCCCTTAAAAAAAACCAAAATAAATTGCAAGAGCCAAGGCTTGAACCCAGGCTTCCATACAACCTTAATGACGCCACAACTACTAGACTACAAGCTTCCTTGTGTCATTTATTTAACACAATAATTTAAAAGCCCTCATCCAAGCATCCAGGTTTTTTTTCCTCTTAATACCAAAATTTTTGCTAAAGCCCAAGTTTAAACCCAAGATTTCTCCAACACTTCTGAAAGCCATTAACCACTAAAGCAAACATTTAATTGTTTCATTTCATTGCACAATTAAATACCTATATACAACCTCCTTACGGACCCCCACTCAAGGCCCAATACTTCTAGGCCCAAATTCGGGGTGTTACAATGACACAAAAAACGTTGTGGCTTAGTGGCAAGTAGCGTGTGGAGCATATGAGGGGAGGCATGGGTTCGAATCCCATGGCAAGCAAAGAGCATTTATTTTGCTAACAGGGGGCGGCAAGAGTTGGTGTTGAATTTAAACTCTGATGTTGGAGGGATCCCACATCGGGAAGCTAACATAAGAGTGGTTGCGAAGCTGACTTTAAATAGAAGGAACCATGAGGAGAGTAAAGGTACCTTTTCTTGGCTGATCCCTTTCGCTGTATGGCGTGCTCGTTTGGGTTGGGCGTCGGCTAAGAGTGCTCGGAGCTTGGATTAATTCCAGTCTCCTATCAGGTGTGTATTTTCTCGCTACTCTAGCTGTAGGATGGCTATTTCGGGCCGCGATGGGCCGAAAGGGGTCATGTGGGCCTAATGGGTCTACGGGCCCAATTGGATAAGTTTGTTTGATTGTGTAGTAAATATTGGACTAGGCTAGGTGAATCTCATATTTGTGGCTAGATTTGGGCTCAAAGGGCGACACGAGCGTGTGGGCCCATTTGGGCCGAGAATAGGCTTTAGGCCCATTCGTATTGTTATCCCTGTTTAGAATACTTTAGTTTACCAAATTACTGAAATGCCCTCGATTTGTAGAATTACCGTTTTACCCTCGATTTATAGAATTACCATTTTACCCTCGATTTACAGAATTACCGTTTTACCCTCGATTGTGAAATTTCTGAAATACCCCTGTAGGATAGAATTACCAAAATACCCCTAGTTTGTAAAATTACCAAAATACCCCTAGTTTGTAAAATTACCAAAATACCACTGGTTTGTGAAATTACCGACATACCCTTAATTTGTAAAATTACCAAAATACCCCTGATTTACAAAATTACAAAAATACCCTTGACTTTCTAAAAATTATAGAAATACCATTGGTTTACAAAATTACTGAAGTACCCTTGGTTTGTAGATTTACCAAAACACCCTTGTAGGATGAAATGACTAAAATACCCCTAATAGGTAAAAAGACCGTAAAGCCCCTGTAGGGTAAAGTGGCCGTAATACCCTTGTATGGTAAAATGACGGATATGCCCTTATGTTCCGTATGACTGATGTGCTTAGGATTTACATATATTGATATTGGATTAGTTAAGTTTGAGTGATAGGTGGTGGTTATCGTAGGTGATTGATTTTGGAAACGTTTCAACTTCAACCTATAACAGATGTGTAATAACCCTCACAGTAGCTTAGATTAATATTTGCCGAAAAGTCGAAATGCTAAAATTCTGGCATTTCGGGAACTTGTGATTTTGCCTTTTCTTAAAGATGCGATAGATACAATATGATCGGTGTTTGGATCGATGGAGCAGGTAATAGCGCAATTTTGTGCACGATGGTAAGTTGGGCCTCAATGGGCTGGAATCGGGCCCAATGGGCTTTCGGGCCCATTTGGGTAAAACTGATAGAAAATGGAATCTGGAAAAGTTGCATATTAACACGGTTAGTACTGTTTTAAAATTTGGCTTAAGCAGGCTTAGTGGGCTAAATCAGCATTCGTATGGCCCATCAGGGGTTTTGGGCCCAAAAGCCCGAATTTGATAAAGTGGGTTAAAGATCATTGTTTAAACACTCAGAAATATTGATAATTGTTAATGAACATGGAAAACCCTGATATTTGGTAAAATTATGAAATTACCCTTATAATATGAAAAATGACTATTTTGCCCTTGTGGGCAAGTGACTGACTTGCACTGTGTGGTTGATGGATTTGATTGTGAATATATGTTGGTGATATGAATGACTTGGTTGTGATTGTTTGATTCAAATATGGGCATGACATTCTGCATACATGACATGTTGCATGGGTTGGGTTTTATAAATGGAGGAAGTGCTAAAAGGGCTATGCCCTAGTTTACCGAAAAGGGCTTTGCCCCAGTTTACCAAAAAGGGCTTTGCCTCAGTTTATCAAAAAGGGCTTTGCCCCAATTATTAAAAGAGGATAGGCCTCCTGATATATGAAAAAGCAGCTATGCTGCCAGTGGAGAGTTTGGTTGGGTGGGTTGAGTTATTCCCCACATGGAGAGCTTGGTTGGTACGGGTGGAGAGTAGTGGATGGTGGGTTGAGTAGTCTCCCCAAATGGGCTTGCATACATTCATTGGTATTTCATGTGATATTGAAATGGGCTTGCATACATTCATTGATATTTCATGTGTTATTGAAATGGGCCTATGGGCTATACCGTTTACAATAAAGGCTTCGACCCAGTGATATGATTTATGAAAAGGCTTCGGCCCAGTATATGTCGAGACTGAATTATGGTTTAGGCCCATACTGCTACTGTTTAAGGGCTAAGGCCCAGAATGTACTATTACTGAATAGGGCTTTGGCCCAGATTGTACTGACACTGTGTTATTCACTGTTTGTTTGTTGTTGGGGATTACACACTGAGTTTTCGTAAACTCACCCCATTTCTAACTGTACAGGTAATCCCTAAGCTTAGATGGTTTGGAGCTGCGAGGGACTCGGAGATAGCCACACTACTGTTTCTGTTTCTTTTAATTGTAATAAGTAGCCGATTTATTTCTTTATAAGTTTTATCTTATTAATATTATTATTTGGTTTTGCGTTGTAATAAGGCCATTTTAATTATTTTTCTGGGATTATTTTATCTTATACCCTATATTTTTCTGATAACAATATGAGTTAGACCTAGGGCGCGTTTCCAAAATGATAATTGTTTTCAAAATAATGCAACGATACAATTAATCGGTTTTTCAAATATATCTACTTAAATGAATTCCAACTCGTTTTTCTCAAAACTTAACCTCGCACGAAAGTGTGGCAATGGTTGTGGGCATGTCTAGGATTGGATCCAATTGAAGAGCTTGGTACTTAAGCAGCCTTCATGGCTCACCTCCTCTATTTTTGGATACCTACTTGGTGCGCAGCTTCCATTCACTTGGTTAAGCGTTATTAAACGACGGTTTTTTTTAAAACATTAAAACAAAACGTGGATTTTTTTAACTTCAATGTGGCACATCAGATTCGGCCATAACGTTTGGGCCGGGTTTGGGGTGCTACATTAGATGTTTGGAGGGACTCGGGTGGCCAGCTAGCAAGATAATTCGGATTTGGTTTTTTTTAAGCATTTAAGTTTTTATTTCTTTTTAAGTATGTTCAGATCAGATTGTAATAAGGTTTTCATTATGTTATTATTACTCAAATTATTATTATTATTATTATTGTAATTACGAGAAGTTGAACATGGATTTCTTAAATTATAGTATGTTTCCTACGTTTCCGCAACTAAAATTTTAAGTGACATGTTTTCATCAAATCTTATGCTTCAAACAAGTGATTGAAAGGTGTTTATTTTTTATAAGATGTTTTTTATTTTAAGAAGGGTTTTCAATGAAAACACGTTTTTCGCTAAAACACTTCAATGTGCACACCAGATTCAGCCATAGCGTCTGGGCCGAGTTGGGGTGTTACAATAATTGGAGCTTTAGTCAGTTTATCCTTTAAAGTATTAAATGCTTCTAAACACTCCTGATCGAAATTAAAAGGCAATTCTTTTTCTAGTAATTTAATCAAAGGCTTAGCTATTTTAGAAAAGTCTTTAATAAATCTTCTATAAAACCCAGCATGTCCTAAGAAGCTCCTAATAGCCTTAACCGAATTAGGGGGCTAGTTTTTCAATGGTTTCAATTTTAGATTTATCAACCTCAATCCCTCTACTAGAAATTTTATGTCCTAACACAATACTTTCTTGAACTATAAAGTTACATTTTTCCCAGTTAAGCACAAGGTTTGTTTCCTCACATCTCATTAACACTTGTTTTAGATTTTTAGGCAAAGATGAAAAAAGTTACCGAAAACTGAAAAATCATCCATAAATACCTCCATCACGTCTTCTACGAGTTTGTCAAAAATGTCCATCATGTAGAGCTGAAAAGTAGCAAGAGCATTATATAATCCAAAAGGCATTCTACAATAAGAAAACGTATCGTATAGACATGTAAATGTCGTCTTTTCTTGATCTTCAGGAGCTATTGGGATTTGGAAATAGCCAGAGAGTCCATCTAAAAAGCAGTAGTACATGTGTCCTGACAATCTTTCCAACATTTGGTCAATGAATGGAAGAGGAAAGTGGTCTTTTCTCATGGCATCATTTAGCTTCCTATAATCAATGCACACTCACCAACCTGTGACTATCCTTGTTGGGATTAATTCATTCTTCTTATTGGCTAGGAACAACCTGCACTGAACTCACCCAAGAACTGTCAGAAATAGGATAAATAATTCCAGCATCTAGGAGTTTAATTACCTCAGCTTTAACAACTTCCTTCATGTTGGGGTTCAGTCATCTTTAGGCTTGCACGCATGGTTTATATTCATCTTCATTAAAATTTTGTGGGTGCAAAAAGAAGGGCTGATCCCTTTAATGTCAGAAATTTTCCAAGCTATGGCCCTTTTTAATGCTCTCTCAAAACTTGGAATAATTCCTCTTTCTCCTTGGGTTGCAAGTAGGATGCGATAATTACCGGTAATGTGGAATTATTTCCAAGGAATGCATATTCCAAGTGATTCAGCAATTGTTTAAGTTCCAGTTTTGGAAGTTCGTCAATAGAGGGTTTTTGCTTAAGTTCATCTTTTACCTTAATTCCCTCATATTCTGCTAGTTTTGGGGAGGTCTTATTGGAGTTTAGTTCGGTTCCTATTTCAGAATCATCATCCATCCCCTCTCCTTGGGCGAGACACAGTTCCATCATGTCCTTGTGTGCGATTTCCTGAAAAGAATCTTGAGTAGCATGATCAATAGAGTCGATAAAATAACATGAGTCATTCTGTTCTCTAGAAAATCTCATAACATCATAAATTTTAAAAATAATCTCTTCGTCACCTACTCCTGTACCAATTTACCATCACCCACATCAATTACAGCTCTAGCAATGGCTAAAAATGGCCGACCTAAAATTAAAGGCACCTCAACATCTTCATCCATGTCAAGCACAACGAAATCAATAGGGAATATAAATTTATCTACTTTTACAAGTACGTCCTCTATGATTCCCCTAGGATATTTAATAGATCTATCAGCTAATTGAATACTCATCCTAGTGGGTTTAGGTTCCCCAAGACCAAGTTGTTTAAACATTTTATATGGCATCAAATTAATACTGGTGCCTAAATCAGCTAGTGCTTTATCAACATTCAAACTACTAATTAAACAGGGAATAGTAAAACTTCCTGGGTCTTTCAGTTTGGTTGGCAATTTGTTTTGGAGTATGGCTGAGCACTCTTCATTAAGCTCCACTGTAGATAAGTCTTCAAACTTCCTTTTGATACATGATATTCATGACAGGTTTTAAATATTTATAATGAATCATTTTTGAAACTAACTATTATCACGATAAAGGCAAGTGTACCTATCGAACAATAGTATAGCTTTAGCAAGACCGGATTATCGAACCCAAAAGAACTAAAAGTACTAGTATCAACTTTCTTTTTATTATCTAGCCTAAAAAATAAAAGGGTTTTGTTTAGCTAACTAATTAATTAAACTAAGAAATCACAAAAAGGAAATTTGGGGAAATACTTTTTGGAAAACTCGATTGATTAAGACAATACCTAAGGAAAAATCCACCTAAACTTCACTTGTTATTTGACTTTGAATTGGATGATTTATTCATTCAACTTGTTCCGTAGAGATCCCTAAGTTATATTATTATCTCTCTTGAGACTAACAACGTCTAACCCTAGTTTGAATAATTGAAGTCTCTTTCTAATTAACGCCCTAAGATTGCATTAACTCGATCTATGGATCCTCTTATTAGGTTTCACCCTAATCCGGCAAAATCTTGTCACCCTATCTGTAGGCGCGCAACCAACTTCACTTAATTATGAAAAATTTACTCTTAGACAAGGTCTATTCCTCCTCTGAATAAGAGCTTAACTTGAATCAATGTCCTGGAATATCAAAACAAGAATTAAAAACACATAATTAAGAACAAGTCAAATATTTATCATACAATTCAGATAATAATAACAAGATCCATCTTGGGTTTCATTCTCCTTAGGTATTTAGGGGTTTTAATTCATACTAATGAAAGAAAACATCTCAAAAGAATAAAAATAACAAAACATAAGAAAACCCAAAATCCTGAGGGAATTTGAATGGAGATCTTTAGTCTTGATGGTGAATTCGGCTTCTGAGATGGATCAATCGGCTATCCTTGAGAAGTTCCTTGCTTCCTCCTCTACGTCCCCTATTTTCCTCTTCCTTTAGGGTGTATTTATAGGCTTTGAAATGCCTAAGAGCCTTCAAAAGTGGCCTTTTTCGAATAGGACTCTACTTGGTCTCGACAGGGACACACTCGTGTGCAATTACTTTAGGCCGTGGTCAAGCCTGTTAAATAGGCACGGCCGTGTGGCCTGCCTGTGTGAGAAAGTCCAGGCCGTGTTGATTTTGTATGTTGGCCCATTTCTTCCATTTTTTGCCCGTTTCTCATTCCTTTCACTTTCATATGCTCACCTAAGTATAAAACATGAAATTAAGGCATTAGGAGCATCGAATTCACCAAATCTAAGTCCATAAAATGTGCTAAGCATGGGATAGAAATATGTATAAATTACGGTTTATCAAATACCCCCACACTTAAGAATTTGCTTGTCCTAAAGCAAAATTCTGAACTCATAATCAAAATAAATTCTTCTCAACTTATAATTTCTATCAATAATATCTCAAAATAATCCATAGGTAATCATACATTGAAAATTCAACTGAAAGAACATCAAAGTTTCAAACATTCCAAGTTGAGCATTTTATTCTGAAAACATAGGTGTCTTCCCTCATCTAAGTAATTACCTTTAATTCAAAATATCATAGAGTTTCACATCCTCACTAAAGATTCACTCAAATCACTCGAGGTGATTAAGTACAATAAATGAGGCACTCAATAGTCAATAATGAAAAGTCATTACCATAGGCTTGCATGAAAATCAAATCTCCACCCCAATAAATTGAGATGAAAAATCAATCAAAAGTTCTATAGAGGGTTGTAACGTGGCTTTGGTTAGAGGGTGTGGTCACAAGCTTAAAGAAGGTATTAGAATCGAGATTGAAATGGAAAATTGCCTAACTAGAAAAATGACTAGTCATCAATTGCGCACAACAGAGCTTTTTCTCAGAAAATGGATTTTAACTTCTTTAGTTTAGAAGATCACTACTACTAATATGTATACATGTATTTTTTTTAAGAACAAGTCAAATTACAAAATAGAATAAAACATAGCTAAGCAACTATTCCAACTCAGATTTTGAAAAAATTAGGGATCTAATTAATTTAGGGGATTTCAACAATAATGAGTTATTGGTTAATATTGAGGGTAAATCAATGAATGGGTTGTTAGGCTCAAGGGGGTTCACTAAGGGTTTATTGTGAAGGTGGGCTTTTATGGAGTGAGTGAGTTAAACTTATGTGCCTTTATCATTTTGACATATCAAATCAAATGGTGTGGTCTTGACATGCATAATCAAGCAAGTTCTAGAATAACAATTCAATACTGACGCACTCATAATTAAAGTGGGCAGGAAAGAAAGAATAGATGCTCTAAAGGCTCAAGATCTCACAAAAATTATGGCTTTTTGATGTTTAAACTTGTGAATTCCAACTCAAGATAATACTGAAACTTATGGAAACAACCTAAAAGTTTTTAATTCTTTAAAAATCAACTTATCATGCTTGATTCTCTAATGTCTTAAAGTTTAAATAATCAATGTATAAATGCCTATGTTTTAATTCAAGACATATCAATAAAAATCATAAATTAATTAAAATTCATTCTAATAGTGATATGAGTAATTCACGTGAGAATAAGTGTAACGCCTCGTACCCGAGACCGTCGCCGGAGTCGAACACGAGGTGTTAACAGACTTAATTCATTACTTAAACAGCTCAAACAATTTATTTTTAAAATTTCCAGTTAAACTAGCAATCTGCGTCACAGTCGATTAAAAATTCATATCTCGTGTTACAAAACTTGAAATCCAATTCTGTTAATTTTCCCTAAAAATACACTCATTTATCTATTTACTAATTTTTTTTATAGAATTTTTGGTCAAGCCAATTAGTACAGTTTATTAGTTAAAGTATCCCCTGTTTCAGGGTTTGATTGTTCTAACCTCTGTGTATTACGAATCAGATATCTATCTGTACAGAATTTCAATGACTATGAAGTTTGTTTCTCTTAAAACTAGACTCAATAAGGAATCTGTACATATAAAGAATGACTTATAATTATATTTTTACAATTTATGATAAATTTTTAAAGTCAGAATAAGGGATCCAGAAATCACTCTGGCCCTGTTTCACAAAAATTCAAATATCTCATAAAATATAATTCATATACTTGTTTTTTCAATCCATATAAAAATAGACTCATTAAGATTCAATTTCATAACATACTCATCATTTAATTCCATTTCTGCTATTTTTAGTGATTTTTCAAATTTACATCACTGCTGCTGTTAGAATCTATTTTATGGTAAATTTTACCTATTTCATGGTTTCCATGGATTAGCTAGCAATTTGACATACATAACACCAAATATGATCATGATTAGTCATTCCAATGGCTAATCATTACCAAGCATTTCCATACCACTCAATAACCATATCATAAGACCATATATACAAAATGATTATAATGCTATACATGCCATACTCAAAATATACAAGCCATTATGCCAAGATGGTATACAGATAGTGTGAGCGAACCTCCGACCGTTCCCGATTTCCGAGCTGGCTTGTCAAAACTGTTCAAAGTATCCATTTCACAACACTCACCAATACGTCCCTTTCATCTCTAGTATTCCTCCATTTGAGTAGAACGTTACCCGTTGAACACATCGGAATATAATTCGGATACATGGAAAGTTTGCACATAAGTGCCACATATGTAGCCAAGCTACCATGTAACCCGCCCATAAGTGAACTCGGACTCAACTCAATGAGCTCGGGCGTTTGCATCCACAAGTGAACTCGGACTCAACTCAATGAGCTCGGATGCCTAGTTACATCTCTCGAACTCGGACTCAACTTAACGAGCTCAGACATTTGCATCCATAAGTGAACTCGGAATCAACTCAACGAGCTCGGATGCCTAGTTACATCTCTCGAACTCAGACTCAAGTCAACGAGTTTGGACATTCGCATCCATAAGTGAACTCGGACTCAACTCAACGAGCTCGGATGCCTAGTTACATCTCTCGAACTCGGACTCAACTCAACGAGTTCGGACATTCGCATCCATAAATGAACTCGGACTCAACTCAACGAGTTCGGATGCCCAAATATCCTAGTGACATGTCACTTGTATCCTAATCTATTCCTAAGGTTAAAATGGGTGTTTTCCTCGATCACACATCTTTGCCATCTTCCACGGAATATCGAAATTGATACTTCGGTGATAGTTCTTACTCATCAAGTAATTCACATAATTACATATTATTCAACAATAACCACAAAGCATAATATTTCATGATAATAATCAGCATCATATCATATAAACAACATTAAATTGCTTGAAATGACAATTATGTTACTACATTTACACATGAACTTACCTCATATGCGAAAATGGCTACTTTTACCATTTCGTCCACAACTTGGTATTTTCCCCATTTTAGCCCGAATTTTAGTTTTCCTTGCTCTATCATTTAAAATATAGTCTAATTAGGACTTACATTATTCAAATTGACCCAAAATCATATTTTGGCAAAATTAGAGTTTTGCCTCTAAACTTTTGCATATTTACACTTTTGCCCCAAAGCTTGTAAATTAAACTTCAGCCTATTTTCTTATGTTTTATGACATGCTGATCATTTTTCCCTTCTATGGAAACATCAAATTCTCACTCTAACATGTGCTTATGACTATTAGGTATTTTTACCGATTAAGCCCTTTTGCTCGTTTTCACTTAAAACCGAGTAGCACAAGTTGTCTAACATAATTTAAAACCTCATATTCTATAGCACCAATACACAAATTTCACCTATGGGTATTTTTCCAAATATAAAACCTAGGTTAAATTATTGCTAGAATAAGCTAAATCAAGTTACCGAGACTCCAAAAATGTAAAAAATCATTAAAAACGAGGTTAGAACGGACTTAAAATCGAGCTTGGAAGCTTGAAAAACCCTAGCCATGGTTTCTCCTTGATATATTCGGCCATGGGGTTGAAGATGAGCAAATTTGGATTTTAATTTTGTATTTTAATTCATTTTACCCCTAAATGACCAAAATGCCCTTACTACTAAACTTTCCAAAAATTCCATCATGTCCAATTTTTGTCCATAGACTTAGAAATTGGTAAAATTTCTATTTAAGACCTCCTGATTAATATTTCAAAACAATTTCATACTAGAAACTTCTAGAATGCAAATTTTACAAATTATTCGATTTAGTCCCTAATTTTAATTTAAGCACTTTATGCATAAAATTTCTTCACGAAATTTTCACACAATCATGCAATCATATCATAGACCTAAAAATAATCATAAAATAATTATTTCTATCTCGGATCTTGTGGTCACGAAACCACTATTCCGACTAGGCCCAAAATCAGGATAGTACAATAAAACAATATTCAGGGGTTTCTAATGGTGATATAAAAGACCCCCTACACTTAAGATGTACATTCGCCTCAATGTACAAAGATAGATATTTGAAAAAGACCGATATATAATCATAAGATAGGAAGAGAAGTGAAATTTCCTGAATGATGAATGAATTCCTCGAACTGGAGTTTTGGAGAGTAATCAGCGTGAGAGTGGAGGAGGATACTCCGGTGGTGGTAGAGGTTCATTAGTCCATAAGTCCTGCACCAAAAGAATATTATATCTGGTGGTAGCTATGGTCGTGGTCAAGCAGGACATGGCAATCGTGGAGAACCTTTCTCGGTGGAGTTTTTAGTTCCTATGTGATGATGAGCTGAGGAGCTCTTTATAACTGTGACAGAATTAGGAACTCTTTAGGAAATATAAGGAAGCATATTTACTTCTAATGGAATAGCCAAAATTGATAATTGTACAATAAAAATTATAAAATCTAATAGAAATAAGCTTAAAGAAAAAATAAAAAGTAATCTTAAAATAGAATAAAAATAAAAACATAAAATAATAAATAAAAGTTTTTAAACATCTTTATCGCTAGGTGGTTCGCGAGGTGGGGGTGGCGATGAGATGTGGAAGTGCTTACAAATCTACTGTAAAGTAGCATCTATGTTATCGAAGCGTTGAAAACACTGTTGCTCGAATCGGGCAAGGCGCTCAAAGATGTCAGCGTATGAAGCCACCGCATGAACTGGACGAGAGGGTGGTGGTGGCTGAGACGGTAGGTCCTTATGACGTGGAGGGACATCATCAGTAATGTCTTTAGGGTCTCCCTCCTCGGCTCATTGGGCGAGGCGATACTGAGGAGGGTGGGTTCCTCGGTGCTTCTCGATCATCCTCATACTAAGCATGCTTGAGATGCCTTGTGTGGACATCTAGCCAATAAGAGTAAGGAAGGATGATTGGGCTACTGTGTTGAGGAGCCCGAAGTGCCATGCTAGTGAGTCACGTAGGGGCCAATGGAGATGACCCCCCTCCGATACCGCTCCGTCTGGTGGCGAATGGCGAGGGTAATAAAGTAGGTGAGGTCGAGTACATTTCCATTTGCCATGCTCCATAGAAAGTAGGCATCGTGAGTGTTGACAACACCGGTGCTCTCTCGACGTCCTGTCAAAGTGTGTGCCAAGATGGTGTGTTGGTACCCCAATGAGGGAGAGAGAGCCGATGCTTTGGAGTGGCTCGATTTAGGGATTTTAGGTGAAGAAGATGATAAATAGTGAAGGGTATTTATAGATTTTGGGACACACGGCCAGGGGACACGCTCGTGTTCCTCAATTTTTACTTGTGTGATTCGCGAATTTTGAATTTGGGCGCATCTGAAATTTGGCCCACTCCCGTGTTCCTTGGGCGTGTGGGTGCACTTGGACGTGTCTATCTTCATTTGCTTCTCCCACACCCGTGTATGTTGGCCCACGCCCATGTTGTTTTGGTAAATTCGCCAACGGTCCTAACGCACAGCCGTGGCGACTTATCGCATCCCGTGTTGGGGAAAATTTTGCCCTGTTTTCACAAGGCCTAAGGCTCGCCTGTGTGCCTGGCCGTGTGTGCTTTAGAAAGCCTGCATTCCATGAGTCGGTTAGTATGTTAGATGTTAAAAGAAAAATTTAAAGAAATTAATGTTGTTAGTGCTCGGGTTGCCTCCCAAGAAGCACTTATTTATAGTCTAAGCTAGACTTACGTCTCTGGTGAATGGTCATGGTGGTTTGAGAAGTTTATACTCCTCATTCCTACTATGAATCTCATCAAAATAAGGTTTTAGGAGGGTATTTTTTACCTTAAAGGTGCCAAATTTTGGATGACTTACCTCGACTGTACCAAATGGGAAAATGTTAAGTACCGTAAGGGGAATTTCGTCATTTGGTTTGGCAGTGTCAATGTGAGGATCTGCGGCATCTAATGAAACTTTATCTCCAACCTTAAGTTGATTTACTAAGGCATTGAGCTTGTTCTGGCATAGTTTTGGTTTATCATGTTTTCTTGGTTTAAATGTCAGCCATTCATCTAACTCCTCGATTCGTAACCTTCGTTCTTTATGGGTAGACTCTTTGTTGTGGATTGAACATGGCTCAAGTGTGTCCTTCGAACTTATTTCCTGCAAAATCGGTTGCACTGTATGATCAGTCTTAGTAGAACAATTGTACAATCACCTTTAATTTTTGATGTGTTGTCCGGGTTGCGAGCTTGAAGGTTGATTATTTCATCTCGTACACGAAGTGTGAGTTCACCTGTGCCAACGTCAATAATTGTTCTAGCAGTTGTTAAAAAGGGCCTTCCCAAAATTAAAGGAATGTTACTGTCCTCTTCCACGTCTAAAACAACAAAATCAACTGGGAATATAAATTTGTCAATTTTAACGAGTATGTCTTCAATGATACCCCGAGGAAATCTTATAGTCTTATCTGCTAATTGAATGCTCATCCTAGTTTGTTTGGGTTTCCCTAGACCTAGTTGCTTAAACAATTTGTAAGGCATAACCTTGATACTAGCCCCTAGATCAGCCAATGCATTATTAACATCTAAACTACCAATTAAACAAGGAATTGTAAAACTCCCTGGATCTTTTAGTTTGTTGGGTAGTTTATTCTGAAGAATGGCTAAGCAAATCGCATTCAGCTCCACATGCGACCTTTCATCTAACTTTTGTATATTTGCTAGAAGCTCCTTTAAAAATTTGACTCCATTCGGCATCTGCGAAAGTGCTTCAATAAATGGTAGGTTAATATGTAGTTTCTTTAAAAGTTTAAGGAATTTACCAAATTGTTCGTCTAAGCGGTCTTTCCTTGTTGCATTAGGGTATGGCACACGAGGTTTATATTCTGTACTTACCAATTTTTGTTCGTTTTGGCCTACCTCATTCTTACATTCGCTTACCACCGGTTCTTGCCTTGGTTTTTCCACTAATCATTCCTCATCTTGAATGGCAGTTGCATTGAGTTGCTCCATTGGGTTAGATTCAGTGTTGCTTGGCAAGCTACCTTGTGGTCGTTCAGAAATCAACTTGGCGAACTGTCCAATCTGAGTTTTGAGCCCCTAGATTGATGCTTGTTGATTTTTGAGTGCCGTCTTAGTATTCTGAAAATAAGTCTCTGACAACAAGATGAATTTGGTTAGCATCTCCTCAAGGTTTGACTTTTTCTCCTGCTGGTATGGTGGTTGCTGAAAGCCTAGATGGGGTGGTGGTTTCTGATTTCCTTGGCCTCCCCATGAAAAATTTGGGTGATTCTTCCAACCTGCATTGTAAGTATTCCTATAAGGATTGTTTTGAGATCGAGGATTTTTACCCATGTAATTTAACTACTCGTTCTCCATGTTATGGTCGTAAGGTGGGTATTCTGAATTACTCGATCCACCTCCATTTACTTCGCACTGCATTATTGGGTGAACCTGTGAAGAACTAAGAAAACCATCAATTTTCTTATTCAAGAGTTCTAAATGATTAGAGAGCATGGTGATCGAATCGATGTTATAAACACTGGCTACTTTTTTTGGCTTTGTCCTCATGACTTGCCAGTGATAGTTATTCAGTGACATGTCCTCTATAATTTCATAGGCATCTTTAGGTGTTTTATTATTGATGGTTCCGCCAGTAGCTGCGTCAAACATTTGTCGAGTCAAAGGATTCAGGCCATTATGAAAAGGTTGAGCCTGTAGCCAAAGTGGTAACCCATGGTGAGGGCATCTTCGCAAAAAGTCTTTATATCTCTCCCATGCATCGTAAAGTGCTTCTAAATCCCTCTGCACAAAAGAAGAGATATCATTACGTAATCTAGTTGTTTTAGCCGGTGGAAAATATTTTAGTAAAAACTTTTCGATCATTTGTTCCCAAGTAGTGATTGACCTCCGTGGTAAGGAATTCAACCACTATTTAGCTTTGTTTCTCAAATAAAAAGGGAATAACCGATGGCGAATGGCGTCATCAGAAACACCATTAATTTTAAATGTATCGCATAGTTCCAAAAAGTTTTCCAAGTGAGCGTTGGGATCTTCGTCTTGCAAACCATCAAACTGAACAAATTGCTGTATCATTTGAATTGTGTTAGATTTCAGTTCAAAAGTATTTACAGCTACAGTAGGTCTAACTATGCTCGATTCAGTTCCTATTAAAGAAGGTTTAGCATAATCATACATAGTGTGCAGAGCAAGATTCTAATTTACTGGACTAACAGCAATCATGGGAGGTATCAGGTTTTCCTGATTTTCAGCCATCTCCTTGGTTGTGGTTTGAATATCGTCCTCTTGCTCGTTCTCTGTGTATCTTAAGCTTTGCCTTATTTCACTTTGGTTTCTGTGAACTGTGCGATCGATCTCACTGTCAAAAACTAATGGTCCTGACAGGTTTCTTCTAATCATAAACTATAAGAACCTGCCAGGAAAAGGGAAAAAGAAGAATAAGTAATAAAAATTAGAATAAAATTTAAATTGTAGCAAAATTAAATGGCTAAAGTAATAAAAATCGAGTGTTACTGATATCTTAATTCCCTGGCAATGGCGCCAAAAACTTGATACGTGATATTCGTGACAGGTTTTAAATATTTATAATGAATCGTTCTTGAAACTAACTATTATCACGATGAAGGCAAGTGTACCTATCGAACAATAGTATAGCTTTAACCAGACCGGATTATCGAACCCAAAGGAACTAAAAGTACTAGTATCAACTTTCTTTTTATTATCTAGCCTAAAAAATAAAAGGGTTTTGTTTATCTAACTAATTAATTAAACTAAGAAATCACAGAAAAGAAATTTGGGGAAAATACTTTTTGGCAAACTCGATTGATTAAGACAATACTTAAGGAAAAATCCACCTAGATTTCACTTGTTATTTGACTCTGAATTGGATGATTTATTCATTCAACTTGTTCCGTAAAGATCCCTAAGTTATATTATTATCTCTCTCGAGACTAACAACGTCTAACCCTAGTTTAAATAATTGAAATCTCTTTCTAATTAACGCCCTAGGGTTGCATTAACTCGATCTATGGATCCCCTTATTAGGTTTCATTTTAATCCGATAAAATCTTGTCACCCTATCTCTAGGCGCACAACCAACTCCACTTAATTATGACAAATTTACTCTTACACAGGGTCTATTCCTCCTCTGAATAAGAGCTTAACTTGAATCAATATCCTGGAATATCAAAACAAGAATTAAGAACACATAATTAAGAACAAGTCAAATATTTATCATATAATTCAGATAATAATAACAAGATCCGTCTTGGGTTTCATTCCCTTTAGGTATTTAGGGGTTTTAGTTCATACTAAGAAAGAAAACATCTCAAAAGAATAAAAATAACAAAACATAAGAAAACCCAAAACTCCTGAGGGAATTTGAAGGGAGATCTTCAGTCTTGATGGTGAATCCGGCTTTTGAGATGGATCAATCAGCTTTCCTTGAGAAATTCCTTGCTTTCTCCTCTGCGCCCCCCTTTTTCTCCTCCTTTAGGGTGTATTTATAGGCTTTTGGAATGCCTAAGAGCCCTCAAAAGTGGCCTTTTCCAAATAGGACTCTGCTTGGGCTCGACAGGGACACGCCCGTGTGCAAATACTTCAAGCTGTGGTCATGCCTGTTAAATAGGCATGGCCGTGTGGTCTGCCCGTGTGAGGAAGTCCAGGCCGTGTTGTAACGTCCCGTACCCGAGACCATTGCTGGAGTCGAACACGAGGTGTTAACAGACTTAATTCATTTACTTACACAGTTCATTTTAAAATTTCCAGACAAGCTGGCTAACTGCATCACAGTCACTTTAAAAATCATATCTCGAGTTCCAAAACTCGAAAACTGATTCCGTAAATTTTTCCTGAAACTAGACTCATATATTCATCCATAAATTGTTTTCTAGAATTTTTGGTAGAGCCAATTAGTACAGTTTATTAGTTAAAGTCTCCCCTGTTTCAGGGTTCGACTACTCTGACCTTCATGCTTTACAACTTTGATATCTCCCTGTACCGGGCTTAAATACTTATGCCGTTTGTTTCTAATGAAACTAGACTCAAAAAGGAATCTGTAAATATAAAGCATGACTTCTAATTATCTCTGGTTAATTTATGGTGAATTTCCAAAGTCAGAATAGGGGATCCAGGAATTGCTCTGGGCCTGTTTCACGAGAACTTAAACATCTCATAAAATACGGCTCATATGGTCGTTTCGTTTCTTTCATATGAAAATAGACTCATCAATATTCGATTAAATAATTTATTCATTATTTAATTACATTTCTAATATTTTTAGTGATTTTTCAAACTCACATCACTGCTGCTGTCAACATCTATTTTAAGGTAAATTTCACCTATTTCATAGTTTTCCATGAATCAACTAGCAATTTGACATACTTAGCACCAAATATGATCATGATTAACCATTCCAATGGCTAGTCATTACCAAGCATTTCCATACCACTCAATAACCATATATACAAAATGATTATAATGCTATGCTCAAAATATATAAGCCATTTTCGCATGGCTATCCGAATATATACATTACCAAAAGGTACTTAATTAGCAACAAAGGTCAGTCCTATACATGCCATTTTCTAAATTGAACTAAAAGAGTACCAAAAAGTGGCTTAGATAGTGTGGATGACTTTGACTTTGACACTCCCGAGTCCGATAGCTGACGAACAAAATCTATAAAACAGAGAATTAAAGAAGCAGAATAAGCATTTAATGCTTAGTAAGTTTGAGTAATGAAATTATTTACGACTAAAGTATAGCGTTCATATGACTAAATGAATAGTTGCATATACGCATATTCCCAAAATCATACTTACTTCACACCTCAACCAGTATATTCATACACAGGGGATCAAACCTAACTAAAGGCCGGAAGTTGTTAATCAATAGAGCGAATACTATCTAAAAAGGAATTAACTTTTCCGATGCATATACGAAACATACCTTATCGTTTGGATTTTATGAGCGTAACAATTGAAATTATTACAGCAAGATCGCTCATTTCTAAACCCAAGTACCTTCGGGATTTAGCCGGATATAGTAACTCGCACAAATGCCTTCGGGTCTTAGCCCGGATATATTCAATAGCACAAAAGCCTTCGGGACTTAGCCCGGATATAGCAACTCGCACAAATGCCTTCGGGACTTAGCCCGGATATAGTCAATAGCACAAATGCCTTCGGGACTTAGCCCGGATATAGTTACTAGCACAAATGCCTTCGGGACTTAGCCCGGATATCATTCGAATAATCATGCACATATATCAATAAATCATGACACATGCATAATTTATTTTCATTACTAAAGCTCAAACACAAGGCACTTATCAAACCTTACCAATTTCGGCTCAATAGCCACATACAAAGAGCATGATTTTGATTTGCTTTATAACATGATCTCTATACGTATTCGACTGCCCGTCATAAGTATAAACTACTCGCCTCAATATATAATTCAAGTAGAATCATTATATCTCCGTTTATTTGTTATGCTATATGTCATGACTTAATCAAATCATAAACTAAGTTCCATTACTCGAAAACTTACCTCGGATATTGTCGAACGATTTCAACGGTTATTCGATCACTTTTTCCTTTCCCCTATCCAACTTTGATCCTCTAAGCTCTTGAGCTAAATCAAACAATTTACTTCTCAATCAAACACAATCATACGGCATTCATATGCATTTTAGAATCAATTCATTTGAATCAATTTACCACTTAAGTCTATCACCATTTCGCTTTCAAATTTGTGTTCTTGGTAAGTCACATTAAATTACTACGAATATAACTTTAATACATGTTTATTTTCGAATGTCTCAATGACACAAGGTGTATACATAAGGCACTAACATACATATAAGTATATATATTTTAGTGATTACTTAAGCTATGCACAACCACGTATTATATACACTCTCATATTCATTATTATGAATATTGCCTAATACTTAACACAACTAAGCTAAGAATTTACCCAATATCACCTTAATTAATTTCTACTTATACATCAAAATTTCCAATACAAAGTATTTAGCACCTATGCACTTAAACCGAATTTGCAAACACCCATAAACCATGCTCGAATGCCATTTAAACACAAGTCAACAAAACTTCATGATTCCAAATCAAACCCTTAGCAAGAATGCACAATGCCGGACCCTTAGATGATCAACATCTAATTTAGACAATTTAGAACACCTAAGCGACACTTGTTCAAAACATTAAACAACTACATGTTCGGCTATTACCATAGGTGCATTAGAAATTTATACTATCAATAAGCTCAACTCCTTAGCTCCTAATCGGTACACTAAGACTGTAACATCCTGATTTTCGGATTTATTCGCGGTTTTCAATATTTTGTAAAGATTTTAAAATTTTGTATTTGGATGTGAAATTTATATTTTGAGTAGGTAAATGGGCTTATAGAAGGCCCATGTGTTGGCCAAAACCCAGTTGAATTTTTGAATTTTTGGACTTAAAAGGTGAGGGGTTCTGGCTAAGTGGCCTTAAGTGGAGTGATGGGCAAATTGCATCACAAAAAGAGCCTTAGTAAAGTGGCAAGGGTGACGCCGCTAGTCTCCTAAAAATGTGGCGTGTGGAGCTTTGAGGGAGGCATGGGATCGATTCCCTGTGTTGACAAATAGGTGCATTTATTTTTAAGTGCAGGAGGGGTAGTGTTGGAGTCCAGGTGGATTCTACTAAAGGAGAGTTTGGATTAGTCCAAACACTTCGATTAAGGAGTGATAAAGGGAGAGATTTAAGGGATTAGGAGAGAGGATAGGAGTTGGCCGAATATTGGGAATTGAAGAGGGAAAAATCGGCAGGGGGTTTTGAGGTTAGTATTTTGGCACTTAGGGTGGAGTGGTGCCGTTTTCTTTTGCTGAAACACCTTAGGGTTTTTCTTTTCTCTCTTCTTCCTCCCTAGCTGAAACTACCACCTCTCATATTCTTCTTTTTCTATTTTTTCTTCTAAACCATTCATCAATTCTACTGTTCATCAATACTTTTGCCGAAGTCGCAAAAGTCGAAATCCTGTGATCACTGCTTGTGCCAATTTCTTCAAAGCCAGGTCCTTCTATGTTCTTTGTTTTTATTAAATCTGCGGTTATCTTTTCTTAATCCTAGATACCAGACGGCAATTCTACTTCAAGGTCATAGTCTCATATCGTCATCTCCTTCACCACCCAAAAGCCGAAAGTACCATTGGTTTAGGGGCATAAAGCCGAAACTTCTTCAACCCTTGGATTCGGGTTTTACCATTGTTCTAAGGATAAATCTGCACCGGATTGCGTGGAAATCAAATAGGAGTAAGGGGTAAGTACTTATCATCTCAGATCTGTTCTTATTTTACAATGTTAGGAAAAGTCGAAATCCCTAAAAATTAGGGAGGCTGTCGATTTGAGCATAAGGCTTTAAGGGATTGTAACTGATGTTTTCTTTCAGTGATTAGAGTCTTCTTAAGCA
Organism: Gossypium hirsutum; assembly: GCF_007990345.1. Taxonomy (NCBI): domain Eukaryota; kingdom Viridiplantae; phylum Streptophyta; class Magnoliopsida; order Malvales; family Malvaceae; genus Gossypium; species Gossypium hirsutum. Next base: position 37,051,659 of record NC_053432.1, read on the forward strand.
TTGGATCGAAAGCGTGAATCATTGGGACAATCGGATTCGGAGCTAGCTATCGATTTTGGCAAAAAGGTAAGGGTTCAAAGGCTTTTTAGGGATATGGTTCGATCATGGATAAGTAAGTTTTGGGGGTTTAGTGATTATGGTTTGTAAATAAGAACTGTGCTAATCAATTGTAGGACATCGAAAGGGATCTCAGTAGCAGTCATCGCGAATCAGGTGTGTACCGAACCCCCTTTCTTAGTTCAATTCGGCAAAAGCCGAAATGCCGAAATTCTGGCATTTCATAGGCTTGTGAGTATGCGAATACTCTCAAGACATAGAGTAATTGTTAGATCTAGCACCGCAAACTGGTAAGTAAGTTTGTGTGATGTTTTAGCGTATTTCAGAAAAAGGGGCCTCGATGGGCCAAAACTGGGCCCAATGGGCTTACGGACCAATATGGGTAAGAGATGGGCAAAGTAGCATGTTAGTTAGATGGTGGAACCAAATTGCATAAAACGGCTACAAAATTCTGAAATAACGTGTGTAGTTTCGTAAGTACGAAATTACCCCTAAAGAGCATAATTACCGAAATACCCCTAGGGTTTAAAATGGCTAAACTGCATGATTGATTAATACTGTACTGTACATGATATGCTTTATTAATATCTGTTGCATGGGATTGGGGGTATTGATGGAGGAAGTATTGAAAGTGGTTCATCCACGTACTGGAGGCTTTGCCTCAACTTACTGATATTTGAGCAGCGTTGCTGCAACTATGGAGTGTAGGGCTGGATGGGTTGAGATATTCCCCACATGGAGTGTAGGGTTGGTACGGGGCAGTGTAGCGGTTGGTGGGTTGAGTAGTCTCCCCAGATGGGTTTGCATGCATTACTACTATTGTTACCTATGTTACTGAACTGGGCCTATGGGCCACACTATTATGTTAAAAAGGGCTAAGGCCTTGCTACTGTGTTCTGAAAAGGGCTTCAGTCCACTGTGTACTATTATCTGAATAGGGCTTAGGCCCAATGGGCTCGAGCTAATTTGGGCTTTGGATGGGTTTCTATATACACTGAGTTTTCCCAAACTCACCCCTTCCTCTTCCATCCTTGCAGGTGAGCCCTAGATGGTGGACTTGGAGCTGGGCGGGATTAAGAGTGGCCATGAAGATGGATTGCTGATTTTAAATAAGTTTAGCATTTAATTTGGATTATTTTTATTATGCTTAAAGTTGTAATAAGGCCGCTCTTTTTAATTAATTTTATTTTGGGGAATATTAAACCGGTTAGCACTAGGGTTCGTTTTATAAAAACTACTCGTTTTTAAAAGATCACGATGACGCGCAAAGTTTCCGCAAAGTAAATGTTATTCCAAGAAAATAAATATTTTAAGCAAACGTTTTTCAACCTTAATCATTTTCTTAAGATGGACATAACCAAACAGTTTTCTCAAAATTATACGAGATGTTAGAGTGTGGCAATGGCGGTGTGCATGTCTAGGATTGGATCCGAAGGGAGCTTGGTACTTAAGCAGTCCGACAGACTCATCTCCTCTTCTTCCTGGTTTCCTACCTGGTGCACAGCTTCCATTCACTCTAACCTACTTTTAAAAGTGTCTTTTACAACACCAACTAAGTTTTCCAACTAAGTAATACGGAATGTTTTGAACGCTTCGATGTGGCGCATCGGATCCGGTCATAACGTCTAGGCCGGGTATGGGGTGTTACATTTAGTGGTATCAGAGCCTGGTTGCAACAACTCGGCTGTGGATCGGGTCCGAAAATCTTTAAAAAAAGTTTTTTTTAAGTTTTTCGAAGATGTTCAAAGTTTTTCTATGGAACGAGGTTAAATCAATAGTTTTAAAATAAAAGTGTTTTCAAATGAAATCTTTTTATTTTCGGTAAACAAAAACATGAGTTTTTATGGACTGATAAAGAAGTGGCACATTGAATCCCCGGCACCAAGTCTGTAAGTGTTCTTTTTCTACTTTAAATATTTATATGGAACTGGACTGGAAATAATACTGTAGATAGTACTGAGCCTTAGAGATAGTGCTATTGATAAGGTAGTATTAGGGCTACAAAACTGGGACTGTAGCTAAATTTTGATTGCGCGAAAATAACTTTGAAACTCTATCTGTTCATAAGACATTCTGTAATAAACAGTGGAACCAGTAAACTAATGTCATAAAATTCGTAATCAGATAAATCGTTATGAGTACAAGGGCTACTCGAGGAAGAGGCCGTGGTCGAGGCCGAGGTAGCACTCAAACTGGATCTGCGTCATCTGAACACATACCAGCTGGCGAGGTACGTCCACCACCGGTTAATGAAAATGGGCCGTATGACCGGGCCGCAGGGGATGACGCTTTGTCTCAGGCCATGTGAGGGTTTTGGAAAGGGTGGCCGGAGCTAACGTCGGGCCCATGAATAGGGGGTCCATTTCTGAACGACTTCGGGCCAACGGAGCTGAGATTTTTAGGGGCATATCTGGAGTGACCCCAAATGTGGCTGAGTACTGGTTGGAAGCCACAGAGCGGATCATGGATGACCTGGACTGCTCAGTAGAACAGAAGTTGAAAGGGGCGGTGTCGTTGCTGCGGGATGAAGCATATCAGTGGTGGATTACTGTGAGAGAGGGTACCCCAGCTGAGAGGGTAACATGGGAGCTGTTCAAACAGACCTTTAAGGAAAAATATGTTGGAGCTAGCTATGTGGATGCACGCAGAATGGAGTTCTTGAATCTGACTCAGGGAAATAAGGCCATTGCTGAATATGAGGCAGAGTTCCTACGATTGAGTCGGTATGCTAATGGCATTGTTTCCACCAAATACGAGCGCAGTGTTCGTTTTGAGGATGGTCTCAGAGATGAGTTAAGGGTGCTCATAGCTCCGCAGAGAGAGCGAGATTTCGCTGCACTGGTAGAGAAGGCTAAGATAGCCGAGGAGGTGAAACAAACCGAACGGAAGAATCATGATAGGGATCGGAGTCAGTTCAGGAGGGATGCTGGACCAGCAGGTGCTGTAAATCGAAATGTTAAGAGAGCTAGGGTAGAGGAACCGGTTCGAGCAGTTCCGGTGAACACAAGTAGACGGCAAGCTTGTGGGGATTGCGGCAGAACGCATCAAGGAGAGTGCTGGAAGCGTTCTGGGGCTTGTCTTCGTTGTGGGTCTAAGGAGCATAGGATTAAGGATTGTCCTAGGAGGGCTACTCAGGCTCAGGTGGCCGAACAAGGGGCTGTGCGACCGGCTCAACCTGTGAGGGATGGACCACCGCTGCCAAGAGGTCGTGGACAAGGTCGCGGTGGTAATGGCCGTGGAGGTGGGGCACCTGGTAGGGGTATTGGTAACGCGGATGCTCGTCAGCCAGCTTTGGTGTATGCTGCTCGTCGCCGCGAAGAGGGTGACGCACCTGATGTCATAACTGGTACGTTTTTTATATATAGTGTACCTTATACTGCTCTGATTGACGTGGGATCAACCCACTCATATGTGGCATATAACATTTCTGGGGTACTGGGTGTGCATTCCGAGGAGACTGTATGTGGGGTGTCTGTGATAAGTCCTTTAGGTCATTCGGTTAAGGTAGAAAAACTCTTCAAGGAGGTGCCTCTGGAGATTCAAGGTAGGGTTTTCTGTGGCGATTTGATGGAGTTACCGCTTGAAGAATTTGATTTGATACTAGGGATGGATTGGTTAACCAAGCATAAGGCAACTTTGGATTGTGCAGCTAAGAGGATGGTGTTAAGGACTGTCAATGATGAAGAGGTAATGATTATTGGAGAACGGAGGGATTACTTATCCAATGTAGTATCCGCGTTGAGGGCTGAGAAACTGATGCGCAAGGGGTGCGAGGCATATCTGGCTTTGGTAAGCCAAGCTAAAACTGAGGATCTGACTGTGGAGACCATCAGAACTGTTAGGGAATTCCGGGATGTTTTTCCGGAAGAGCTTCCTGGATTACCTCCGAATCGGGAAGTCGAGTTTGGAATCGATTTGTTGCCTGGAACAGCTCCAGTATCTATTGCACCCTATAGGATGGCACCGAAGGAGTTGGTGGAACTGAAGGCTCAAATTCAAGAGTTGTTAGATAGAGGCTTCATTAGGCCTAGTGTGTCTCCTTGGGGAGCACCGGTCCTATTTGTGAAGAAAAAGGACGGAACGATGCGCATGTGCATCGATTATCGCCAGTTGAACAAATTGACGATTAAGAATAAGTATCCACTACCAAGAATTGATGATCTGTTTGATCAGCTTAAGGGAGCTTCGGTATTCACCAAAATCGATCTTCGTTCTGGATACCATCAGCTAAGGGTAAAAGAAGGGGATATTCATAAGACAGCATTTTGAACTTGATATGGACATTATGAGTTTGTGGTCATGCCGTTTGGCTGACGAACGTACCTGCAGCTTTTATGGATTTGATGAATCGAGTATTCCAACCTTACTTGGACCGGTTCGTAGTCGTCTTTATCGATGATATCCTGGTATATCTAAAACGGAGATAAAACATGATGAGCATCTCCGTATTGTGCTGCAAGTGTTAAGGGAAAATGAGCTCTATGCGAAATTCAGCAAGTGTGAATTCTGGTTGAAGGAGGTAACCTTCCTTGGGCATGTGGTCTCTGCCGAGGGGATTAAGGTGGATCCTCGTAAAATTGAAGCAATTCTGGAATGGAAGCCACCTAGGTCAGTATCGGAAATTCGGAGTTTCCTAGGGTTGGCAGGTTACTACAGAAGGTTTGTGAAGAGTTTCTCGGTAATGGCGGCACCCTTGACAAAACTCATAAGGAAATGAGTACCATTTGTCTAGACCGAGAAATAGCAAAAAGCTTTTGATCGGTTGAAAGAGGTATTGACCGAAGCGCCAGTGTTGATTCAACCGATGTCTGGGAAGGACTTTACTGTATACAGCGATGCATCGCATGTGGGGTTAGGTTGCGTACTGATGCAAGAGGGCAAGGTGGTCGCTTATGCATCACGACAGCTTAAGGCTCATGAGGTGAATTACCCTACGCATGATTTGGAGCTAGCAGCGGTGATTTTTGTGTTAAAAATTTGGAGACACTACTTATATGGGGAGAAGTGCATCATATACACAGATCATAAAAGCTTAAAGTATCTGTTGACTCAGAAGGAGTTGAACCTTAGGTAACGTAGATGGGTGGAGTTGCTTAAAGATTACGACTGCTCGATAGAGTACCACCCAGGAAAGGCTAATGTGGTGGCGGATGCATTGAGTCGAACGGTAGTTACGAATTTGAGAGCCTTATTCGCACGATTAAGTCTGTACGACGATGGAAGCTTTTTGGCAGAACTGCAAGTAAGGCCTACTTGCACTGAGCAGGTTAAGGAAAAACAGTTGAAGGACGATTCATTAGCTCTTCGGTTCCAGCAAGTTAAGAATGGTGAGAACGAGGATTTTGGGTTGAACACTGAAGGAGTTCTGTGCTTTCGTAGGAGGGTTTGTATTCCAAAGGACCCTAAATTGAGGCAGTTAATTCTAAAAGAGGCTCATGGTGGACTCTGTGCCATGCATCCTGGAGGGAATAAGTTATAACGAGACTTGCGAGAGATGTACTGGTGGCCTGGATTAAAACGAGAGGTGACTGAATTTGTTGGGAAATGTCTAACGTGCGAGCAGGTTAAGGCTGAGCACCAATTGCCTTCGGGATTACTGCAACCTGTGAAAATTTCGCTATGGAAGTGGGAAAGAGTAACAATGGACTTTGTGTGTGGGTTACCTTTGACACCCACCAAGAAAGATTCGGTGTGGGTGGTTGTGGATAGGTTAACAAAATCTGCTCATTTCATACCTGTTCGTACCGACTACTCACTGCAAAAGTTGGCCAAGTTATATGTGGCGGAGGTAGTGCGACTGCATGGGGTGCCAGTGTCGATAATTTCTGATCGAGACCCTAGGTTTACATCTCGATTTTGGCGGAAGTTGCAGGAAGCGTTGGGTACACGATTGGATTTTAGCTCCGCTTTTCACCCACAAACAGATGGACAGTCAGAAAGGGTTATTCAGGCTCTGGAGGATATGTTGAGAGGTTGTATCATTGATTTTCGTGGAAGTTCGGAGGACTACTTACCATTGGCGGAGTTTGCTTACAATAACAACTATCAAGCAAGTATTCAGATGGCTCCATATGAAGCGCTTTATGGGTGAAGATGTCGTACGCCGACGTGTTGGACAGAGTTGGGTGAACGACGAGTACTTGGACCGGAATTGGTGGCAGACACTGAAAGCAAGGTTAGGCTGATAAGGGATCGGTTAAAGGAGGCATCCGATAGACAGAAGTCGTATGCGGATCTGAAGCGCAAGGAGATTGAGTTCGCTGTTGGGGATATGGTTTTCTTGAAGGTTTCCCCTTGGAAGAAAATTTTGAGATTTGGTAGGAAGGGTAAGTTGAGCACCCGGTTTATTGGGCCTTACCGAATTGTTAAGCGGGTTGAACCAGTGGCTTATTAGCTAGAGTTACCACCAGAACTGTATCGTATCCACGACGTTTTTCATGTATCCATGCTGAGGCGGTATCGATCTGACCTAACTCATATCATACCAGTTGCAGAAATCGAGGTACAGTCAGATTTAACTTTCGAAGAGGAACCTGTGCAAATACTTGATCGTGACGTAAAGGTGTTGAGAAGGAAATCAGTTCCACTAGTGAAAGTATTTTGGAGGAACCATGGCAAGGAAGAAGCTACTTGGGAGACTGAGGAGGCTATGCATCAACAGTACCCTCAACTGTTCTAGTAAGGTAAAATTTCGAGGTCGAAATTTCTTTAAGGAGGGTAGAGTTGTAACATCCTGATTTTCGGATTTATTCGCGGTTTTCAATATTTTGTAAAGATTTTAAAATTTTGTATTTGGATGTGAAATTTATATTTTGAGTAGGTAAATGGGCTTATAGAAGGCCCATGTGTTGGCCAAAACCCAGTTGAATTTTTGAATTTTTTGACTTAAAAGGTGAAGGGTTCTGGCTAAGTGGCCTTAAGTGGAGTGATGGGAAAATTGCATCACAAAAAGAGCCTTAGTAAAGTGGCAAGGGTGACACCACTAGGCTCCTAAAAATATGGCGTGTGGAGCTTTGAGGGAGGCATGGGATCGATTCCCTGTGTTGACAAATAGGTGCATTTATTTTTAAGTGTAGGAGGGGTAGTGTTGGAGTCCAGGTGGATTCTGCTAAAGGAGAGTTTGGATTAGTCCAAACGCTTGGATTAAGGAGTGGTAAGGGGACAGATTTAAGGGATTAGAAGAGAGGATAGGAGTTGGCCGAATATTGGGAATTGAAGAGGGAAAAATCGGTAGGGGGTTTTGAGGTTAGTATTTCGGCACTTAGGGTGGAGTGGTGCCGTTTTCTTTTGCTGAAATACCTTAGGGTTTTTCTTTTCTCTCTTCTTCCTCTCTAGCCGAAACTACCCCCTCCCATATTCTTCTTTTTCTATTTTTTCTTCAAAACCATTCATCAATTCTGCTGTTCATTAATACTTTTGCCGAAGTCGCAAAAGCCGAAATCCTGTGATCACTGCTTGTGCCAACTTCTTCAAAGCCAGGTCCCTCTATGTTCTTTGTTTTTATTAAATCTACGATTATCTTTTCTTAATCCTAGATACCTGACGCCAATTCTACTTCAAGGTCATAGTCTCATATCGTCATCTCCTTCACCACCCCAAAGCTGAAAGTACCATTGGTTTAGGGGCATAAAGCCGAAACTTCTTCAACCATTGGATTCGGGTTTTACCATTGTTCTAAGGATAAATCTGCACCAGATTGCGTGGAAATCAAATAGGAGTAAGGGGTAAGTACTTATCATCTCAGATCTGTCCTTATTTTACAATGTTAGGAAAAGCCAAAATCCCTAAAAATTAGGGAGGCTGTCGATTTGAGCATAAGGCTTTAAGGGATTGTAACTGATGTTTTCTTTCGATGATTAGAGTCTTCTTAAGCGTTGGATCGAAAGCGTGAATCATTGGGACAATCGGATTCGGAGCTAGCTATCGATTTTGGCAAAAAGGTAAGGGTTCAAAGGCTTTTTAGGGATATGGTTCGATCATGGATAAGTAAGTTTTGGGGGTTTAGTGATTATGGTTTGTAAATAAGAACTGTGCTAATCAATTGTAGGACATCGAAAGGGATCTCAGTAGCAGTCGTCGCGAATCAGGTGTGTACCGAACCCCCTTTCTTAGTTCAATTCGGCAAAAGCCGAAATGCCGAAATTCTGGCATTTCATAGGCTTGTGAGTATGCGAATGCTCTCAAGACATAGAGTAATTGTTAGATCTAGCACCGCAAAGTGGTAAGTAAGTTTGTGTGATGTTTTAGCGTATTTCAGAAAAAGGGGCCTCGATGGGCCAAAACTGGGCCCAATGGGCTTACGGACCAATATGGGTAAGAGATGGGCAAAGTAGCATGTTAGTTAGATGGTGGAACCAAATTGCATAAAACGGCTAAAAATTTCTGAAATAACGTGTGTAGTTGCGTAAGTATGAAATTACCCCTAAAGAGCATAATTACCGAAATACCCCTAGGGTTTAAAATGGCTAAACTGCATGATTGATTAATACTGTACTGTACATGATATGCTTTATTAATATCTGTTGCATGGGATTGGGGGTATTGATGGAGGAAGTATTGAAAGTGGTTAATCCACGTACTGGAGGCTTTGCCTCAACTTACTGATATTTGAGCAGCGTTGCTGCAACTGTGGAGTGTAGGGCTGGATGGGTTGAGATATTCCCCACATGGAGTGTAGGGCTGGTACGGGGCAGTGTAGCGGTTTGTGGGTTGAGTAGTCTCCCCAGATGGGTTTGCATGCATTACTACTATTATTACCTATGTTACTGAACTGGGCCTATGGGCCACACTGTTATGTTAAAAAGGGCTAAGGCCTTGCTATTGTGTTTTGAAAAGGGCTTCGGTCCACTGTGTACTATTATCTGAATAGGGCTTAGGCCCAAAGGGCTCGAGCTGATTTGGGCTTTGGATGGGTTTCTATATACACTGATTTTCCCAAACTCACCCCTTCCTCTTCCATCCTTGCAGGTGAGCCCTAGATGGTGGACTTGGAGCTGGGCGGGATTAAGAGTGGCCATGAAGATGGATTGCCGATTTTAAATAAGTCTAGCATTTAATTTATATTATTTTTATTATGCTTAAAGTTGTAATAAGGCCGCTCTTTTTAATTAATTTTATTTTGGGGATTATTAAACCGGCTAGCACTAGGGTTCGTTTTATAAAAACTACTCGTTTTTAAAAGATCACGATGACGCGCAAAGTTTCCGCAAAGTAAATGTTATTCCAAGAAAATAAATATTTTAAGCAAACATTTTTCAACCTTAATCATTTTCTTAAGATGGACATAACCAAACGGTTTTCTCAAAATTATACGAGATGTTAGAGTGTGGCAATGCCGGTGTGCATGCCTAGGATTGGATCCGAAGGGAGCTTGGTACTTAAGCAGTTCGACAGACTCATCTCCTCTTCTTCCTGGTTTCCTACCTGGTGCACAGCTTCCATTCACTCTAACCTACTTTTAAAAGTGTCTTTTACAACACCAACTAAGTTTTCCAACTAAGTAATACGGAATGTTTTGAACGCTTCGATATGGCGCATCAGATCCGGTCATAACGTCTAGGCCGGGTTTGGGGTGTTCCATTTAGTGGTATCAGAGCCTGGTTGCAACAACTCGGCTGTGGATCGGGTCCGAAAATCTTTAAAAAAAAGTTTTTTTTTAAGTTTTTCAAAGATGTTCAAAGTTTTTCTATGGAACGAGGTTAAATCAATAGTTTTAAAATAAAAGTGTTTTCAAATGAAATCTTTTTATTTTCGGTAAACAAAAACATGAGTTTTTATGGACTGATAAAGAAGTGGCACATTGAATCCCTGGCACCAAGTCTGTAAGTGTTCTTTTTCTACTTTAAATATTTATATGGAACTGGACTGGAAATAATACTGTAGATAGTACTGAGCCTTAGAGATAGTGCTATTGATAAGGTAGTATTAGGGCTACAAAACTGGGACCGTAGCTAAATTGTGATTGCGCGAAAATAACTCTGAAACTCTATCTGTTCATAAGACATTCTGTAATAAACAGTGGAACCAGTAAACTAATGTCATAAAATTCGTAATCAGATAAATTGTTATGAGTACAAGGGCTACTCGAGGAAGAGGCCGTCGTCGAGGCCGAGGTAGCACTCAAGCTGGATCTGCGTCATCTGAACACATACCAGCTGGCAAGGTACGTCCACCACCGGTTAATGAAAATGGGCCGTATGACCGGGCCGCAGGGGATGACGCTTTGTCTCAGGCCATGTTGAGGGTTTTGGAAAGGGTGGCCGGAGCTAACGTCGGGCCCATGAATAGGGGGTCCATTTCTGAACGACTTCGAGCCAACGGAGCTGAGATTTTTAGGGGCATATCTGGAGTGGCCCCAAATGTGGCTGAGTACTGGTTGGTAGCCACAGAGCAGATCATGGATGACCTAGACTGCTCAGTAGAACAGAAGTTGAAAGGGGTGGTGTCGTTGCTGTGGGATGAAGCGTATCAGTGGTGGATTACTGTGAGAGAGGGTAACATGGGAGCTGTTCAAACAAACCTTTAAGGCAAAATATGTTGGAGCTAGCTATGTGGATGTACGGAGAAAGGAGTTCTTGAATCTGACTTAGGGAAATAAGACCATTGCTGAATATGAGGCGGAGTTCCTACGATTGAGTTGGTATGCTAATGGCATCGTTTCCACTGAATACGAGCGCAGTGTTCGTTTTGAGGATGGTCTCAGAGATGAGTTAAGGGTGCTCATAGCTCCGCAGAGAGAGCGAGATTTCACTGCACTGGTAGAGAAGGCTAAGATAGCCGAGGAGGTGAAACAAACTGAACGGAAGAATCGTGATAGGGATCGGAGTCGGTTAAGGAGGGATGCTGGACCAACGGGTGCTGCAAATCGAAATGTTAATAGAGCTAGGGTGTAGGAACCGGTTCGAGTAGTTCCGGTGAAAACAGGTAGACCACAAGCTTGTGGGGATTGCGGCAGAACGCATCAAGGAGAGTGCTGGAAGCGTTCTGGGGCTTGTCTTCGTTGTGGGTCTAAGGAGCATAGGATTAAGGATTGTCCTAGGAGGGCCACTCAGGCTCAGGTGGCCGAACAAGGGGCTGTGCGACCGGCTCAACCTGTGAGGGATGGACCGCCGATGCCAAGAGGTCATGGACAAGGCCGCGGTGGTAATGGCCGTGGATGTGGTGCACCTGGCAGGGGTATTGGTAACGCGGATGCTCGTCAGCCAGCTTTGGTGTATGCTGCTCGTCGCCGCGAAGAGGGTGACGCACCTGATGTCATAACTGGTACGTTTTTTATATATAGTGTATCTTATACTACTCTGATTGACGTGGGATCAACCCACTCATATGTGGCATATAACATTTCTAGGGTACTGGGTGTGCATTCCGAGGAGACTGTATGTGGGGTGTCTGTGGTAAGTCCTTTAGGTCATTCGGTTAAGGTAGAGAAACTCTTCAAAGAGGTGCCTCTGGAGATTCAAGGCAGGGTTTTCTGTGGCGATTTGATGGAGTTACCGCTTGAAGAATTCGATTTGATACTAGGGATGGGTTGGTTGACCAAGCATAAGGCAACTTTGGATTGTGCAGCTAAGAGGATGGTGTTAAGGACTGTCAATGATGAAGAGGTAATGATTATTGGAGAACGGAGGGATTACTTATCCAATGTAGTATCGGTGTTGAGGGTTGAGAAACTGATGCGCAAGGGGTGCGAGGCATATCTGGCTTTGGTAAGCCAAGCTGAAACTGAGGATCTGACTGTGGAGACCATCAGAACTGTTAGGGAATTCCGGGATGTTTTTTCGGAAGAGCTTCCTGGATTACCTCCGAATCGGGAAGTCGAGTTTGGAATCGATTTGTTGCCTGGAACAGCTCCAATATCTATTGCACCCTATAGGATGGCACCGAAGGAGTTGGTGGAACTGAAGGCTCAAATTCAAGAGTTGTTAGATAGAGGCTTCATTAGGCCTAGTGTGTCTCCTTGGGGAGTACCGGTCCTGTTTGTGAAGAAAAAGGACGGAACGCTGCGCATGTGCAGCGATTATTGCCAGTTGAACAAACTGACGATTAAGAATAAGTATCCACTACCAAGAATTGACGATCTGTTTGATCAGCTTAGGGGAGCTTCGGTATTCTCCAAAATCGATTTTCGTTCTGGATACCATCAGCTAAGGGTAAAAGAAGGGGATATTCATAACACAGTATTTTGACCTTGATATGGACATTATGAGTTTGTGGTCATGCCGTTTGGGCTGACGAACGCACCTGCAGCTTTTGTGGATCTGATGAATTGAGTATTCCAACCTTACTTGGACCGGTTCGTAGTCGTCTTTATCGACGATATCCTGGTATATCTGAAACGGAGATGAAACATGATGAGCATCTCCGTATTGTGCTGCAAGTGTTAAGGGAAAAGGAGCTCTATGCGAAATTCAGCAAGTGTGAATTCTGGTTGAAGGAGGTAGCCTTCCTTGGGCATGTGGTCTCTGCCGAGGGGATTAAGGTGGATCCTCGTAAAATTGAAGCAATTCTGGAATGGAAGCCACATAGGTCAGTATCGGAAATTCAGAGTTTCCTAGGGTTGGCAGGTTACTACAGAAGGTTTGTGAAGGGTTTCTCGGTAATGGCGGCACCCTTGACAAAACTCATAAGGAAAGGAGTACCATTTGTCTGGACCGAGAAATAGCAAAACGCTTTTGATCGGTTGAAAGAGGTATTGACCGAAGCACCAGTGTTGATTCAACCAGTGTCTGGGAAGGACTTTACTGTATACAGCGATGCGTCGCATGTGGGGTTAGGTTGCGTACTGATGCAAGAGGGCAAGGTGGTCGCTTATGCATCGCGATAGCTTAAGGCTCATGAGGTGAATTACCCTACGCATGATTTGGAGCTAGCAGCGGTGATTTTTGCGTTAAAAATTTGGAGACGCTACTTATATGGGGAGAAGTGCATCATATACACAGATCATAAAAGCTTAAAGTATTTGTTGACTCAGAAGGAGTTGAACCTTAGGTAACGTAGATGGGTGGAGTTGCTTAAAGATTACGACTGCTCAATAGAGTACCACCCAGGAAAGGCTAATGTGGTGGCGGATGCATTGAGTCGAAGGGTAGTTACGGATTTGAGAGCCTTATTCGCACGATTAAGTCTGTACGACAATGGAAGCTTGTTGGCAGAACTGCAAGTAAGGCCTACTTGGACTGAGCAGGTTAAGGAAAAACAGTTGAAGGACGATTCATTAGCTCTTCGGTTCCAGCAAGTTAAGAATGGTGAGAACGAGGATTTTGGGTTGAACACTGAAGGAGTTCTGTGCTTTCGTGGGAGGGTTTGTATTCCAAAGGACCCTGAATTGAGGCAGTTAATTCTAAAAGAGGCTCATGGTGGACTCTGTGCCATGCATCCTGGAGGGAATAAGTTATATCGAGACTTGCGAGAGATGTACTGATGGCCCGGATTAAAACGAGAGGTGACTGAATTTGTTGGGAAATGTCTGACGTGCCAGCAGGTTAAGGCTGAGCACCAATTGCCTTCGGGATTACTGCAACCTGTGAAAATTCCGCTATGGAAGTGGGAAAGAGTAACAATGGACTTTGTGTGTGGGTTACCTTTGACACCCACCAAGAAAGATTCGGTGTGGGTGGTTGTGGATAGGTTAACAAAATTTGTTCATTTCATACCTGTTCGTACCGACTACTCACTGCAAAAGTTGGCCAAGTTATATGTGGCGGAGGTAGTGCGACTGCATGGGGTGCCAGTGTCGATAATTTCTGATCGAGACCCTAGGTTTACATCTCGATTTTGGCAAAAGTTGCAGGAAGCGTTGGGTACACGATTGGATTTTAGCACCGCTTTTCATCCACAGACAGATGGACAGTCAGAAAGGGTTATTCAGGTTCTGGAGGATACGTTGAGAGGTTGTATCATTGATTTCCGTGGAAGTTGGGAGGACTACTTACCATTGGTGGAGTTTGCTTACAATAACAGCTATCAAGAAAGTATTCAGATGGCTCCATATGAAGCGCTTTATGGGCGAAGATGTCGTACACCGACGTGTTGGACAGAGTTGGGTGAACGACGAGTACTTGGACCGAAATTGGTGGCAGACACTGAAAGCAAGGTTAGGCTGATAAGGGATCGGTTAAAGGAGGCATCTGATAGACAGAAGTCGTATGCGGATCTGAAGCGCAAGGAGATTGAGTTCGCTGCTGGGGATATGGTTTTCTTGAAGGTTTCCCCTTGGAAGAAAATTTTGAGATTTGGTAAGAAGGGTAAGTTGAGCCCCCGGTTTATTGGGCCTTACTGAATTGTTAAGTGGGTTGAACCAGTGGCTTATCAGCTAGAGTTACCACCAGAACTGTATCGTATCCACGACGTTTTTCATGTATCCATGCTGAGGCGGTATCGATCTGACCTAACTCATATCATACCAGTTGCAGAAATCGAGGTACAGTCAGATTTAACTTTCGAAGAGGAACCTGTGCAAATACTTGATCGTGACGTCAAGGTGTTGAGAAGGAAATCAGTTCCACTAGTGAAAGTATTTTGGAGGAACCATGGCAAGGAAGAAGCTACTTGGGAGACTGAGGAGGCTATGCATCAACAGTACCCTCAACTGTTCTAGTAAGGTAAAATTTCGAGGTCGAAATTTCTTTAAGGAGGGTAGAGTTGTAACATCCTGATTTTCGGATTTATTCGCGGTTTTCAATATTTTGTAAAGATTTTAAAATTTTGTATTTGGATGTGAAATTTATATTTTGAGTAGGTAAATGGGCTTATAGAAGGCCCATGTGTTGGCCAAAACCTAGTTGAATTTTTGAATTTTTGGACTTAAAAGGTGAGGGGTTCTAGCTAAGTTGCCTTAAGTGAAGTGATGGGAAAATTGCATCACAAAAAGAGCCTTACTAAAGTGGCAAGGGTGACATCACTAGGCTCCTAAAAATGTGGCGTGTGGAGCTTTGAGGGAGGCATGGGATCGATTCCCTGTGTTGACAAATAGGTGCATTTATTTTTAAGTGCAGGAGGGGTAGTGTTGGAGTCCAGGTGGATTCTACTAAAGGAGAGTTTGGATTAGTCCAAACGCTTAGATTAAGGAGTGATAAGGGGAGAGATTTAAGGGATTAGGAGAGAGGATAGGAGTTGGCCGAATATTGGGAATTGAAGAGGGAAAAATCGGTAGGGGGTTTTGAGGTTAGTATTTCGGCACTTAGGGTGGAGTGGTGCCGTTTTCTTTTGCTGAAACACCTTAGGGTTTTTCTTTTCTCTCTTCTTCCTCTCTAGCCGAAACTACCACCTCCCATATTCTTCTTTTTCTATTTTTTCTTTAAAACCATTCATCAATTCTGCTGTTCATCAATACTTTTGCCGAAGTCGCAAAAGCCGAAATCCTGTGATCACTGCTTGTGCCAATTTCTTCAAAGCCAGGTCCTTCTATGTTCTTTGTTTTTATTAAATCTGCGGTTATCTTTTCTTAATCCTAGATACCTGACGGCAATTCTACTTCAAGGTCATAGTCTCATATCGTCATCTCCTTCACCACCCAAAAGCCGAAAGTACCATTGGTTTAGGGGCTTATGGCCGAAACTTCTTCAACCCTTGGATTCGGGTTTTACCATTGTTCTAAGGATAAATCTGCACTGGATTGCGTGGAAATCAAATAGGAGTAAGGGGTAAGTACTTATCATCTCAGATCTGTTCTTATTTTACGATGTTAGGAAAAGCCGAAATCCCTAAAAATTAGGGAGGCTGTCGATTTGAGCATAAGGCTTTAAGGGATTGTAACTGATGTTTTCTTTCGGTGATTAGAGTCTTCTTAAGCATTGGATCGAAAGCGTGAATCATTGGGACAATCGGATTCGGAGCTAGCTATCGATTTTGGCAAAAAGGTAAGGGTTCAAAGGCTTTTTAGGGATATGGTTCGATCATGGATAAGTAAGTTTTGGGGGTTTAGTGATTATGGTTTGTAAATAAGATCTGTGCTAATCAATTGTAGGACATCGAAAGGGATCTCAGTAGCAGTCGTCGCGAATCAGGTGTGTACCGAACCCCCTTTCTTAGTTCAATTCGGCGAAAGCCGAAATCCTGAAATTTTGGCATTTCATAGGCTTGTGAGTATGCGAATGCTCTCAATACATAGAGTAATTGTTAGATCTAGCACCGCAAAGTGGTAAGTAAGTTTGTGTGATGTTTTAGCGTATTTCAGAAAAAGGGGCCTCGATGGGCCAAAACTGGGCCCAATGGGCTTACGGACCAATATGGGTAAGAGATGGGAAAAGTAGCATGTTAGTTAGATGGTGGAACCAAATTGCATAAAACGGCTAAAAAATTTTGAAATAACGTGTGTAGTTGCGTAAGTACGAAATTACCCCTAAAGAGCATAATTACCGAAATACCCCTAGGGTTTAAAATGGCTAAACTGCATGATTGATTAATACTGTACTGTACATGATATGCTTTATTAATATCTGTTGCATGGGATTGGGGGTATTGATGGAGGAAGTATTGAAAGTGGTTCATCCACGTACTGGAGGCTTTGCCTCAACTTACTGATATTTGAGCAGCGTTGCTGCAACTGTAGAGTGTAGGGCTGGATGGGTTGAGATATTCCCCACATGGAGTGTAGGGCTGGTACGTGGCAGTGTAGCGGTTGGTGGGTTGAGTAGTCTCCCCAGATGGGTTTTCATGCATTACTACTATTTTTACCTATGTTACTGAACTAGGCCTATGGGCCACACTGTTATGTTAAAAAGGGCTAAGGCCTTGCTACTGTGTTCTGAAAAGGGCTTCGGTCCACTGTGTACTGTTATCTGAATAGGGCTTAGGCCCAATGGGCTCGAGCTGATTTGGGCTTTGGATGGGTTTCTGTATACACTGAGTTTTCCCAAACTCACCCCTTCCTCTTCCATCCTTGCAGGTGAGCCCTAGATGGTGGACTTGGAGCTGGGCGGGATTCAGAGTGGCCATGAAGATGGATTGCCGATTTTAAATAAGTTTAGCATTTAATTTGGATTATTTTTATTATGCTTAAAGTTGTAATAAGGCCGCTCTTTTTAATTAATTTTATTTTGGGGATTATTAAACCGGTTAGCACTAGGGTTCGTTTTATAAAAACTACTCGTTTTTAAAAGATCACGATGACGCGCAAAGTTTCCGCAAAGTAAATGTTTTTCCAAGAAAACAAATATTTTAAGCAAACGTTTTTCAACCTTAATCATTTTCTTAAGATGGACATAACCAAACGGTTTTCTCAAAATTATACGAGATGTTAGAGTGTGGCAATGGCGGTGTGCATGTCTAGGATTGGATCCGAAGGGAGCTTGGTACTTAAGCAGTCCGACGAACTCACCTCCTCTTCTTCCTGGTTTCCTACCTGGTGCACAGCTTCCATTCACTCTAACCTACTTTTAAAAGTGTCTTTTACAACACGAACTAAGTTTTCCAACTAAGTAATATGGAATGTTTTGAACGCTTCGATGTGGCGCATCAGATCTGGTCATAACGTCTAGGCCGGGTTTGGGGTGTTACAAAGACCATCTTAACTTATTTCTCATCTTGTTAACAAAAACATAGTAAAGCAAGTCTTTATACACAATTATTATCAATTCATCCATCCACTAGGGACATAGCCTAATGTTCAATAACAAACTCCTCCTTTATCAAATACATATTCGGTAAGAACATGGTAACTTATACTACATCAAATTTAAGCATATAAATTACTCAAACACAATCAAATTCACATTCGGTCTTGGTACATAATAAGGCAGCTGATTTTTTTCCCTTAGCACCCAATGCTCACTTATAATTATTTGTATAGTTCAAACACTCATCTACCATTGTTCATCTAAATTTAGCATGAAACAACAACCATCACCCTTATTAATTACCATAGTCGAAAGCCCTAATCATTCCCACAATAAAAAATTTAACATGGGTTACTAAAATAACTTGGTATGTCATTCAAGATTAACCAAAATTTCAAGAATTAACATAACTTCTTACCTTAATGTTAACTTAAGGTGACCGAATGCCTTTCTCCCATCTTCCTCTTTACATTCGGCCAAGAAGAAAGAAAATGCAAGCTTTGTTTTCATCACCCTTCATTTCCTTATTTCAATTACTTTTTTATATATTATAAAATATAAAGCTACTAACTAATAATTAATACATATTATATGTATATAACCCATCATGGCCGGCCACTACTTATCATAAGTGGAAATTTGACATGCAAACCCATTGTTTTTATAACATGAACTAATAGATCCTTATAGATTAACCTATCACATTTCAAAAGTGTCACACATGAGTCCTATTATCTAAATTCACATGCCATCGACTAAATCGAAGCTTAAAACTTTCACACATTCATATTCACATATTTTAGACAATAAATATCATATTCAAATACTTCGGTGACTCGGTTTAGCGGTCTTGAAACCGCTTTCCGACTAAGGTCAATTTAGGGCTGTCACAACTCTCCCCCACTTAAGAAATTTTCGTCCCCGAAAATCTTACTGGTAAATAGGTTTAGGTATCGTTCTTTCATAGAGTTCTCGGTTTCCCAAGTAGCTTCTTCGACCCCGTGTTTGAGCCATAACACCTTTACTAACGGAACCCTTTTTGTTTCGCAACCCTTTCACTTCACGAGCTAGGATAAGAATCGGTTCTTCTTCATAACTCATATCGGCTTGAATTTCAACCTCGGAGGGATTTATTATGTGTGAAGGATCAGATCTGTAATGTCGAAGCATCGAAACATGAAAAACGTTGTGAATCCTTTCAAGTTCAGGGGGTAAAATCAACCTATATGCAACTGGACCAACTCGTTCGAAGATTTCATATGGCCCAATGAACCTCGGACTCAATTTACCCTTACGGCCAAATCTGAGTATCTTTTTCCAAGGTGAAACCTTAAGAAACATTTTATCTCCCACTTGATACTCAATGTCTTTTCGTTTCAAATTCGCATACGACTTCTGACGATCTGAAGCTGTCTTCAGACTTTCACGAATTATTTTTACTTTCTGTTCAGCATCTTTAATCAAATCAACCCCGAAGATTTTATTTTCACTACGCTCGGTCCAAAACAACGGTGTACGGCATTTACGACCATACAAAGCCTCGTAGGGTGCCATCTTAATACTTGACTGAAAACTATTGTTGTAAGCGAATTCAATCAAAGGTAAATACTGCTCCCATGAACCACTAAACTCAAGGATGCAACATCTCAACATATCCTCGAGTATCTGAATTATTCGTTCAGATTGACCATCAGTCTGGGGATGGAATGCGGTGCTAAAATGCAACTTGGTACCTAAAGCTTCTTGCAATTTCTTCCAAAATCGCGAGGTGAATCTCGGATCTCTATCCGAAATAATAGAAATAGGTACCCCTTGTAATCTTACAATCTGAGAAACATACAATTCAGCTAGTTTATCCAGTGAATAATCCGTAATAAAATGAGTCGACTTAGTCAGTCTATCAACAACAACCCAAATCGCATCTTTCTTACTTGCCGACAATGGCAACCCAGATACAAAATCCATCGTGACTCGATCCCATTTCCATTCAGGTATCATGATTGGCTGAAGTAAACCTGTAGGCACTTGATGTTCCGCTTTCACTTGTTGACATATTAAACACTTCGAAACAAAATCGAAAATGTCTCATTTCATGCCATGCCACCAAAACTGACGTCTCAGATCGTTGTACATTTTCGTACTCCCCGGGTGAATTGACATTCGGCTACAATGAGCTTCGTTCAGAATTGTCGAAATAAGTTCTGAATTTCTTGGAACACACAAACGACTTCTGAACCTCAAACAATCGTCACCATCAATTTGAAACTCTGATTCCTTATTCGAAACACATTCAACCCGTTTTGCAACCAATTCATCATTGACTTTCTGAGCTTCACAAATTTGATGAATCAACAATGGTTTGGCCTTTAACTCTGCTACTAACACATTGTCGGATAGAATAGACAAGTATGCATTCATCGCTCGTAAAGCAAACAGTGCTTTACGACTTAAAGCATCCGCAACCACATTAGCCTTTCTCGGGTGATAGTCAATGACAAGCTCATAATCTTTTAATAACTCAAGCCAACGTCTTTGTCGCAGATTCAAGTCTCTTTGAGTCATCAAATATTTGAGACTTTTGTGATCCGCATATACATGGCACTTCTCACCAAATAAGTAATGTCGCCATATTTTCAAAGCGAATACGATGGCAACTAGTTCGAGATCATGGGTTGGATAATTTTTCTCATGTGGCTTCAATTGTCTCGACGCATAAGCTACAACTCGACCTTCTTGCATCAATACACAACCCAACCCAAGTAAGGATGCATCACTGTAAATGACAAACTCCTTGCCTGATTCGGGCTGCACTAGTACTGGAGCTTCAGTCAAATAAGTTTTCAGTTGATCGAAACTTTTCTGACACTTTTCTGTCCATTCAAACTTAACATCTTTCTGGAGTAGTTTCTTTATTAGTGTGGCTATCATCGAGAAACCTTTTACAAAGCGTCTGTAGTAACCGGCAAGTCCCAAAAAGCTCCAAACTTCAGTAATATTTCTCGAAGGCTTCCAGTTAAGTATGGCCGAAATTTTGCTCGGATCAACTCGAATACCCGATGCAGATACCACATGACCCAAGAAGCTAACCTCTCTTAACCAGAACTCACACTTACTAAACTTAGCATATAACTGCTCATCTCGTAAAATCTGCAACACTAATCCTAGGTGTTCAGCATGATCGGTTTCATTTCTCGAATAGACCAAGATATCATCGATAAACACGACTACAAATCGATCCAAATACGGTCTGAAGATCCGATTCATCAAATCCATAAATACTGTCGGGCATTAGTGAGCCCAAACGGCATCACTAAAAACTCGTAGTGACCGTATCTCGTTCTGAAAGCAGTTTTGGGTATATTTGAGTCTCGAACTCGCAACTGATAATAACCCGATCTCAAATCTATGTTTGAAAACACTGAGGCTCCCTTTAGTTGATCAAACAAATCATCAATACGTGGTAACGGATATTTATTCTTTATTGTCACTTTATTCAGCTGACGATAGTCGATGCACAACCTCATGTTTTCGTCCTTCTTTTTCACAAACAATACTAGTGCACCCCAAGGTGAGAAACTTGGTCGAGCGAAACCTCTATCCATCAACTCTTGCAACTGAGCTTTCAATTCATTTAATTCCGTTGGTGCCATACGATACGGAGCTATCGAAATCGGTGTAGTCCCAGGTACAAGTTCGATGCCAAACTCTACCTCCCGAATAGGTGGTAACCCCAGTAATTCTTCGGGAAAAACATCCGGATATTCACAAATCACTGGTACCGATTCAAGTTTCTTTTTTGATTCTTTATTATCAAGTACGTATGCAAGATATGCTTCACACCCCTTTCTCACATATTTTTGAGCTAACATCGAGGATATTATTGTTGGCAATCCATTCAAAACAGTAGACTCAACTCGGATTATCTCATTATTTGCACACCTCAAATCAGTAGTCTTACTTTTGCAATTCACTATTGCATCATGTACGGTCAACCAATCCAAACCGAGAATAACATCGAATTCATCAAACGGTAAAAGCATCAAATCGGCCGGAAAGCAGGAACCTCTGATTACTAGGGGACATTTCTTACACACTTTGTCAACCAGTACATAACTGTAACACCCCGTACCTGAGACCGTTTCTGGAGTCGAACACGAGGTGCTAACCGACTTAATTCATTTACTTTTACAGTCCATTTTAAAAATTTCCAGGCAGTTGGCTAACTGCGTCACTGTCACCTTAAAAATCATATCTTGATTTCTAAAACTAAAAAATCAGTTTCGTAATTTTTCCATGAAACTAGACTCATATTTCCATCTACATATTTTTTCTAGAATTTTTGGTCAGGCCAATTAGTACAGTTTATTAGTTAAAATATCCCCTGTTACAGGGTGCGACTACACTGACCTTCATGCATTACGATTTGGATATCTCCCTGTACAGAGCTTCGATATTGATGCTGTTTGTTTCTATAGAAACTAGACTCAAAAATGAATCTATACATATATGGCATGACTTCTAAATGTCTCTGGTTAATTTATAATGAATTTCCAAAGTCAGATCAGGGGATCCAGAAACCGTTCTGACCCTATCTCACGAAAACTTTATCATCTCATAATATACTGTTCATATGAACGTTTCGTTACTTTCCTATGAAAATAGATTCATCAAGGTTCGATTACATAATTTATTCACTATTTAATTCCATTCCTACTATTTTTAGCGATTTTTCACATCCACATCACTGCTGCTGCCAGCATCTATTTTTAAGGTAAACTTTACCTATTTCATGATCCTTCATGGATCAACTAGAGTTTGTCATACATATATCAAAAGTGATCATGAATAACCATTCCCATGGCTAACCATTGCCAACATTTCCATACCTCTCGACGGACAACATACAAAACGACTATAATGCTATGATCAAAGTATATTTAAGCCATTTTCGCATGGCTATCCAAATTTACACAATACCGAAGGGTTCATGACCAACAACAAAAGGGTGGTCCTAAACATGCCATTTCAAAGTTCAACCAAAAGTATACCAAAAGGAGCTTTGATAGTGTGGGCGACTTTGACTTCAAAATCCCGAGTCCGATAGCCGAATTTTCTAAGTCAAGATAAATCCTTCAATATGCTTACCTATGGCCGAACAAACACATCAACCTATGTACTCATTCATGTGGCCGAATATGCATGTTTACGTTGAGGCCAAATATATACTTAATACCACACACAAATGGCATACATTTTACTAACTAATGCATTACATATTATAACTCAATACGCATCCATCATTTACTCCATAACCGAAACACCATCATATGAAAATATATACCTTGAGATATTATATATGTCATGCCAATACATCATGTGCAAACATATATATATATGTGTAAGAGCCGAATCACAAGGTTGATTATAACCAAACATAAACATAAATCCAAAACACAAATCTTACCTACCATGCAATAAGCATAAATCATACTTATGGATATACCATGGCCGAATACATCACAACACCTTACCATTTCAATTTTGATCATGGTTAAACAAAGAACTTAATGTCTCATTCAAAAATGCTAAAAAGAAAATCCAAGAGTTAATCAATCCACCATCACATGTATCATTAACAAGCTTCACATTTAGCATGCAATGACATTAACACAAAATCCACCTTGGCCGAATATCATCCCTATGACATAGCAAAGATTTGAACCATGGCTAATTAGAACTCAAGCTAGCAACTAAAAACATGCATGAATCTCATGGCACAACATCAACATACCTTAATCTAGATACAAGTATGGCCGAACCTCCTCCTAATCCTCTTCCAAACCAAACATGAAGCAAGGACTCATTCCTTCTTCCTTAGAATTTTCGGCCAAGGATGAACCAAAGGATGAACACTTTTTTTTTTGTTTTTCTTTCCTTCAACTCACGGCAATGGGGGGACAATCACACACATCCTTTCTTTTTTTTTGTTTCTCATCCTACTAACACTAATATTTTATTGCCCATGCTCTTTATTTTATTAATCCTTACATAATGCATTACCCCAACATGTTTATGACATGTTTTTAGCCATAACATCTTGTCCACCCATGCTCATGGCCGGCCACTACATATTAGGGGGGAAAATTGACATGTAAGTCCTCTCTTTTGATTACATGCACTATTAGGTCCTTGTAGATTAGCCTATCACATTTCAAAAATGTCACCCATAAGTCCTTTTGACTAAATTCACATGCAATTTACTAAATCGAAGCCTAAAACTTTCACACCTTCATAATCACATATTTTAGACAATAAATATCACATTCAAATAATTTGGTGACTCGGTTTAGCGGTCCCAAAACCGCTTTCCGACTAGGGTCACTTTAGGGCTGTCACAATAACGACCCAAGGGGTTTGACACCCGAACTACGAACTCAGTAGACTCAATAGGTAAAGTCTTACTGGATGCTAAAGTCTCACATACATATGAATGAGTAGAACTAGGGTCAATCAATGAAATCACATTAGTATCAAAGAGAGTGAAAGTACCGGTAATAACATCTGGCGTGGAAGCATCCTCTCGTGCACGTATAGCATAAGCTCTAGCAGGTGCACGAGCCTCAGATCTGGTTGTAGCGTCTCTAGATCCTCTCTGACCACCACTAGGATTTCCCGTATTTCTAGATGGTCTACCTCGAGCAGTAGTAGCACCCGGTTTCCCACTCTGATTTACATTCGATTCAGACAATCTCGGGCAATCTTTAATAAAGTGGTCAGCTGATTCGCACTTGTAACAGGAGCAGTCATGGAATCTACAACTCCCCGAATGCCATTTACCACAATACTAGCACTCCGTTCTGTCTCGACGATCATTTCCAGCACTGGCGACCAAAGTGACTCGTGTACTCGCAGGGGGTCGATCACGATCTCGTCTAGAAAAGCCCGAAGTGTCTCTAGATCGGCCTAAATCATCTCTAAATTTCTTCGATGACTGTTGAAAGGGTTTTCCCAAAGATCTCTTACGAAACTCCTTTGCTCCCATATCAGCTTTTCTTTTCTCCTTACTGAGCTCTTCGGCTTTGCAAGCTCGCTCGACAAGTACCACAAATTCTCTGATTTCTAAAATGCCAACATACAGCTTTATATCATCGTTCAGTCCATCTTCGAAACGTTTACACATCACAGCTTCTGAAGAAATGCATTCTCGCGCGTACCGGCTAAGCCTTACAAACATTCATTCATAGTCAGTAACCGACATGGACCCTTGTTTAAGTTCAAGAAATTTTTTCCATTTTTAATCAATGAATCTCTGGCTGATATACTTTTTTTGAAACTCGGTTTGGAAAAACTCCCAAGTTACTTGCTCTCTGGGCACAACAGAAACCAACGTCCAATAGTAGGCAGAATCACGTAGCAAGGAGATAGTACACTTTAGGCATTCATCGGGTGTGCAAGATAGTTCATCAAGTACCCGAATAGTGTTGTCCAACCAAAATTCAGCTTGCTCGGCATCGTCGCTGTCTGTAGCTTTAAATTCAGTAGCCCCGTGTTTTCAGATTCTTTCAACCGGGGGCTTATTTAACCTTATCTGGTCAGTTACCGGAGGTATCACAGGTGCAGGGGTTGTATTAGTCGGAAATAAGGGTTGTGGAACAGCCGTATTAGTTCGAATATACTGATTAAACCATTCATTCATCATGCTATAAAAAGCCTATCTAGTTTCATCATTCTGATTACTAGCAATAGGCTGAGAGTCCACCGGCGCTGTCCCTTGTGCGGGAGCAGGCGCTACACTCTTAAGATCATCAGCTACCGCTCGGTTGGGATCGGGATCCATTACTATAAGTAAACACATTTTTAACTGTCAGAAATCACCACACTATCAAATAAACACACAATGGCATGTATAGTTAGACCCGAACGTAGTACGGTAGTCCTAGAATCGACTAAACCGTAGCTCTGATACCAATAAAATTGCAACGGCCCGTACCCAAGACCGTTGCCAGAGTCGAACACGAGGTGTTAACAGACTTAATTCATTTACTTACACAGTTCATTTTAAAATTTCCAGACAAGCTGGCTAACTGCATCACAGTCACTTTAAAAATCATATCTCGAGTTCCAAAACTCGAAAACCGATTCCGTAAATTTTTCCTGAAACTAGACTCATATAGTCATCTATAATTTTTTTCTAGAATTTTTGGTCGAGCCAATTAGTACATTTTATTAGTTAAAGTCTCCCCTGTTTTAGGGTTCGACTACTCTGACCTTCATGCTTTTCGACTTTGATATCTCCCTGTACAGGGCTTTAATACTTATTCCTTTTGTTTCTAATGAAACTAGACTCAAAAAGAAATCTGTACATATAAAGAATGACTTCTAATTATCTCTGGTTAATTTATGGTGAATTTCCAAAGTCAGAACAGGGGATCCAGAAATCGCTCTGGGCTTGTTTCACGAGAACTTAAACATCTCATAAAATACAGCTCATATGGTTGTTTCGTTTCTTTCATATAAAAATAGACTCATCAAGATTCGATTAAATAATTTATTCATTATTTAATTACATTTCTACTATTTTTAGTGATTTTTCAAACTCACATCACTGCTGCTGTCAGCATCTATTTTAAGGAAAATTTCACCTATTTCATAGTTTTCCTTGAATCAACTAGCAATTTGACATACTTAGCACCAAATATGATCATGATTAACCATTCCAATGGCTAGTCATTACCAAGCATTTCCATACCACTCAATAACCATATATACAAAATGATTATAATGCTATGCTCAAAATATATAAGCCATTTTCGCATGGCTATCCGAATATATACATTACCAAAAGGTAGTTAATTAGCAACAAAGGTCAGTCCTATACATGCCATTTTCAAAATTGAACTAAAAGAGTACCAAAAAGTGGCTTAGATAGTGTGGATGACTTCGACTTTGACACTCCCGAGTCCGATAGCTGACGAACAAAATCTATAAAACAGAGAATTAAAGAAGCAGAATAAGCATTTAATGCTTAGTAAGTTTGAGTAATGAAATTATTTATGACTAAAGTATAGCGTTCATATGACTAAATGAATAGTTGCATATACGCATATCCCCAAAATCATACTTACTTCACACCTCAACCAGTATATTCATACACAGGGGATCAAACCTAGCTAAAGGCCGGAAGTTGTTAATCAATAGAGCGAATACTATCTAAAAAGGAATTAACTTTTCCGATGCATATATGAAACATACCTTATCGTTTGGATTTTATGAGCATAACAATTGAAATTATTACAGCAAGATCGCTCATTTCCAAACCCAAGTACCTTCGGGATTTAGCCGGATATAGCAACTCGCACAAATGCCTTCGGGTCTTAGCCCGGATATAGTCAATAGCACAAAAGCCTTCGGGACTTAGCCCGGATATAGCAACTCGCACAAATGCCTTCGGGACTTAGCCCGGATATAGTCAATAGCACAAATGCCTTCGGGACTTAGCCCGGATATAGTTACTAGCACAAATGCCTTCGGGACTTAGCCCGGATATTATTCGAATAATCATGCACATATATCAATAAATTATGACACAACCATATTTCATTTTCATTACTAAAGCTCAAACACAAGACACTTATCAAACCTTACCAATTTCGGCTCAATAGCCACATACAAAGAGCATGATTTTGATTTACTTTATAACATGATCTCTATACGTATTCGGCTGCCCGTCATAAGTATAAACTACTCGCCTCAATATATAATTCAAGTAGAATCATTATATCTCCGTTTATTTGTTATGCTATATGTCATGACTTAATCAAATCATAAACTAAGTTCCATTACTCGAAAACTTACCTCGGATATTGTCGAACGATTTCAACGGCTATTCGATCACTTTTTCCTTTCCCCTATCCAACTTTGATCCTCTAAGCTCTTGAGCTAAATCAAACAATTTAGTTCTCAATCAAACACAATCATACGGCATTCATATACATTTTAGAATCAATTCATTTGAATCAATTTACCACTTAAGTCTATCACCATTTCGCTTTCAAATTTGTGTTCTTGGTAAGTCACATTAAATTACTACGAATATAACTTTAATACATGTTTATTTTCGAATGTCTCAATGACACAAGGTGTATACATAAGGCACTAACATACATATAAGTATATATATTTTAGTCGATTACTTAAGTTATGCACAACCACGTATTTATATACACTCTCATATTCATTATTATGAATATTGCCGAATACTTAACACAACTAAGCTAAGAATTTACCCAATATCACCTTAATTAATTTCTACTTATACATCAAAATTTGCAATACAAAGTATTTAGCACCTATGCACTTAAACCGAATTTGCAAACACCCATAAACCAT
The DNA here is from genome assembly GCF_007990345.1 of Gossypium hirsutum. Taxonomy (NCBI): domain Eukaryota; kingdom Viridiplantae; phylum Streptophyta; class Magnoliopsida; order Malvales; family Malvaceae; genus Gossypium; species Gossypium hirsutum. Next base: position 37,079,660 of record NC_053432.1, read on the forward strand.
GCCCGAATGCCATTTAAACACAAGTCAACAAAACTTCATGATTCCAAATCAAACCCTTAGCAAGAATGCACAACGCTGAACCCTTAGATGATTAACATCTAATTTAGACAATTTAGAACACCTAAACGGCACTTGTTCAAAACATTAAACAACTACATGTTCGGCTATTACCATAGGTGCATTAGAAATTTATACTATCAATAAGCTCAACTCCTTAGCTCCTAATCGGTACACTAAGACCATCTTAACTTATTTCTCATCTTGTTAACAAAAACATAGTAAAGCAAGTCTTTATACACAATTATTATCAATTCATCCATCCACTAGGGACATAGCCTAATGTTCAATAACAAACTCCTCCTTTATCAAATACATATTCGGTAAGAACATGGTAACTTATACTACATCAAATTTAAGCATATAAATTACTCAAACACAATCAAATTCACATTCAGTCTTGGTACATAATAAGGTAGCCGATTCTTTTCCCTTAGCACCCAATGCTCACTTATGATTATTTGTATAGTTCAAACACTCATCTACCATTGTTCATCTAAATTTAGCATAACAACCATCACCCTTATTAATTACCATAGCCGAAAGCCCTAATCATTCCCACAATCAAAAATTCAACATGGGTTACTAAAATAACTTGGTATCTCATTCAAGATTAACCAAAATTTCAAGAATTAACATAACTTCTTACCTTAATGTTAACTTAAGGTGACCAAATGCCTTTCTCCCATCTTCCTCTTTACATTCGGCCAAGAAGAAAGAAAATGCAAGCTTTGTTTTCATCACCCTTCATTTCCTTATTTCAATTACTTTTTTTTTATGTTATAAAATATAAAGCTACTAACTAATAATTAATACATATTATATGTATATAACCCATCATGGTCGGCCACTACTTATCATAAGTGGAAATTTGACATGCAAACCCATTGTTTTTATAACATGAACTAATAGATCCTTATAGATTAACCTATCACATTTAAAAAGTGTCACACATGAGTCCTATTATCTAAATTCACATGCCATCGACTAAATCGAAGCTTAAAACTTTCACACATTCATATTCACATATTTTAGACAATAAATATCATATTCAAATACTTCGGTGACTCAGTTTAGCGGTCCCGAAACCGCTTTCTGACTAAGGTCAATTTAGGGCTGTCACACGTGTTGATTTCGTACATTGGCCCATTTCCTCCATTTTTGGCCCTTTTCTCGTTCCTTTTAGTCTCCTATGCTCACCTAAGTATAAAACATGAAATTAAGGCATTAGGAGCATCGAATTCACGAAATCTAAGGAAAAATCATCCATAAAATGTGCTAAGCATAGGATAAAATATGTATAAATTACGGTTTATCACCTTTTATTTGTTAGAAGCTCCTTTAAGAATTTCGCATATGTAGGCATCTACGGTATAGCTTCAACAAAAGGTAAGTTAATATGCAGTTGTTTAAAAAGTTCAAGAAATTTACTGAATTGTGCATCCATGCAGTCTTTCTTCAACTTTGCTGGGTATGGGATTGGTGGTTTATATTCTCTTGGCACTAAGTTGTCATTGTTTTTGGGTTCAACCTGCTTTCTATCAACTTCTTGTGGTGGCTTTTTTTCAGATTCAGCTAACACTTTCTCACTCCTTAGTGTAACTGCTTTCACGTGCTCTTTTGTGTTGGGTTCAGTGTTACTTGGCAGGCTACTTTGTAGTCGTTCGGAAATCAACTTGGCGAGCTATCCAATCTGAGTTTCAAGCCCCTGGATTGATGCTTGTTGATTTTTGAGTGTCATCTCAATATTCTAAAAATGAGTTTCTGACACCGAGATGAATTGGTTAGCATCTCCTCAAGGTTCAGCTTTTTCTCCTGCTAGTACGGTGGTTGCTGAAAGCCTGGAGGGGGTGGTAGTCTTTGATTTCCTTAGCCTCCCCATGAAAAATTTGGGTAGTTCCTCCAACTTGATTGTTTTGAGATCGAGGATTATTACCCATGTAATTTAACTACCCATTCTCCATGTTGTGGCCATAAGGTGGGTATTCTAAACTGCTTGATCCACCTCCACATCCTTCGCACTGCATTACTAGGTGAACCTATGAAGAACAAAGAAAACCATCAATTTTCTTATTCAAGAGTTATACCAGATTAGAGAGCATGGTGATCGAATCAACATTATAAACACCAGCTGTTTTTGTTGGCTTTGTCGTCATGACTTGCCACTGATAGTTATTCAGTGACATCTCCTCTATAAATTCATAAGCATCTTCAGTTGTCTTATTATTGATGGTTCCGCCAGCAGCTGCGTCAACCATCTGCCAAGTCGAAGGGTTCAGGCTATTGTGAAACGTTTAGACCTGTAGCCAGAGTGGTAACCCATGGTGAAGGCATCTATTCAAAAGGTCCTTATATCTCTCCTATGCATCGTAAAGTGTTTCTAAATCCATCTGTATAAAAGAAGAGATATCATTACATAATTTAGCTGTTTTAACCGGCGGAAAATATTTTAATAAAAAACTTTTCAATCATTTGTTCCCAAATAGTGATTGACCCCCGTGGCAACAAGTTCAACCACTATTTATCATTATTCCTCAACGAAAAAGGGAATAACTGAAGGCGAATGGTGTCATCAGAAACGCCATTAATTTTAAATGTATCACATAGTTCCAAAAAGTTTGACAAGTGAGCGCTGGGATCTTCGTCCTGCAAACCATCAAACTGAACAAATGGTTGGATCATTGAAATGATATTAGGTTTCAGTTCAAAATTATTTGCAGCAATAGCAAGTCTAACTATGCTCGATTCAGTTCCTGTTAAAGAAAGTTTAGCATAATCATACAGAGTGTGCGGAGCAGGATTCTGACTAATAGCAATCGCAGGAGGTAGTGGATTTTCTTGGTTTTTAACCATCTCCTCGGTTATGGTGAAGTATCATCCTCTTGCTCTTCTGTGTATCGTAAGCTTCGCCTTATTTCTCTTCAGTTTTTACGAATTGTGCGATCGATCTCACTATCAAGCAGTAATGGTCCTGATGGGTTTCTTCTGGTCATAAACTAGAAAAACCTGTCAGAAGAAAATAAATGAAGAATTAGAAAAGAAAATAAAAATTCAAATTGAAATAAAGTAAAATGGCTAAAGTAATAAAAATCAAGTGTTCCTAATATCCTAGTTCCCCGGCAACGGCGCCAAAAACTTGGTACGTGATATTCATGACAGCTTTTAAAGATTTATGAAACAATCGTTCTTGAGACTAACTTATTATCACGATTAAGGCAAGTGTACCTATCGAACAGTAGCATAGTTTAGCAAGACCGGATTGTCGAACCCAAAGGGACTAGGAGTACTAGTTTTTACTTCCTTTTTATTATCTAGCCTAGAAATTAAGAGGTTTGGTTATCTAAACTAATTACTAACTAAGAATGCATAGAAAGAAAATTTGGGAAAATACTTTTGGGAAAATTCGATTGATTAAGAAAATACCTAAGGAAAAATCCACCTAGACTTCACTTGTTATTTGACTCTGAATCAGACGATTTATTCATTTGACTTGATCCATAGAAATCCCTAAGTTATGTTATTATCTCTCTCGATACTAATAACGTCTAACCCTAGGTTGAATAATTGAAATCTCTTTCTAATTAACACTCTAGAATTGCATTAACTCGATCTATGGATTCCCTTATTAGGTTTCACCCTAATCCGGCAAAATCTTATCACCCTATCTCTAGGCGTGCAATCAACTCCGCTTAATTATGACAAATTTAATCTTAGACAGGATCTATTCCTCCTCTGAATAAGAGCTTAAATTGAATCAATATCCTGGAATATCAAAACAAGAATTAAGAACACATAATTAAGAACAAGTCAAATATTTATCATACAATTCAGATAATAATAGCAAGATTCGCCTTAGGTTTCATTCCCCTTAGGTATTTAGTGATTTCAGTTCATATTTATGAAAGAAAACATCTCAAAAGCATAAAGATAACAAAACATAAGAAAACCTAAAACTCCTGAAAGAACTTGAAGGGAGATCTTCATTCTTGATGATGAATTCGACTTCTGAGATAGATCAATTGACTTTCCTTGAGTAATTCCTTGCTTCCTACCCTCCGTCCCCTTTTTAAGTACCTTCTCAGGTGTTTAAATAGGCTTTAGAATGCTAAAGAGCCCCTAAAATTGGCCTTTTTTGAATAAGGTTTTACCTGGGCTCAGCAGGGACATGCCCGTGTGCGATTACTCCAGCCCGTGGTCAAGGCTGTTGAACAGGCACGAGCATGTAGTATACTCGTGTAAGTTGTGATTCAATCCTGCCAAAGGGACACGACCATGTGACACACCTGTGTGAGAAAGTCCAGGCCGTGTTGATTTCCCACGTGGGTCCAATTTCTCCGTTTTTGGCCCGTTTCTTGCTCTTTTTACTCTCCTATGCTCACCTAAGTATAAAACATGAAATTAAAGGATTAGAAGCTTCGAATTCACCAATTCTAAGGAGAAACCATCCATAAATGTGCTAAGCATGGGATAAAAATATGTATAAATTATGGTTTATCATGTATAATATTATGACATGTTGCATGATGCATTGCATGGGGATGGGTTTTTATATGATTGGAGGAAGTGTACTGTACTGGCAGCTCTACTGCAAATCACTGATGGCTCTAAGCCTATTATATTGGCAGCTCTACTACAAATACTGTTTAGTGCCGCAACCGGTGCTATTTTGGAGTGTAGGGATGGGTGGGTTGATTTTATCCCCACATGGAGTGTAAGGCTGGACAGAGTGGAGTGTAGAGCCTGGTTGGGTAGGGCTTGCATAATGTTCAAACTGTTACTGTTGCATGACTATTTTTTTACTGAAATGGGCTACAGCCCACACTGATACTGTTACTGTAATGGGCTAATGCCTTAACTGAAACTGAACTGTTACTCATACGGGCTTAAGCCCAGACTATTTTGTTCACTGTATGATTGACTATTTGTTTATTAATGGATTACACACTGATTTTTCATAAACTCATCCTTCTGCTTATCTTTGCAGGTAACCCTTAGACGAATTGATGCTATGATGGACTCAAAAGTGACCACACAACCGCTCATGCTTTCATTCTTGCCTCTTTATTTAAGTAATTTAATTTGGGTATTTTTTTGTAATAAGGCCTCTTTAAAGTTTTACCTTTTAATTTGGGATTTTTACTTGCATTTACATAAACTGCTAATTGTAGGAAAAAGACGGGTTTTCAAAAAGGTAATTGTTTTTCAAAAACACCACGTTCACGCAATATATTTTAAAAGCTTCCGCAACAAACAATATTTTTAAGAGTAATAACAATTTTAATATGATTAGCATTTTGCTAAACAACTTAAGTTTTATACTAAATGATCCTCTATGAAAACACATGAAGAGGTTAAATATTTAGTAAGAGTTTTCATCGATATAACACTTTACGAAAAACAACCAATGTGACATCGCCAGAGGATGATCCCAAGAGAGCAGAATTCTGGTTAGAGAATACAATCAGAGTTTTCATCGAACTGTCCTGTTCACTGACCAAGTGTGTTAAAGCGTGGTATCGTTATTGAAATATATGACTTACCAGTGGTGGAACATGTTGATTTCCGTAGTGCCAAGAGAGCAGATCACTTGGGAATTCTTTCAAACCGAGTTCCGAAAGAAATACATTAGTCAAAGGTTTCTGGATCAAAAATGTAAAGATTTTTTTGAGCTCAAATAGGGTCGTATGTCTGTAATAGAGTACGAGCGGGAATTTGTCAAATTCAGTAAATATGCTCAAGAATTATTCCGACCGAGACTACCATGTGTAAAAAATTTGAAGAAGAGTTAAATGAAGGCATAAAGCTACTAGTTGGAATTCTTGAGCTGAAAGAATTCGTTGTATTGGTTGATCGAGCACATAAACCCGAAAAGCTGAGTAAAAAGAAAAGACATGCTGATTTCGATGCTAGAGACTCGAGCAAGATATTGACTGGAAAGTCATATTAGTCAACATCAAAGAGATCAAAAGAACATCACAATTTTTCTACAGCTTCAGTAGGGTACTCTAGTAGAGATAGAGGCAATCGTTGCTCGAGTCCCAAACCTCAGGCTACATCTATAGCAAGTGTGGGTAGTGTCAGAGATGTTTGGCCCGATGTAAGCACTATAAAAGGCCACATTGTGGTGAGTGTCGATTAAAGAATGAATTGTATTTCAAGTGTGGTTCCTTAGACCACTATCTTAGAGATTGCCCAAAGAAATCCAAGAAAGAGAGAGTCCAGACTACGAGGCCAAGTAACACTACTGGAAGAGGTAGACTGCCCTGAGATCCAAGGCACGAGCACCAGCTAGGGCTTATGCTATTCACGCGCGAGAGGATGCTTCTACGCCAAATCTTATTGCCAGTACTTTCTCTATTTTTGATCCTGATGTTACTACTTTGATTGTAACACCCCCAATCTGTATTCGACGTCGGGACAAGGTTCGAGGCATTACCGGACTTAATCACAATCAAACATATATTTTCGAGCCATAAAGTTTCTTCTAAATAAAAACCATTCATATATAAGCACAATGTCTCTAATACGAACTTACAAGGCCCAAAACATACTTTGGAAGTGGTTCGAGACTAAACCAAAACTTTAGAAAATTTCACATCACTTAGAAAATTTTCCACTAAACAGGGGTCACATGCCCGTGTGGATATGAGACACACCGGTGTGGGCAGGCCGTGTGGTCACACAAGCCCATGTCCCTAACCCGTGTAACTCTCTATTTGTCACCCAAGAACAACTTGAAGACACATGGCCAAGTCCAGCCCGTGTGCTCGGTCGTGTGGTCAAATTAAAATTTATGATTTTTCATAAAATAGGTGAAGGCTTCACACGCCTAGGTCACATGCCCGTGCCTGTAGCCGTCGTCTACATGGCTGAGACACACGCCCGTATCCCTACCCATGTGCTCAATTCTGAGCACTCTGGTTCTCAAAATTAAGATGTAGGGGACACACAACCTAAACACATGCCCATGGGGCAAGCCGTGTGTCACACATGGCCTAGACACACGCCCATCTATCTAACCAAGTGGACAAAACTAAGGCTATTTATCAAGCCATTTTGCCACCCTTTAATGCACACACCTACACAACACAACATAGCACCAATCCAAGCACATATATACAACCAAATCAGCTACAACCAAGATATCAACACATCATTCACATGCTACCATCTATCATACACAAACAACATATACTCATCAATTCAAATATGTAAATTCCTAAATCCATGAAAGGCATCTTCATATAAATTTCTTATGCCAATAGTAGCCAATTTCAAGTGGCCTTATACAAAATGAAATTTCAACCAGTATAAGCCAACACATTTTTCCAAATCAATTATAACACATAACAAAATGACCAAGTCCCCTATACATGCCATAACTCAAAATGTTGACATCATTGGTACCAAAATAATTGTTGATAGTGTGAGTGGATCTCTGACGGTCTCCAATCCCTAAGCTAGCTAGGTGACACTATAAGATAAGGGAAAGGAAGGGGAGTAAGCTATAAAGCTTAGTAAGTTCCTATGCAAATGATAAACATTATATCCACTCAATAATCATACACCTAACATGATGAAATATGGTGTGAATGTCATTAAAATCTTATAGTCATAACTTACTCAATTACAACCTTACCAAGGGTTCATCACATATCGAGCTCATTACGAATGAGTTTTACGTACATACCTGTACGAACTCGCAACATAACCATAGTCTTTCTCAACTTTGACTTTCCTGTTGAACACTCGGAATATTAACGGATACTCAAAAATCTTGCACATAAATGCCATACATGTAGCCAAAGCTACCTCACATCTCATACTAGATATAGGCTCATTTTCGAGCTACTCACGGGCCTACTCACACAAGCTGTCAGTGAGAACGTAGCTACAAAATGCTGCTCACACAAGCTGTCAGGTATCCACAACACATGCCGGACTATCCAGCCACTGGTAGGACGTACAAGGCCAGCACCCAGATCACATAAACACATGGGTTCCTAGTGACGTGTCACTCATATCCTATTCTATTTCTAAGGCACAATGGGAGTTCTCGTTTGTCGAAACTTTGTCGAATACGTCCAAAGAGTCAATCACAATTCATACAATATTAAATCATTTAAAACATAAATATAACAATGCATTATTTACATATGAACTTACCTCAGTACAAAAATTGTAGAATTGGACCTAATCGTCAAACACTTTGTTTTTTTCCCAATCTATGTCCGAACCTCTTTTTCTTGATCTATAATGACAAATTTAACTTATTTAATACATACACCGTTCAATTTAGTCCAAAAATCATATTATGGAAAAGTTACATTTTTCCCTAATATTTCACATCTTTACAATTTAGTCCCTAAGCTCGTAAAATGATTTTCATTCAATTTCTTCATTACCCAAGCCTAGTCGAACTATATACATGCTTATAGTAGCCCACATTTTCCACTTAATCACACTTTTACTACTTATTTTATAACTTTTAAAATAGGTTATTTTTTACATTTTTACCTAAAATCACTTAGCAAAAGTCGTTTATCTAACACCAAATATGCATTTTCTACCATTAGACATCAAAATACACAAATATCTATCATGGGTCAAACCCTAGACCTAATCATACCTCAATTTAGTGCTAGAAATAGGTAGACTGAGTTACAACGACTTAAAAAATGTAAAGAGCATTAAAAACGGGGCAAGAACGGACATACAATCGAGCTTGAAAGTTGGCCAAAACCCTAGTTATAGAGACCCTTCAATTTTCAGCACTAAGGGATGAAATTAGAAAGATGAACATCTTTTATTTTAGTTATTTTGGCTTTATTTACCAAATGACCAAAATGCCCTTCATGCATAACTTTAAAATTTCACCCTACCATGTCCATTTTTGTCCACTATCTTAAAAAATGGTCTAGTTACCATATAAGGACCTTCAATTTAAAATTTCATAGCAATTAGACACCTCTAGCATATAGAACTCAAGTTTTGCACTTTTTGAAATTTAGTCCTTTTTGCCAAATTAAGTGCTCAAACGTCAAAAATTTTTAACGAAAATTTCACAGAATTATTCCATTAAATTGTAGACCATAAAAATATAAGGAAAACAACTTTTTCTGCATCAAATTTGTGGTCCCGACACCATTGCTCCGACTAGGCCCAAAGTCGGGTTGTTACAACTCTCCCACCTTTAGGGTTTTTCGTCCCCAAAAATCTTACCGAAAAATAGGTTTGGGTACTATTTTCTCATAGCTTCTTCATGTTTCCACGTAGCCTCTTTGACCCCATGTTGTTACCATAAAAATTTCACTAGGGCTATACTTTTATTTCTTAACAATTTAACTTCCCTAGCTAAAATCTTGGTCGATTCTTCACCATACGTTATATCTGGTCGAATCTCAACCTCTGTTGGTGAAATCACGTGTGAGGGGTCATAACGGTATCGTTTACAACATTGACACATGAAACACATTATGAATCCTTTCCAACTCTATCGGTAATGCTAACTAATATGCCGCTGACCCTATTCTTTCTGTGACAGCCCAAAATTTACCCTAGTCGGGAAGTGGTTTCGGGACCACAAGACCGAGTCGTAAAAATAATTACTTGCTATATTCTATGCTTATTATGTGTGAACATGAGTATGTGGAAGTTTCACTCCCTAATTTTACCAATTGCATGAGAAATTATTAATTGGGATCAATTTGAGACATTGTAAAAATATGATAGTCTAATTCAAATGGTCTATTAGTTCATGTACCAAAAAGAGTGGTTTTGCATGTCAAATTGCCCAAAAGATGATGGGTGGCCGGCCAAGGAGTGATGGTGCTCCACTTATTCCAATTTATTATGTTTTGTTTAGTTAACAAATGACTTAAAATAATTATAATAAAATGGAATAAAAGAGAAAAAGGGAAGAGGAGTGTTCATAGTCTTCTCCACCTTGCCAAAACCGAAACCAAAGAAGAGAAAAAGGAAAATTCTCCTTTAGGCAATTCGGCACTACATCTTGCTAGTAGGAGGTAAGTTTTGAAGTGTTAGTTAAATCTTCTTATATGTTTAAGTCAATTTGTGAATGTATTTTGACAATATTAAGAAGGATTCAAACTTTTATGATGGTTGGACACTAAACCGTGTATCAAAGTGCTAGAATTAGTAGTTGTTTACATGTATTATTGAATGAGTAGAAGATAGAAAGGGGGTTTAGATGGAAGGTTCATTTGATTTATTTTTGTCCTTGTATGAGAAGAGGTTCATTGTTAAGGCCGAATGAGCATGCTAGATTAGTTGAAAAAAAAATGTTCATGCTATGAGGTAATTTGAATAATTGACCGAAACATGGAAGGAAGGGCAAGATTTATAAATTATGTTTTAGGGTGAAAGGTATAATGAAAGTTGTATTAAGTTTAATGTGCATACTTTGGTCTAAGTGTGGAGGAGTATTCGGCTAAGATAGTTGAATGTGGGTGTTGCCGATTTTTAAATGTAGATTATGGGAGTAGCTATAATGGGCATTAAGATGTTGAACTTAAGAAATTAGAAGTAAATGAACTTGATAGTATCTAAGAGATAGAGGTGATAGATTAATGTTGCACATTCGGCTATGGTTAGGCATGTTGATGACCTTATCTTGATTTAGATAATTAGGCATAAAAGGGTGGTAAAGGGGATGGAATTGTTGAATGATTAGTTGGGTAACAAAAGAGGCATTCGGCCATCTCTTGAGAGCTTGTGTGATGTTGGGTTTAAAATTAGCAAAGGTAACTTACCTAATGCATGTGCATGTGTGATTAGATTTTTTTGATGACATGATAGTTGCATGAGGTTATTAGCCGAATATACTAACATACATATACATGTGAAATTGGATTGTAAATATTTAGCAAGGTGGTTAAACTAGTTAAATTATTGATTTAGCTCAAGGAGTTAAAGGAGGTGAATCGAGCAAAGGCAAAGAAAAGGTTATCGAGTAGCCGAGTTGGAACCGTCTTACCCAACACGAGGTAAGTCATTAAGCATGTAGTTGGTGTTATTTCAATGGTCATAATGTTATGTATTGATGCTGAATGGAATGAATAAATGTACATATATATATATATGCATGTACGTATGTGATGATGAAATTGTTGAATGAAAGAAAAGAGGTAAGATGTAATGAGTTGTTGATCTCGGCACTAAACGTGCGGGATAACCATTTATGACCATGAGATTGGTGCTAAGTGCGCGGGATTAAATTGTACAGCACTAAGTGTGCGATTCGACTATGTTGCACTAAGTGTGCGAAATGAATATGATGCACTAAGTGTGCGAATTGACCATGCGGCACTAAGTGTGCGAGTCTGACTATGTAGCACTAAGTGTGCGATTTGATTACGTGGCACTAAGTGTACGAGTTGATTATATAGCACTGAGTGTGCGGGCTCAATGTACATTCGTGAATCATTATGGACACTATGTGTGCGACACTATTGAGTCGATCGCGGACAGCGGATCGGGTAAGTGTCTTGAGTACATGGCTAATATGTGCTATGCTTATACTTGGTGTTGAGCTCGGTAAGTTGAACCTATGTGACAACTATACTTGAAGTCACGTACATAAAAATTTGTCGTAGGATGGGTGAAAGGCCGTTTTGTTGTTTGATTGTAACGAAAATAAATTGATTTATGAAAATGCTTCAATGTCCTATTGATGAGTATATGAATTGTGAATGCATGAATTGATATGAAATTGAATCGGTAGGTTGGAGGAACTATGGCATGGTTCGGTATGGATGGAGTAAATTGTCTCATTCCATTTTGTTCCTCTTGTGATAATGTTATTGATGTATAGTAGAGCATTGCTTATGACTTACTGAGTTATAAACTCACCCGGTGTTTCCTTGTCACCCATTATAGGTTGCTTGGACTCATCAATTTTTGCGGGGTCGGGCCGTCATCGAAGTCATCACACCGGATAGCAAGTTTTGGTACTTTCTTCTTAGTGTGCTTAGAAGATCATTTTGGCATGTATAAGCTAGTACGTTGTGTTAGAATTATGGCATGTAAACTTTAAGCCATGCGAAAATGGCACGAATGTTCGATTGAGTTGGATCAAGGGTAGGCATGAAATGGACCTAGTTACTTTCGTAACAGATGCTGGCAGCAGCAGTGTCATGAGATTGAAAAATCACTAAAAATAGTAGGAGTGGAATTAATTGATGAATAAATTATGTAATCGAAGCTCGATGAGTCTGCTTTCATGAGGAAGTAACGAAAAGATCATATGGGCAGTATATTAAGAGATAATCAGATTTTTGTGGGACAGGGCCAGAACGGTTTCTGGATTCCCTGCTCCGACTTTGGAAATTCATTATAAATTAACCAGAGATAATTAGGGGTCGTACCATATATGTACAGATTCCTCTCTGAGTCTAGTTTTCATAGAAACAAACGGCACCAGTATTGAAACCCCGTGCATGGAGATATTCAAGTCGTAATGGGCAAAGGTCAGTGTAGTCGACCCCTGCAACTTGGAGAACTTTGACTAATAAACTGTACTAATTGGCCTGACCAAAAATTCTAGAAAAAAATAAATAGATGGGCACATGAGTCTAGTTTCTAGGAAAAATTACGAAACTGATTTTCGAGTTACGAAACTCAAGATATGATTTTTAAAACGACTAGTACACAGATTGGGCAGTGTCTGGAAAATAAATTTTGTAAGGGGTTAAAGCCAGTTAACACCTCGTGTTCGACTCCGGTGTTGGTTTCGGGTTCGGGGTGTTACACTTTCAGTAACCTCATACGGCCCAATGAAATGTGGACTTAACTGGCCTTTACAGCCAAATCTCAGAATCCTCTTCCACGGAGATACTTTCAGAAATGCTTTATCACCAATCTGAAACTCTATTCTTTTCTTTTCAAATCTGCGTACGATTTTTTTCGCTCTGAAGCAACTTTCAAGAAATCATGGATGACCTTTACTTTCTCTTCGATTTCTTTAACCAAATCAACCCTGTGAATCTGTCTCTCACTAAGCTCTGTCCAATACAACAGAGTTCGACACTTACGGCTATACAATGCTTTATACGGTACCATTTTTATACTCAACTGAAAACTATTGTTATAAGAAATTCGACCAAAGGTAGATATCTTTCCCAACTACCTTTGAATTCTAGAACACAACATCGGAGCATATCTTCAAGAATCTAAATTACTCTTTCGGATTGACCATCGGTTTGTAAATGAAAAGCTGTACTAAAAATTTAACTTCGTACCCAAAGCCTTTTGCAATTTCTTCCAAAATCTCGAAGTAAACCTCGGATCTCTATCCAAAATAATAGAAATAGGCACTCCGTGCTATCTCACAATCTCAGAACTGTACAATTCAGCTAATTTATCAAGTGAGTAGTTAGTATGTACTGGTATAAAATGAGCCAATTTTGTCAATCTATCGACAACAACCCAGGCGGCATCTTTCTTTTTCGAAGTCAAAGGCAAACCTGTTACGAAGTCCATCATAATCCTATCCCATTTCCACTTGAGTACCATCATTGGCTAAACTAAACCCGAAGGCATTTAGTGTTCGATTTTTACTTGTTGACAAACCGACATCTCAAAACAAACTCCGAAATATCTCATTTCATACTTGTCCACCAATACAATTTCTTTAAATCATTATACATTTTTGTACTTCTTGGATGAACTGATAAACAACCACTATGTGCCTCGTGTAAAATTTTTTAAATAAGTTCATCATTTTTGGTACACATACTCTATCCTGAAACATCAAACAATCATCTAAACTGATCTGCAAGTTTGTATCACTACCTGACTCACACTGAGCTCTTTTGACTTGTAATTCACTATCATTTTTCTGAGCTTCAAAAATTTACTAAATAAATACCTATCCAACACTCAACTCGGCCAAAATTGAACCATTATTGGACAAAGTCAATCTTGTACTCATATCTCTTAAAGCAAATAAGGACTTTCTACTCAAGGCATCTGTGACTACATTTGCCTTTCTCGGATGATAGTCAATCACTAGTTCATAATCCTTCAGTAACTCGAGCTGTCTCTGTTGTTGCAAGTTTAGATCTTTCTGAGTCATAAAATATTTTAAACTCTTATGTTCAGTAAAATATGGCATTTCTCACCGTACAAATGATGACGCTAAATTTTCAAAGAAAAAATGATGGCGGCCAATTCCAAATCGTACGTCGGATAATTCTTCGTATGCGGTTTCAACTGTCTCGAGGCATAACCTACCACTTTGCCCTCTTGCATCAATACACAACCCAAACAATTCAATGGCGCATCACTATAAATTACAAATTATTTTCCCGATTCAGGTTGTACTAAAACCTGTGCTTCAGTCAGTAATGCTTTCAATTTCTGAAAACTTTGCTGACATTTTTCAAACCATTCAAATTTAACCTCTTTTTGCAACAACTTGGTCATTGGAGTCGTAATCATCGAAAATCCCTTATAACTTCAGATACATTCCTCGGTGATTTCTAATCAACAATTGTTGAAATCTTACTTGAATACCATCACCTGAAACAATATGTCCCAAAAATCTGACTTCTCGGAGCCAAAACTCACTTTTACTAAATTTAGCAAATAACTGCTTAACATGCTTGGACTCATCTCGAGAATAAATTAGAATATCATCGATGAACACAACCACAAACTTATCTAAATATGGTCAGAAAATTATATTTATCAAGTACATAAAAATGGCAGGAGCATTAGTTAATCCGAAAGGCATAACAAGAAATTCATAATGCCCATACCTCATCCTAAAAGTAGTCTTCGGCACGTCTGACTCTTTAACTCTCAACTGATAGTAGCTAGACCTTAAATCAATCTTCGAGAATATTGTTGCTCCTTTCAACTGATCAAACAAGCCATCAATCCTCGACAAAGGATAATTGTTCTCTATTGTAACCTTGTTGAGTTGACGATAATCAATGCAGAATCTTATAGATTCATCTTTCTTCTTTTCAAATAACACTAGAGCACCCCAAGGAGAAAAACTAGGTCTCACAAAACACTTATCTGTCAACTCTTGCAACTGAGCTTTCAATTCTTTTAACTCGAATGGAGCCATTCTATACGGAGCAATCGATATTGATGAAGTCTCAGGTACTAAATCGATAGCAAATTCCACTTCTCTTAATGGTGGTAACCTTAGCAACTCTTCCTGGAACAAATCCGAATATTCACAAACTATCGGCACTAATTCAATTTTCAATTCAGGCATCTTTGTATTCAACACATAAGCAAGGTGAGCTTTACAACCTTTCCTTAAGTACTTCTGAGCAAACATAGACAAAACCAGAATAGGAAATTCACTTGATTTATCGGTTTCAACCCAAAGAACCTCACCATTTTCACATTTCAATTCAGTAATTTTCTGTCTATAATTTACAATGGCATCATGCAATGTCAACCAGTCCATACCCAAAATAACATCGAATTCATCAAAGGGAAACAACATTAAGTCGGCTAAAAAACTTGTGACCTCGAATCATCAAAGGACAATTCTTGTAAACTTTATCAACTAGCACATACTTGCCTAAGGGGTTTGACACTTTAATCACAAATTCAGTAAACTTGACAAGCAAATTCTTACTAGATACCAAATTCACACAAACATAAGAATGAGTCGATCCAAGATCAATCACTGTAATAATATTAGTATCATAAAGAGAAACTGTACCAGTAATCACTTTGGGAAATGATGCATCGTCACGAGCACGAATGGCATGAGCTCTAGTAGGTGCTCTGGCCTTAGATCTCACAACTGTATCTTTTTTCACACCTTCACTACTAGTTCCATTCTCGATATTTCTCATTGGCCTACCTCTATTGGTAGTATTACTCGGCTTTGCACTAGAAATTTGTTCTTTCCCTGCCATCTGAGGGCAATCTCGGATAAAATGCTCTTGGGAACGACACCTGAAACAAGCTCGATCATTCATCCTACACTCGTCGGGATGTCTTCTTCCACAATGCTGACATTTGGGTCTGTCAGACCTAGCATTACCCACACTTTCTATTGAAGTAGCTTGAGATTTAAAACTCAAATTTTGTTTCATGTGGTCTCTGTATAAATACCCAGCTGATACATTCAAACGAGAATTCATTTCTCTAGTTTTCTTTGAAAGAAATGACTTACTCATTGGCCTTTTCCTTGCATCCTTAGCCTCACTCTCGCCCTTTCTTTTCTCTTTTCTTAGCTCTTCGGCTTTGCAAGCTCATTCAACCAATACAACAAATTATTTTTAGTTCCAAGATTCCAATTAACAATCGAATGTCCTCATTCAGCCCATCTTCGAACTATTTACACATAGTCGCCTCGGAGGAAACACACTCTCGGGCGTACTTACTAAGTCTGAGAAATTCTCGTTCATACTATGTCACCAACATTCGACCCTGTTTCAACTCAAGAAATTTTTAACGTTTTTGATTGATGAACCGCTGACTGATATATTTTTTTGGAAACTCCTCTTGAAAGAATTCCCATGTAACCCTCTCTCTCAGTACAACATATACTAGTGTCTTCCACCAGTGATATGCTATGTCCCTTAATAACAATATAGCACATTTCAAACATTCTTCGGGTGTACATGATAACTCATCAAATACCCTGATAGTATTCTCAAGCCAGAACTCAGCTCTCTCGGGGTCATCATCTACATTAGCCTTGAATCCCTCATCCTTTTACTTTCAAATCTTATCAACAAGAGGCTTATTCTGTCTTACCAAATCCACACCTTGAGGAACTACGGGAATCGGTTGAGGATAAAGAGGGGTAGAGGATGTTGAGCATTCGGGTTTGTTCGAACAAACTCTGAATACCACTCATTCATCATATGGAGGAAGGCTTCCCTAGCCCTTCCTTGCTAACTGATCGTGGGAGGTCTATTTTCAAATGACGCTGCCCCTTGAGTGGGAGCCTGCTCATTACTTTCTACATCATCAGCTACAGCTCAGTCGGGATCCATTTACTATATAAAAACACAGTTTAAAATTGTCAAGAGTCATCACACTATCACAGTTCGTATATGGCATGTATAGCTAGACTCTTACACACGTTACGCTAGTCCGAGAATTGACTAAACTGTAGCTCTGATACAATTAAATGTAACACCTCTTACCCGTATTCGATGCCAGAATAGGGTACGAGGCATTACCAGACTTAAACATAATCAAACATATATTTCTGAGCCATAAATTTTCGTCCAAATAAACACCATTCATATACAAGCACAATGTCCCTAATACAAACCTACGAGGCCCAAAACATACTTTGGAAGTACTTCGAGACTAAACCAAAAAATTTAGAAAATTTCACATCACTTAGAAAATTTTCCACTAAGCAGGGGTCACACGCCCGTGTGGGTAGGCCATTTTGTCACACTTGCCTATGTCCTTAACCCATGTAACTCTCTGTTTGTCACCAAAGAACAAATTGAAGACAAACAGCCATGTCCTTAACCTGTGTGCTAGGCCGTGTGGTAGAATTAAAATTTATGATTTTTCATAAAATAGGTGTAGACTTCACATGCCCAGGTCACATACCCTTGCCTGAGGCTGTGTCATCCACACGGCTGAGACACACGCCCGTGTCTCTACCCGTGTACTCAATTCTAAGCATTTTGTTTCTCAAAATTAAGGTGCAGGGGACACACGGCCTAAACACATGGTGTGTCACACACGGCCTAGACACACAGCCATTTGGCTACCCGTGTGGACAAAAATAAGGCTATTTACCAAGCCATTTTGCCACCCTTTAATGCACACACCTGCACAACACAACATAGAACCAATCCAAGCACATATATACAACCAAATCAGCCATAACCAAGACATCAACACATCATTCACATGCTACCATCTATCATACGCAAACATCATATACTCATCGACTTAAATCATGTAAATTCCCATATCCATGGAAGGCGTCATCATATAAATTTCTTATACCAATAGTAGCCAATTTTAAGTGGCCTTATACAAAATGAACTTTCAACCAATATAAGCCAACACATTTGGCCAAATCAATTATGGCACATAACAAAATGACCAAGTCCCCTATACATGCCATAACTCAAAATGTTGAATTCATTGGTACCAAAATAATTGTTGATAGTGTGAGTGGATCTCCAATGATGTAACACCCCGAACCCGAAACCAACACCGGAGTCGAACACGAGGTGTTAACTGACTTTAACCCCTTATAAAATTTATTTTCCAGACACTGCCCAATCTGTGTACTAGTCGTTTTAAAAATCATATCTTGAGTTTCGTAACTCGAAAATCAGTTTCGTAATTTTTCCCAGAAACTAGACTCATGTGCCCATCTATGTATTTTTTTCTAGAATTTTTGGTCGAGCCAATTAGTACAGTTTATTAGTCAAAGTCTCCCATGTTGCAGGGGTCGACTACACTGACCTTTGCCCATTACGACTTGGATATCTCCCTGCACGGGGCTTCAATACTGATGCCGTTTGTTTCTATGAAAACTAGACTCAGAGAGGAATCTATACATATATGGTACGACCCCTAATTATCTCTGGTTAATTTATAATGAATTTCCAAAGTCGGAGCAGGGAATCCAGAAACCGTTCTGGCCCTGTCCCACAAAAATCTGATTATCTCTTAATATACTGCCCATATGATCTTTTCGTTACTTCCTCATGAAAACAGACTCATCGAGCTTCGATTACATAATTTATTCATCAATTAATTCCACTCCTACTATTTTTAGTGATTTTTCAATCTCATGACACTGCTGCTGCCAGCATCTGTTACGAAAGTAACTAGGTCCATTTCATGCCTACCCTTGATCCAACTCAATCGAACATTCGTGCCATTTTCGCATGGCTTAAAGTTTACATGCCAAAGTTCAAACACAACGTAATAGCTTATACATGCCAAAATGTTCTTCTAAGCCAACTAAGAAGAAAGTACCAAAACTTGCTATCCGGTGTGATGACTTCGATGACGGCCCGATCACGCAAAAAGAGATGTGTCCAAGAAACCTAGAATAGGTGACAAGGAAACACCGAGTGAGTTTATAACTCAGTAAGTCATAAGCTATGCACTACCATCCATCAATAACATTATCACAAGAGAAAACAAAATGGAACGAGGCTAATTACTCCATCCATTCCGAACCATACCATAGTTCCTCCAACCTATCGATTCAATTTCATATCAATTCATGCATTCACATTCCATATACTCATCAATAGGACATTGAAGCATTTTCATAAATCAATTTATTTTCGTTACAATCAAACGACTAAACGGCCTTTCACCCATCCTATGATAAATTTTATGTACGTGACTTCAAGTATAGTTGTCACATAGGTTCAAACTTACCGAGCTCAACACCAAGTATAAGCATAGCACCTATTAGCCATGTACTCAAGACACTTACCCGATCCGCTGTCCGCGATCGACTCAATAGTGTCGCACACATAGTGTCCATAATGATTCACGAATGCATATTGAGTCCGCACACTCAGTGCTATATAATCAACTCGCACACTTAGTGCTACGTAATCAAATCGCACACTTAGTGCTACATAGTCAAACTCGCACACTTAGTGCCGCATGGTCAATTCGCACACTTAGTGCATCATATTCATTTCGCACACTTAGTGCAACATAGTCAAATCGCACACTTAGTGCTGTACAATTTAATCCCGCGCACTTAGCGCCAATCTCATGGTCATAAATGGTTATACCCGCACGTTTAGTGCCGAGATCAACAACTCAGTACATCTTACCTCTTTTCTTTTCATTCAACAATTTCATCATCACATACGTACATGCATATATATATATGTATATTTATTCATTCCATTCAGCATCAATACATAAACATTATGACCATTTGAAATAATACCAACTACATGCTTAATGACTTACCTTGTGTTGGGTAAGACGGTTCCAACTCGACTACTCAGTGATCTTTTCTTTGCCTTTATCGGATCTAGTTCCCTTTTGCTCTTGAGCTTAAGTTCAACAAAATTTAAAATAGTCATTAATCGACTATTCAAGTATTACTTTCAGAATAATATATATATTGATTTGACCTTCACACACATAGATTATAGTAAGCTTTATAATAGTCAATAAATAACTCATTGGCAAATTTTCATTAATGTTTACAACAAAATCACATATTCACTACGAGCTGTTTTCCTGAGCAGTAGTCGCTAAATTGTTTATAACTGGAGCTACAAAACTCCAAATCACTAGCCGTTAATTTTCCCTGAATATAGACTCGTATATCTTCCATCCATAACATTTTCAGAATTTTTGGCTTGGCCAATCAATACCAGATTATTCTTAAAGTTTCCCCTGTTTCACTATTTGACTATTCTGACCACTCTTCACTACGAATCAAATTTCTCATTTTACAGAATTCAAAATGTGTTGTATTTGATCTCATTTAAAACTAGACTCATTAAGGAGTCTAAGCATATAAATTTTATCTTATAATCATTTTTGTACAATTTATAATGATTTCCTAAAAACAGAACAGGGAATCTAGTAGTCATTTTGACTCAGCCCCACAATACTTCAAATATCTCAAGATCGGTAACTCTTTTGTTTTTATAGTTTCTTTTGTAAGAAAATAGACTCTTCAAGCTTTAATGGCATAATTCACTCAGCTTCTAATTCAACTCCTACAAATTATGGCGATTTTCCAAAATCACCTTACTGCTGCTGTCCCCAAACAGATTATTACCAAATCAAATACTAACATTAGCATTTCACCTTAATAGCTAGCTTACCAAGCCTTAATTTAACATATTAATCTTTAACATATCTTTCACTTTTCATCAACAACTATCAAAAAGCTCAAGCACTCATCAATGGCAAAACACAAAATCATCATCAATCCACAAAATTGAACCATGGGTTTTTAGAACTCAAGTCAACTACTAAAACATGCATGCATCTCAAGAACAACATCAAACATACCTTAGTCTAGCAAACAACCATAGCCGATTTTCTCAAGCTCTTCCCCTTCCTTTCTTTCCTCTATTCGGCCAAAGGTGTTCAAGAATGAACACATTTTTTTTTTCTTTCCTCAACTCACGGCAACAAGGGGGGTATGGATGAGACCATTTTTTTTTCATCACCCTTCCTTTTCATTGTTTAATTACCATGCTCTTTATTTTATTTTTCTTAGCATACATCACTAGCATAACATGTTGGTGACATGTTTCCACCCATAGCATGGCCAGCCACTATGCTTTAATTTGGCTAATTTGACATGCAAGGACAAACACTTTCCCACATATATTAATGGGCCACTTGAACACTTGCCTAGCATATTTCTAAATTGTCTCACATAAGTCCCTACTAATAAATTCCACATACACTGACCAAATTAAAGTATGGAACTATCACACAAGCATTTACGCACATCATAAACACAGAATATAATCTTTAATTATTTATAAGACTCGGTTTTGTGGTCCCGAAACCACTTCTCGACTAGGGTCAATTTTGGGCTGTCACAACTCTCCCCCACTTAAGAAATTTTCGTCCCCGAAAATCTTACCAGTAAATAGGTTTGGATATCGTTCTTTCATCGAGCTCTCGGTTTCCCAAGTAGCTTCCTCGATCCCGTGTTTGAGCCATAACACCTTTACTAGTGGAACTCTTTTGTTTCGTAACTCCTTCACTTCACGAGCTAGGATACGCATTGGTTCTTCTTCATAACTCATATCGGCTTGAATTTCAACCTCTGATGGGCTAATTATGTGCGATGGATCAGATCTATAGCGTCGAAGCATAGAAACATGAAAGACGTCATGGATCTTTTCAAGCTCAGGGGGCAAAATCAATCTATACGCAACTGGCCCCACTCGTTCGGAGATTTCGTACGGCCCAATGAATCTCGGGCTCAACTTGCCCTTACGGCCAAACCTAAGTACCTTTTTCCAAGGCGAAACTTTAAGAAACACTTTATCTCCCACCTGATATTCAATGTCTTTTCGTTTCAAATCCGCATACGATTTCTGACGATCTGTGGCTGCTTTCAGACTTTCACGGATTACCTTTACTTTCTATTCGGCATCTTTAATCAAATCAACTCCGAAAATTTTACTTTCACCGAGCTCGGTCCAAAACAATGGTGTACGGCATTTACGACCGTACAAAGCCTCGTAAGGTGCCATCTTAATACTTGATTGAAAACTATTGTTGTAAGCGAATTCAATAAAAGGTACATACCGTTCCCATGAACCACTAAACTCAAGGATGCAGCATCTCAGCATATCCTCGAGTATCTGAATTATCCGCTCGGATTGACCATCGGTTTGGGGATGAAAAGCGGTGCTAAAATGCAGCTTGGTACCCAAAGCTTCTTGCAATTTCTTCCAAAATCGCGAGGTGAATCTCGGATCTCTATCCGACACGATAGAAATAGGTACTCCATGTAATCTCACAATCTGAGAAACATACAATTCGGCTAGTTTATCCAATGAAAAATCCGTACGCACGGGGATAAAGTGAGCCGACTTAGTCAGCCTATCAACAACAACCCAAATCGCATCCTTCTTACTTGCGGACAATGGCAGTCCGGACACAAAGTCCATTGTGACTCGGTCCCATTTCCACTCGGGTATCATGATCGGCTGAAGTAACCCTGAAGGCACTTGATGTTCCGCTTTCACTTGTTGACATATTAAACATCTCGAAACAAAGTCGGAGATGTCTCGTTTCATACCATGCCACCAAAACCGACGTTTCAAGTCGTTGTACATTTTCGTGCTCCCCGGGTGAATTGACATTCGGCTACAATGGGCTTCGTTCAGAATCATCGGAATGAGTTCCGAATTCCTTGGAACACACAAACGACTTCTAAACCTCAAACAACCATCATCATCAATCTGAAACTCCGATTCCTTGTTCGGAACACACTCAGCTCGTTTTGCAACCAATTCATCATCGACTTCCTGAGCTTCAAGAATTTGATGAGTCAATAATGGTTTGGCTTTTAATTCAGCTACTAACACATTGTCAGGTAGAACAAACAAGTGTACATTCATCGCTCGCAAAGCAAACAGTGATTTCCGGCTTAAGGCGTCCGCAACCACATTAGCCTTTCCCGGGTGGTAATCAATGACAAGCTCGTAATCTTTCAACAACTCAAGCCAACGTCTTTGTCGCAGATTCAAGTCTCGTTGAGTCATCAAATATTTGAGACTTTTGTGATCCGAAAACACATGGCACTTCTCACCAAACAAATAATGTCGCGATATTTTCAATGCAAACACAATGGCGGCTAGTTCGAGATCATGGGTCGGATAATTTCTCTCGTGTGGCTTCAATTGTCTTGACGCATAGGCCACAACTCGACCTTCTTGCATCAATACGCAACCCAACCCAAGTAGGGATGCGTCACTATAAATGACAAACTCTTTACCTGATTCGGGTTGCACCAAAATTGGAGCTTCAGTCAAATGAGTTTTCAGTTGATCGAAGCTTTTCTGACATTTCTCTGTCCATTCGAACTTAACATCCTTTTGAAGTAGCTTCGTCATTGGTGTGGCTATCATCGAGAAACCTTTGACAAATCGTCGGTAATAACCGGCGAGCCCTAGAAAGCTCCGGACTTCGGTAACATTTCTCGGAGGCTTCCAGTTAAGTATGGCTGAAATTTTGCTCGGGTCAACTCGAATACCCGATGCGGATACCACATGACCCAAGAAGCTAACCTCTCTTAACCAGAACTCACACTTACTGAACTTAGCATATAACTGCTTATCCCGCAAAATTTGCAACACTTGCCTCAGATGCTCAGCATGTTCGGTCTCATCTCTTGAATAGACCAAGATGTCATTAATAAACACAACTACGAACCGATCCAAATACAGCCTGAAGATCCGATTCATCAAATCCATAAACACCGCAGGGGCATTAGTGAGCCCGAACGGCATCACTAAGAACTCGTAGTGACCGTACCTCATTCTGAAAGCAGTTTTGGGTACGTCCGAATCTCGAATCCGCAACTGATAATAACCCGATCTCAAATCTATCTTTGAAAACACCGATGCTCCCTTTAATTGATCGAACAGATCATCAATACGCGGTAACGGATACTTATTCTTTATCGTCACTTTATTCAGTTGACGATAGTCAATGCACAACCTCATGGTTCCGTCCTTCTTTTTCACGAACAATACTGGTGCACCCCAAGGTGAGAAACTCGGTCGAGCGAAACCTCTATCCGTCAATTCTTGCAACTGAGCTTTCAACTCTTTTAACTCGGTTAGTGCCATATGATACGGAGCGATCGAAATTGGCGTAGTTCCAGGTACAAGCTCAATACCAAACTCTACCTCCCGAACAGGTGGCAAACCCGGTAACTCTTCAGGAAAAACATCCGGGTATTCACAAACCACCGGCACCGATTCGGGTTTCTTTTCTAACTCCTTGTCATCAAGTACATAGGCGAGGTATGCTTCGCACCCTTTCCTTACATATTTCTGGGCCAACATTGCTGATATTACAGCTGGCAACCCCCTTAAGTCCGCAGACTCAACTCGGATTATTTCGTTATTTGCGCACCTCAAATCGATAGTCTTGCTTTTGCAATTCACAACCGCATCATGCGCGGTTAACCAATCCAAACCAAGAATAACATCAAACTCGTCGAACGGCAAAAGCATCAAATCAGCCGGAAAACAGGATTCTCGGATTATTAGAGGGCATCTCTTACACACTTTATCAACAAGTACGCATTGACCCAAAGGGTTTGATACTCGAATTACGAGCTCAGTAGACTCAACAGGTAGAGTCTTACTGGTTGCTAAGGTTTCGCATACATATGAATGAGTAGAACCAGGGTCAATCAATGCAATCACATTAGTATCAAAGAGAGTGAAGGTACCAGTGATGACGTCGGGGGAGGATGCCTCCTCTCGTGCGCGAATGGCATATGCTCTAGCAGGAGTACGGTTCTCGGCTCGATCGGCCGTATCAGAGGCCCCCCTCTGACTACCACCCCTGCCTCCTAAAATTCTCGGTGGTCTACCTCTAGATGTCACTCCACTAGGTCTTGCACCCTGAATCTTATTCTTCTCATCCAGCTCCGTGCAATCTCTAATGAAGTGGTCCTTCGAACCGCATCCGTAACAGGCCCTGCTAGTAGACTTGCCCCAACATTCACCTAGGTGTCGTCTTCCACATTGGGGACATTCAGGTTTCTCGTGACGATTATTGCCCACACTAGCTACCGAAGTAGCTCGGGAGCCCATCGATGGTCTTGCCCTGATGGAAATTCCCGCAGTCGCCCTCGACTTATTAATGTCCTCCCTGAACTTCTTTACAGCTGAGAACGGAGCTTTACCCGTCGATCTTTTACGATAATCTCTAGCTTCAAATTCAGCCTTCCTCTTCTCCTTTCCAAGTTCTTCCGCCTTGCAGGCTCGTTCGACTAGTGTTACGAATTCTTTTATTTCCAAAATACCCATTAGTAGCTTTAAATCTTCATTCAATCCTTCCTCGAATCTTTTGCACATAGCAACCTCATCAGCTACACACTCCCGGGCATACCTACTGAGTCTTACGAATTCATGTTCGTATTCAGATACAATCATACGGCCTTGCTTGAGTTCCAAGAACTCCTTACGCTTCTGATCAATGAACCGTTGGCTAATAAATTTCTTTCGGAATTCCGTTTGAAAGAAGTCCCAAGTTACTCGCTCGTTCGGGACTATGGAAATCAAGGTCCTCCACCAATAGTAGGCTGAGTCTCGCAACAAAGATACAGCACATTTTAGACATTCGTCAGGTGTGCATGACAATTCATCGAACACCCGAATGGTGTTATCAAGCCAGAACTCAGCCCTTTCGGCATCATCAGTTACTATGGCCTTGAACTCCTCGGCCCCACGCTTCCTAATCAAGTCTACAGGTGGCTTACTCAGCCTCACAGGATCAGCGACTGATGGCATTACAGGCTCTTGGGGTGGATTATTCAAATTTGGGAATTGTTGGACAGCCGGGTTGGTTCGGGCATATTGCGCGACCCACTCATTCATCATGGTAAAGAAGGCTTGTTTAGCCCCCTCACCTTGATTATTCGCAGATGACTGAGGTTCAACAGGCGGCGTCCCTTGTGTAGGAGCAGCCGCTACGCTCTCAACGTCATCCGCTAGGGTTCTTTCTACATCGGGATCCATTTACTAATCAAAACAAAAACATTTCAACCGTCAGAAGTCATCACCCTTTTAAACATTAACATTAAGGCATGTATAGCTAGACTCATACGTGCTATGGTAGTCCTAGAACCGACTAAACCATAGCTCTGATACCAATCAAATGTAACACCCCGAACCCGAAACCAACACCGGAGTCGAACACGAGGTGTTAACTGACTTTAACCCCTTATAAAATTTATTTTCCAGACACTGCCCAATCTGTGTACTAGTCGTTTTAAAAATCATATCTTGAGTTTCGTAACTCGAAAATCAGTTTCGTAATTTTTCCCAGAAACTAGACTCATGTGCCCATCTATGTATTTTTTTCTAGAATTTTTGGTCGAGCCAATTAGTACAGTTTATTAGTCAAAGTCTCCCATGTTGCAGGGGTCGACTACACTGACCTTTGCCCATTACGACTTGGATATCTCCCTGCACGGGGCTTCAATACTGATGCCGTTTGTTTCTATGAAAACTAGACTCAGAGAGGAATCTATACATATATGGTACGACCCCTAATTATCTCTGGTTAATTTATAATGAATTTCCAAAGTCGGAGCAGGGAATCCAGAAACCGTTCTGGCCCTGTCCCACAAAAATCTGATTATCTCTTAATATACTGCCCATATGATCTTTTCGTTACTTCCTCATGAAAACAGACTCATCGAGCTTCGATTACATAATTTATTCATCAATTAATTCCACTCCTACTATTTTTAGTGATTTTTCAATCTCATGACACTGCTGCTGCCAGCATCTGTTACGAAAGTAACTAGGTCCATTTCATGCCTACCCTTGATCCAACTCAATCGAACATTCGTGCCATTTTCGCATGGCTTAAAGTTTACATGCCAAAGTTCAAACACAACGTAATAGCTTATACATGCCAAAATGTTCTTCTAAGCCAACTAAGAAGAAAGTACCAAAACTTGCTATCCGGTGTGATGACTTCGATGACGGCCCGATCACGCAAAAAGAGATGTGTCCAAGAAACCTAGAATAGGTGACAAGGAAACACCGAGTGAGTTTATAACTCAGTAAGTCATAAGCTATGCACTACCATCCATCAATAACATTATCACAAGAGAAAACAAAATGGAACGAGGCTAATTACTCCATCCATTCCGAACCATACCATAGTTCCTCCAACCTATCGATTCAATTTCATATCAATTCATGCATTCACATTCCATATACTCATCAATAGGACATTGAAGCATTTTCATAAATCAATTTATTTTCGTTACAATCAAACGACTAAACGGCCTTTCACCCATCCTATGATAAATTTTATGTACGTGACTTCAAGTATAGTTGTCACATAGGTTCAAACTTACCGAGCTCAACACCAAGTATAAGCATAGCACCTATTAGCCATGTACTCAAGACACTTACCCGATCCGCTGTCCGCGATCGACTCAATAGTGTCGCACACATAGTGTCCATAATGATTCACGAATGCATATTGAGTCCGCACACTCAGTGCTATATAATCAACTCGCACACTTAGTGCTACGTAATCAAATCGCACACTTAGTGCTACATAGTCAAACTCGCACACTTAGTGCCGCATGGTCAATTCGCACACTTAGTGCATCATATTCATTTCGCACACTTAGTGCAACATAGTCAAATCGCACACTTAGTGCTGTACAATTTAATCCCGCGCACTTAGCGCCAATCTCATGGTCATAAATGGTTATACCCGCACGTTTAGTGCCGAGATCAACAACTCAGTACATCTTACCTCTTTTCTTTTCATTCAACAATTTCATCATCACATACGTACATGCATATATATATATGTATATTTATTCATTCCATTCAGCATCAATACATAAACATTATGACCATTTGAAATAATACCAACTACATGCTTAATGACTTACCTTGTGTTGGGTAAGACGGTTCCAACTCGACTACTCAGTGATCTTTTCTTTGCCTTTATCGGATCTAGTTCCCTTTTGCTCTTGAGCTTAAGTTCAACAAAATTTAAAATAGTCATTAATCGACTATTCAAGTATTACTTTCAGAATAATATATATATTGATTTGACCTTCACACACATAGATTATAGTAAGCTTTATAATAGTCAATAAATAACTCATTGGCAAATTTTCATTAATGTTTACAACAAAATCACATATTCACTACGAGCTGTTTTCCTGAGCAGTAGTCGCTAAATTGTTTATAACTGGAGCTACAAAACTCCAAATCACTAGCCGTTAATTTTCCCTGAATATAGACTCGTATATCTTCCATCCATAAAATTTTCAGAATTTTTGGCTTGGCCAATCAATACCAGATTATTCTTAAAGTTTCCCCTGTTTCACTATTTGACTATTCTGACCACTCTTCACTACGAATCAAATTTCTCATTTTACAGAATTCAAAATGTGTTGTATTTGATCTCATTTAAAACTAGACTCATTAAGGAGTCTAAGCATATAAATTTTATCTTATAATCATTTTTGTACAATTTATAATGATTTCCTAAAAACAGAACAGGGAATCTAGTAGTCATTTTGACTCAGCCCCACAATACTTCAAATATCTCAAGATCGGTAACTCTTTTGTTTTTATAGTTTCTTTTGTAAGAAAATAGACTCTTCAAGCTTTAATGGCATAATTCACTCAGCTTCTAATTCAACTCCTACAAATTATGGCGATTTTCCAAAATCACCTTACTGCTGCTGTCCCCAAACAGATTATTACCAAATCAAATACTAACATTAGCATTTCACCTTAATAGCTAGCTTACCAAGCCTTAATTTAACATATTAATCTTTAACATATCTTTCACTTTTCATCAACAACTATCAAAAAGCTCAAGCACTCATCAATGGCAAAACACAAAATCATCATCAATCCACAAAATTGAACCATGGGTTTTTAGAACTCAAGTCAACTACTAAAACATGCATGCATCTCAAGAACAACATCAAACATACCTTAGTCTAGCAAACAACCATAGCCGATTTTCTCAAGCTCTTCCCCTTCCTTTCTTTCCTCTATTCGGCCAAAGGTGTTCAAGAATGAACACATTTTTTTTTCTTTCCTCAACTCACGGCAACAAGGGGGGGTATGGATGAGACCATTTTTTTTTCATCACCCTTCCTTTTCATTGTTTAATTACCATGCTCTTTATTTTATTTTTCTTAGCATACATCACTAGCATAACATGTTGGTGACATGTTTCCACCCATAGCATGGCCAGCCACTATGCTTTAATTTGGCTAATTTGACATGCAAGGACAAACACTTTCCCACATATATTAATGGGCCACTTGAACACTTGCCTAGCATATTTCTAAATTGTCTCACATAAGTCCCTACTAATAAATTCCACATACACTGACCAAATTAAAGTATGGAACTATCACACAAGCATTTACGCACATCATAAACACAGAATATAATCTTTAATTATTTATAAGACTCGGTTTTGTGGTCCCGAAACCACTTCTCGACTAGGGTCAATTTTGGGCTGTCACAACTGATCTCCGATCCCTGACCTAGCTTGGTGACACTATAAGAGAAGGGAAAGGAAGGGAAGTAAGCTATAAAGCCTAGTAAGTTCCTATGCAAATAATAAGCATTATATCCACACAAAAATCATACACTTAATACGAAGAAATATGGCATGAATGTCATTAAAATCTTATAGTCATAACTTACTCAATCACAACCTTACCAAGGGTTCATCACATATCGAGCTCATTATGAATAAGTTTCACGTTCATACCTGTACCAACTTGCAACATAACCATAGTCTTGCTCAACTTTGACATTCCCGTTGAACACTCAGAATATTAAGAGATACTCAGAAATCTTGCACATAAGTGCCATACATGTAGCCACAGCTACCTTACATCTCATAATACATATAGGCTCGTTTTCGAGCTACTCATAGGCCTGCTCACACAAGCTATTAGTCAAGACATAGCTACACAGTGCTGCTCACACAAGCTGTTAAGTATCTACAACACATGCTAGACTACCCAGCAACTGGTAGGACATACGAGACTAGCACCCGGATCAAATAAACACGTGGGTTCCTAATGACATGCCATTCGTATCCTGTTCTATTCCTAAGGCTCAACTAGGAATTCTCGTTTGTTGAAACTTTGTCGAATACGCCCAAAGAGTCAATCACAATTCATACAGTATTAAAGCATTTAAAAAATAAATATAACAATGCATTATTTACCTACGAACTTACCTCGGTACAAAAATCGTAGAATTAGACTTAATCGTCAAACAATTTGTTTTTCCCTCGTCTTGGTCCGAACCTCGCTTTTCTTGATCTATAATGATAAATTTAACTTATTAATACACACATTGTTCAATTTAGTCCAAAAATCATATTTTGGAAAAATTACATTTTTGCCCCTGATGTTTCACATCTTTACAATTTAGTTTCTAGGCTCATAAAATGATTTTCATCCATTTTTTTCATTACCCAAGCCTAGCCGAACTATATACATGCTTATACCAGCCCAAATTTTCCACTTAATCACACTTTTACTACTTATTTTATAACTTTTACAAATAGGACATTTTTGACATTTTTACTGAAAATCACTTAGCAAAAGTCATTTATCTAACACCAAACATGCATTTTCTACCATTAGACATCAAAATACACAAATATCTATCATGGGTCAAACCCTAGACCTAAATCATACCTCAAATTAGTGCTAGAAATAGGTAGATCGAGTTACAACGACTTCAAAACAATAAAGAACATAAAAACGAGGCTAGAATGAACTTACAATCGAGCTTGAAAGTTGGCCAAAACCATAGCTATGGAGTCCCTTCAATTTTTGGCACTACAGGATGAAATTAGAAAGATGAACATCTATTATTTTAGTTATTTTGGCTTTATTTACCAAATGACCAAAATGCCCTTCATGCATAACTTTAAAATTTCACCCTACCATGTCCATTTTTGCCCACTAACTTAACAAATGGTCTAATTACCATCTAAGGACCTTCAATTTAAAATTTCATAGCAATTACACACTTCTAGCATATAGAATTCAAGTTTTGCATTTTTTGCAATTTTATCCTTTTTGCTAAACTGAGTGCTCAAACGTCAAAATTTTCAAACGAAATTTTCACAGAATCATTCCATAAAAATATAGACCATAAAAATATAAGAAAAACAAATTTTTCTACGTCAAATTTGTAGTCCCGAAACCACCACTCCGACTAGGCCCAAAGTCGGGTTGTTACATTGATTGATCTGGGATCAACTCATTCTTATCTATGCACGAGTTTGGTATCTATTAAGAATTTACCTGTTGAGCCCACTAAATTCATTGTTAAAATACTGAACCCCCTAGGTCAGTATGTGTTAGTTTATAAAGTCTACAAGAATTGTCCTTTGATGACTCGGGGTTACAATTTTTCAGGTGATTTGATGCTCTTACTATTTGGTGAATTTGACATGATTTTGGGCATGGATTGACTAACTCTACATGATGCTGTTGCAAACTGTAGATGAAAGCTTATTGTATTGAAATTTCAAAATGGTGAAATGTTTCATATTAAATCAAATAGTGTTAGTGGATTGCCTATTGTTATTTCAGCCATGTCAGCGCAGAAATATGTGAGAAAAGGTTGCAATTCTTACCTTGCTTATGTACTGGACTCTAAAATATCTGAATCAAAGCTTGAATTAGTGCCAGTTATTTGTGAGTATCCTAATGTGTTTCCAGAGGAGTTACATAGATTACTGTTGATCAGATAAGTTGAGTTTGCTATTAAACTCGTACCAAGGACATCACCGATATCAATAGCACCTTATAGAATGGCTCTTACCAAGTTAAAAGAGTTGAAAGCACAGCTACAAGTGTTGAAAGATACAGGTTTTGCTCGACCTAGTTTTTCACCTTCGGTTGCACCGATTCTATCTGTTAAAAAAAGATGGAGTGATGAGATTGTGTATTGATTACCGTCAGCTCAAAAAGGTTACAAGCAAGAACAAATATCCATTACCCCATATTCATAATATATTTGATAAGTTGAAAGGTGCCACATTATTCTTGAAGATTGATCTTCGTTCTGGCTACTATCAGCTACGAGTTAAAGATTCAGATGTACTGAAAACTGCATTTAGAAATAGGTATGGGCACTATGAATTTCTTGTGATGTCGTTCGGTTTAACTAATGCACCTGCAGTATTTATGGACTTGATGAACAGAATCTTTAGACCGTATTTAGACAGATTTGTTGTGGTATTTATTGACAACATTTTGATATACTCACAAGATGAGTCCGAGCATGCTAAACATTTGCGAATTGTGTTGCAAACCCTGTGAGATAAACAATTATTTTCCAAATTTAGTAAATGTGAGTTTTGGCTCTGAGAAGTCAATTTTCTGGGACATATAGTATCAGCTGAAAGCATAAAAGTGGATTCGAGTGAAATTTCAGCAATTATTGACTGCAAACCACCAAGAAACGTATTCGAAGTTATAAGTTTTCTAGGATTAGCCGATTATTACCAAAGATTTGTCAAAATATTTTCGGTAATAGCTACACCGATGACGCGATTATTACAGAAAGATGTCAAGTTTGAATGGTTTCAAAAATGTCAGCAAAGTTCCAATAAGTTGAAAGCACTATTGATTGAGGCACCAGTGTTGATTTAGCCTGAATCGAGTAAAGAATTTTGATTTTCAGTGATAGATCTTTAAATGGTTTAGATTATGTTTTGATGCAGGAAGGTAATGTAATAGCTTATGCTTCTAGACAGTTAAAGCCACACGAAAAGAATTTCCCGACACATGACCTAGAGTTGGCAACTATCGTGTTTGCATTGAAAATATGGCGACACCATTTGTTCAACGAAAAATGTCACATATTTACCGATCACAAGAGTTTGAAGTATCTACTGTCACAAAAATATTTGAATCTGAGACAGCATAGATGGCTCAAACTGTTAAAAGATTATGAGTTGGTTATTAATTATCATCTAGGAAAAGTTAATGTAGTTGTTGATGCTCTGAGTAGAAAGTCTTTATTTGCTCTGCGAGTGATGAATACACAATTGGAATTATCTAAGGGTGGCTCGATCTTAGCTGAGTTGAAAGCTAGATCGATATTTTTACAGTAGATCTGCCAAGTTCAGAAATGTGATGCTAAGTTGCTAGCTAAACAGGCATAGTGTGAGTGGACTTTCGATTCAAAATTTTGGATAGGATCCGATGGTTATTTATTATTCAGAGGTAGAATTTTTGTACCGAAGAACATAGAGCTCATTTAGAGAATCTTACACGAAGCTCATAGTGGTAGCTTGTCTGTTCATCTGGGAAGCAATAAGATGTACAATGATTTAAAACAGATGTAGTTGTAGTCAAGAATGAAACGTGAGATATCTAATTTTGTATATAGATGTTTAGTATGTCAGTAAGTAAAAGTTGAGCATCAGGTACTTTTGGGATTATTAGCCAGTGATGATACCAGAGTGGAAATGGGATCGAATTACTATGGACTTCATATCGAGTTTACCCCTATCTTTGAGAAAGAAAGATGTCATTTGGGTTGTTGATCGGTCGACGGAGCCAGCACATTTTTAACACCCCAAAATCAACCTAGACGTTATGGTCAAATCTGACGATGTCACATGATAGTGCTTTTGAAATTGTAACGATGCTAAAAGAATAAACCCTTTCTCCGTTTAAACGACTTTTCGGTATCTCATGTTAATTTCCAAAATGTTAATCGTTTTCCAAAACATCATACTTTGCGGAAGCTTTAGAACCAATTTCATATACGTGGTAGTTTAGTAAAACATTCGATTCTTTTTTTTAAAACCCGAGTTTTCCTACCACCAGCAGTAAAAATCGTAAAACATTTCAAAATCCTGAATTAATAAAAAATCCCTAATGGCCTTAATTACATTAAATTTTTCCCAAATAAAAAATTTAAATCATAAGTAAACATAAAATAGTCCAAGTGGTAAACAATGTGGCCATCGCTGAGTCCTCCACTGCTCCGATCTATCTAATGTTGGGATTACCTGAACAAATAAAACAGAAAAGGTTGAGTTTTTGCAAACTTAGTTTGTAATCCCCACAGATAAAACACGTATACAAACATACATCAGAATACAATCTGGGGCCGGAGCCCATTACAGAATCGGTGTGAGCCTTAGTCCACTCAGATACAGAAGTAGATACAAAGTAGGGCCTTAGCCCATCTCAGATATACCATGCAAAACAGAACAAAATAACAGAGTCCTACCCACCAGCCTCTACACACCAACTCCGTCCAACCCTACATACCATGTGGGGATAAAATCAACCCACCCATCCCTACACACCATGCTTTACCGCAGTACGACACATAATCAGATAATTGAAGTGTAGCTGCCAGATATCAGGCTTAAGAGCCTTTCAAAATACTTCCTCCAAATAGTACCAACCCAACCCGATGCAATGCAACATACAAATTTGACATGCTAATATGTAATTTATCAGATCGTACATCAAATCGATATACATGCTAAACACATTTATCACATAATTAGATCACGTAGTTAGGGGTCAAAGTAATTCTTATTGACCCTACAGTAGGTCCACAACTGACTTAGGTGACGTGTGCAACCTTATAGAATATTCTAAAAAAGGGGCTCACATGCCCACGTGGCCTACTTATGTGGGCCCACACAGCCCAAATTCCTTGACCGTGTGGATCACACGGCCTGGCCTAGAATTTCACACACCTATGTGGTTCACCCATGTGGGCCCACACGCTCGCGCCCAATTGATCGAGTCAGTGTCTCGCACGCAGCCTCACTTGCTATCACACAGTCATGTCATACGCTAGTGTCCTACGCGTACGGCTGGTCTCGA